>NW_026712115.1:17112245-17542245 GCF_030504385.1 Musca domestica | reverse complement strand
ATTGACTTATCCAGTTGCATTAATATTGTTGTTCAAATTCGCAGTTACGGATATGAATGATGGTGGCGTTGATATCGGATCAGCATTAACAGATTTCGTTTCGCTTTCGGTAAGATTGACGGTCGCTATGGTGGGTCGACTACTTCCGACTGATGGGGAATATATTTGTCCGACCTTTCCTTTTGGTACGTCTATTTCATTACGAAAAAAATAGAATGTTTAATCAAAGCTTAATCCTACTTAGTCAGAGCGACAAACTTAGAAAATAAACTTTTTTAAAGCTATCACAAACGATAAAAATTCGCTGAATTCAACACCGGTTCCCAATTAATCAATGGTAAGCTGAAAGATTCGAATTTGTTTTCGAAATTAATCCATAAAAATTGTGACCCATTAACCAAGGACACGACATATATCTAAGCGACGAAGAGAGCTAGACAGAGATCGGTTCAATGACGTCAATAGTAGTAACACATGAGGAAATTTACAATAACGAAATCGATCCAGTGATAATAATAAAACTAAATTCTGAGTCAGATAAGTTCCAGAAAGAGTCGAACTAACTCAAAAGTTTATGGCACAAATCTGCATTCAACAAAATGTCGATAGTACGTGAATCAAATAATTTAGGATCTGCGTGAATATTTGAGCCCTTAAATAGGAAGAAACAGTAAACGAGGGAAAATTTTAAGAAATAGATGGCAATGCCAATGCACGATCATCTATTACTAAGGAATCAAAAGGGCTTCCATTCTTCCAAAGAACAGATTTTTTGTGAATCAGCCGAAACTACACAATTCAGACAAGAAATAACGGCAACAGTTTAAACTTCTATTGGAAATATTCTGTCAGAAACGATGGTTCCGATTGAGGTCTATTAAGGTCCTAGCTGGATGCGAAACACCGCTATGGTAAATATTCACCATCGCTGTTCCCAAAAGCACTCACAAATTTTGAGAGATTCCTGAAGACAAAACACATGCAGATGATTTGGAGGGACGAGAAAAATCGGTTCGGTTGGTGACAGATTTGATAGATTCTGACTAACCGGCAAAACAGATGGAGTCGACCTACTCGGGGTCACACATAACCTACGATGTTTCACAATATAAAACCTAGCCGAGGGAGAAATATTTGTGAGCCGAGGACATTTAAAAAGCAAGTGGGAATGTTGGGGACACTGGAAACAATAGTTATTTTATTTACTTAGAAGAACGAGAAAAAATAATACTAGTCATGTTACTATGAAAATTGTTAGTTTTAGACTCTTGTGCTTATCATTTCCTCTAATATTAAGTAAACACATGAGTGTCCGAATTCGTTCCGACAAAAAGCTATCTAGATATTTAATCTTTAACACTTTGCTCTCATAAAGGTTGTGCAATTTCAGGGAGCCTTGTCAAAAACATAAAGACCAACAAGTAAAAAAGCAGTAAGTTCGGCCGGGCCGAACATTGAATACCATGCACCATTTGGAACGAATTAGGAAATTTTCAAAAAAAATGAAATCCATTAAAAATTCAGATAAAATCTTAAAAATACCGAATATCATAAGGTGCCGATATATTGGGGTGATATACAATATTGTGGACCTATACAGACTAATCTACGTCTGGGGGTAAAGTACTCACAATGAACTTCTTGTGTTGAATTTCAGACAATTCCATTGAGAAATATGCTAAAATTCATCAAAATACCGAATATCGGGGGTACCGTTATATGGGGGCTATACGATATCGTGGACCACTATAGACAATTATCTTGCAGGGGGTAAAATACCCACAAGGAACTCTTTGTGTGGAATTTCAGACAATTCCATTGAAAAATGTGGCTAAAACCATCATAATACCGAATATCGGGGAGTACCGTTACATGGGGGCTATACGATATCGTGGACCTATATAGGCTGTAGAGTATTGCACATATCGAGTATTTATTGTATTTTATATTGTATGCAGAACCTACTGTAATAACGTTGTTTAGTACTCTCACATTATTTCTTTCCCTCTCATTCGTTGTTTATAAAATACCACTCAATCACAACTACATTGTATAAAAGTTATGATGATTGAACGTTACTCTCTTTTGTAAACAAAATAAAGATGCATTAGAATTTGGACTTTGATCCCAGCGGTTGTGTTTACTTTCGTCTATTTGAAAGACATTACATTGGCGAAGAGGAAAGTTTATAGTTGTTGCGGTGTGAATACACTTTTTAAATATATGTGAATACATATCAATCCATTTTTTTTTGGATATAAATAAAAGAACAACAACAATCAGTTTTGCTGAAAATCGAATTAAAAAAAATAATAAAATAAAAATAACAACAATAAAAAGTTAATTCCTCCTAAGATGGAAGATGCTGCCAACCAAAGTTTTAATGCTACTCCAATAATAGTGCTCCAAACATCAAATGTGCCGGAATTTAATCCTAACTTGGCGTCTTTGAATGTTTGGAAGGAGAGGTTGGATATTCATTTTTGTGAAATAAACTGTTTGGACGAGAACACAAAAAAAGTCGATTTTGTTAAAATCAATTGGTGCTGTGCCGTATAGAGTTTTGCATAGTTTATGGAGTCCAGAATCTCCGATGACGAAGTCATATTAGCAGCTGTGCGAGATTTTGGATACACAATACACACCACCAACCATAATATTTAGTGAAAGGAAGAAGTTTCATTTGTATACCAAAGGAGAAAATGAGTCGGCTGAATGGTATGCCCGTGTAAAAACTTTAGCTCTCAATTGCAAATTTGGTGTAAGCTTGGATGCCTTTGTTCTTAACCAATTTGCTATGGGCTTGCCAAATTTTATATTTGAGCGTTTGTGTGAAGAAAACGAGGCGTTAACATTCCAAAGTGCATTAAGAAAGGCGATGATATTGGAAACGAAGAATATGGCAAAGGCAGAGGAGAAAAAACAATGCACTGTGAATTTGGTTAACGGTCAAAGATATGCAAAAAATAGTTATGGTGGTGGCAAAAGCGGCGCTGGCTGCGGTGGTAGAGATGTTGGCTGCGGTAGCAGTAATAGAGATGGTGGTCGTAACAGCAGACGCAACAACAATAACAGAAACAACAAAAGTGATGGTGGCAACAAATTTGCGTGTTCTCATTGTGGCTGGAGAAACCATAGCTCTCAATTTTGTAAATACAAGGAGAGCAAGTGTCATTCGTGTGGAAAAATTTGCCATTTGGCATCGGTTTGCTACAACAAGAAAGAGTATAAATTATGTATCGAACAATGCAAATGAAGTTGATAGTGATGGTCATGTTTATAATAATGTTTTTAATTATTCCATTTTTAGTATGGCTGAAAAAGAAAATGGTGATGTGTATTCTTTGAATGTTGTTGTTGATGGTGTGGAACTGAAGGCAGTTCATATAACATTAACATAAAGAAGTCAACTTTTTTTCAAAATGAAATTTCCTATTTGGGATTTAATATTGATAGAAATGGTTTGCGTAAGAATGATGAAAGGATTTCAAGCATAATGTCTGCACCAATACCCTGCAATATTTCTGAAGTTAGAGCTTTTATTGGAATGGCAAATTATTATTCAAAATTCATCAACAATTTTGCAAATATTATGTCTTCGCTGTATACGTTACTGAGTAAAGATGGTCCATTTTTGTGGTCTGACAAATGTCAAAAGGCGTATGATAAAATTAAACTTGAAGTTACTTCTGATCAGGTTTTGGTTCACTTTAATCCTAAATTGCCTTTGATTTGGACAATTGATGTGTCAAATAATGCTGTTGCTGGTGTTTTTTCACATAAATTTGGACTTTGATCCCAGCGGTTTTGTTTACTTTCGTCTATTTAAAAGACGCAACATAGACAATTCTCATTCAGGGGGTAAAGTGCTCACAATGAACTCCTTGTGTAGAATTTCAGACAATTCCGTTGAAATATGTGGCTAAAAATCATCAAAATACCATCTTCGAACTTGACTTGCCTGCAGACAAAAAGCAGATCTGTGCAAAATTTTAGCTTCCTATCCTTATTCGTTTCGACTGTAGCGTGATTGTCTTAGAAATTAATATTTCGATGAGTTACAAACGGAATGATGAAGTTAATATACCCTCCATACTATGTATAGTCGAGGGTATGAAAACGGATACCAAATACCCATACGGACTCGTTGCACACAAACAACAAAATACTGCCACTCTGGATTTGTTTGTGGCCCGAAAAAGTCTCAGTTTCAAGTACTGGGAGAGGAAACAATGTCTTGAACTGACTATGAATCAATAAACGCGGACTATCACACGTGGATTTCAACGCGTCCCAAGCTAGACCTAACCTGCAGTTAAGTTGATGAGAGGATTTAAAGCCATGATGCTAAGAATAATAAACATTCACACGAAAATCACAAATAAACTAAGAAAAATATCGAAAAAAAATATGTAAAACTTATAAAAAATAAATTGCAGAAGATTAACATTCCAATCGACGAAACGGTAGAATAGTTAAACTCTTGGGAAAAGATAACATTCTTTAAAAAAACTAGAAAATTTGATCAGAAAATTGCAAAAAAGCATACATCATTAGTCAAAAGCATACGCGAATTGAGTTAATAATTTGTATCAAGAATACTACAGAGGATATATGATAGACCCTACAAAGTATATAATTCTGAATCAGAGTAAAATTCTAAGTCGATTTGATTGAGATTGAAGGCCAAAATTTTTTGCACATGTGTATTTTGCCAGTAGGTAGTTTTTTTTCAGATATGTTTTTTGAACTGTCGGTCTTGGAATATCCAGTAAAAGAGTGTAAACATATTAATCGGATTAGCATTTGCAAAGGCGCCCATCATTCTTTAATACAATCGGCCCAACAGTATCATATGTTTTGTGAACATCCTCATCCCTAGTAGCGCTTTCAGATCCAAATGTGCCATCCACTTCTACGTTTTCTAATTTTACTAAAGTATCTGAATTAAAACGTGTTCCTCTTTAAACTACAAATATCAGTAAGACCGTTTGGACGAAAACGTGAACCTATATTTAAAATATTCCACCACCGTAGCTGAAACCCATTACGAACTACAAATACCAAGTTTTGGTCTAATCCGTAAAAAAATGTGGCTAAAACCAAAAAATACCGAATATCGGGAGATGACATTATATTTACGCTATAAAAAAACGTGGACCTCTTTGTAAAATGTTAAGCCATTGCACAGTGGTCGAGGTCGTATGGGAACAGCGGCCAAAAATACTTTCAGTGCAGATATCAATATGAATCTTTGGTTATGGTACCTTGATGGGATAAAAATAAAAAATGTGACAAAATGGATATGGTCGAGGCATGTTTTGGCATGGTCCCCTTACAACGTACCTCCCGAATAAGGGTTATTTGTCCATTTTTCGTCACATTTCTACACTAGATTGTTCTGTTATTTGACATTTTACGTTCTAAAGACCTAAAAAATAGTCTTACTGAATTATTTGGAACGGCCCGCCTTCAGGTAGAGTCCCTCTGTAAAGGTACCTCCAAAAATAGAAGTATTTTTAAACAAATAAATTCCAAATTTGATGATTTTTTTGTAAACAAAATAGACAATGTTTTTGTAAACAAAATAAACAATTCAATATAAAATTAAATCAAAGTTACTAATGTATATATATAAATTTCAGTGTTATTCAAGTAAATCAAATGCAGATTTTAATAATATATTTTATTGCTTGGTAACGTTCACTGTCCCGTTATAAAAGGGTCAGAGCTCAGAAGAAGACGGTTAATAAGATCTGTGTTTGTTGAAACACGAGAATTTTTTCGGGTATGATTTAGTCGAAACTTTTTTATATCTTTGTTGCCAGACTTCGCGGTCTCCCTATAATTCTCCAATCGATACAATGACATATTTTATAATGTCGGGAACATGTATTAAAATTTTATGAACTGTGGGTGTAAGATAGTGTCATGGGTATCTATTTGTTAACTCTTTAGCAGTTTCCAGTGTAAAGTAATTAAATTTTTCGACATTAATATGGCATCCGGAAGTCAATCCTTGTAACAATATTGAACACCTCTCATTTACATCTTTATCAATCCAAACAACAAAAACATATTCTATGTCATTAGCACCATAGAATTGATAAAATTGCAGCGAAGTCACTTCAGTATATTGGGCATAACATACAAATCTGACAAAATCTGAAAGTTAAATTAGCACTTCAAGAATCTTAGGACCATTACTAATGGCGTGAAAAAAATCACATTGGAGGATTCAGGGGGGAAAAGAATTAAAACTTTAACTGAAATCCAATTTTATTTTCAAAATTAATCTTAAAGGCAACTCAGAACACTCACATCGTCTATGTTATACCCAACTACTAAACACAGAAATTACTGCACTAAAAATAAGTCAATTCCTTGCTTTTCAATAATTATGCCAAGAATTGCCATTTTAAAATGTATTTAATTTTGTAAAACAGATCTATTTTTACTCCACTTTTTCACTGATCCTACTGAAAAAAGCAACTAACTACATTTCCTCTTTTTTGATGCTATTCTCGAAGTGGGCCGTTAGAATGAAGCCAAGATTATTATGTTTTCTAAAAAGCTTAACCTCTTAAGAGTTCATGTGTACACATTTGATAATAAATATCTGATTTTCATTTTTTGAATTTTGGCCAATGGCAGCGACCACTGTGCATTGTAGCGGGAACCCATAGCGAACTACAAATACAATTAGAAATTACCGTGAAAAAATGTGTGCGAAAATCATGAAAATATCAAATATCTGGAGTCGGCTCCACCAAAACGTGGACCGATACCAACCATCGTAGACGCAATGAAAATTGTTGTATCAAATTTTGAAGCTCTTCATCAAATAATGGGAGTTATATCTTGATTTCAACAGACAGACGCGCATCGTTAAATCGATTTAGAATTTTATGCTGATCATAAATAAATACACTTTATGACAAGTATTTAAGGATGTTATGGAAATTGATATTGTTGTCCGTCTTGTTCAATAATATTATTTCATTCTAAACATACTCTGTAGAATTAGTATCCCTACAAGTCCTTTCAACTGTAATGGAACTTGTACGTACCGAAGAGAATTTTGCGCTGCTCACGAAGGTATAAGATGTATGTCTCCAACGAATATTGAATTTAAAGTATTGGGATTTTCACGACAACGAACTAAGGACATATTCAAATCAAATTTATTTTTTGTATTTGGTTTTTAATTTATAATCGACTAGATAATACAAACTAGATTTAAAGATGGATGTACGCATAAAAAACGTAAACTGTAATTTTTGCGCACTTCATGAAATCTATTTTATTTAAATATTTTTTTGACACATGACCAAAATATCTATTTCTTTTTATCAACTACAACATCGTTGCATTTTATTATTATATCCTTCATTTTCATATTGGAAAAAGTTCCTGTTAATTTTTGAAGAGATGGCGTTTCCCTTGCGAATCGTCGGTCAAAATGGTAACCCATTGTTCGCTTGTCGGGATACATAATGTTTTCGTAATGTTTCATGTTGACATATGATGAAGCCATTGAATCGTCATAAAAATTGTAACTTGCTATTTTTTATTTAAAATATACATTTAAAAATATATATATTTTAACAAATTTGATATTATCTTTGAATACCTGGCAACTAAAGCAAAGAATAAGTACTCCAAGGGCTACAGATTAAACCATACCAGGAAAAAGTCGCAAATTTCAAGTAACACAAACGTACGAAATACGCTTGAGCACTGAGATTGTTACATTAGGATTGAGTCCGAATCATGTAATGAACCAAAATATGTTTGGTTTATAGATACTGAAACTTTTCATTCCTCTGTTTTTGCAAAATAGTTGGGCTAAATCCCATAATTCTTGTTTTTATAAAAATTTATTTATTAGTGTAAAGATGCTAATGTTTACTAGGGGTTAAGGCAGGGAATACTATGGTTTCGGAAAGAAGCAACAATCCTCGTCAGTCCCTTGGTTTTAGTATAGGATATCCTCAAACCAACTTATTTTGTTATGTTGATTTCGTTCCGGTAAATGAATGCATATGAAGTAGAGGAAGATGAAAAGTTGTAAAAATTTATCATTTTTAAAATTCACCCAATTGTTATATATTCCAATTACAATCATTCACGTTATACTCATTATATTTTAAACGCAGCAAAAAGAATTTGACCAATTAATGATGAAATCAATCAACTTTGAAATATTATACACTCAAAGCATTTTGGTGATGCGGAGAGTAATGATACCGAAAGCCTACGTCGGCTCAAACCAATAATGGCCTTAACCATATTAACTTTGTCATTCCGTTTGTAACTCCTTGAAATACTCATGTCAGACCCAACAAAAAATATATATATTCTTGATAAGCGTGAGTAAGTCTATTTAGCGATATCCGTCTGTATGTATGTTTGTCTGCCTGTTGCAATCGAACGACAGAAGGACACAATTTTGCACACATGTGTATTTTGCATGTATGCAGGATAAGTTAGTAAATGGGCCATGTCGTTCCACGTTTTCGTATAGCCCCTATATAACGGTAACTCCCAATATTCGGTAGTTTGATGATTTTAGCAATATTATTCAACAGAATTGTTTCACTTCGTAATGGCTAATATTATTTAAACAGAAATTTTCGCTGTTGGATCCAGTTGCATTAATATTGTTGTTCAAATTCGCAGTTACGGATTTGAATGATGGTGGCGTTGATATCGGATCAGCATTAACAGATTTCGTTTCGCTTTCGGTAAGTTTGACGGCCGCTATGGTGGCTCGACTACTTCCGACTGATGGGGAATATATTTGTCCGCTCTTTCCCTTTGGTACGTGATATTATGAAAAAAAAAAAAAAATAGAATATTTAATCAAAGCTTAATACTACTTAGTCAGAGCGACAAACTTAGAAATGACCACCTTACAAGAACATAAATTTTTTTTAAAGATATCACACACGATAAAAATTCGCTGAATTCAAAACCGGTTCTCAATTCAAATAAGAAATAACGGCAACAGTTTAAACTTCTATTGGAAATATTCTGTCAGAAACGATGATTCCGATGCGAGGTCTATTAAGGTCGTAGCTGGATGCGAAACACCGCTATAGTAAATATTCACCATCGCTGTTCCCAAAAGCACTCACAAATTTTGAGAAATTCTTGTCGAGAAACACATGCAGATGATTTGGAGGGACGAGAAGAATCTGTTCGGTTGGTGCCAGATTTGATAGATTCTGACTAACCGGCAAAACATGTTTCACAATATAAAACCTAGCCGAGGGAGAAATATTTGTGAGCCGAGGACGTTCAAAAAGCAAGTGGGAATGATGAGGACACTGGAAACAATAGTTATTTTATTTACTTAGAAAAACGAGAAGAATTAATACTAGTCATGTTACTATGAAAGTTTTAAGTTTTAGACTCTTGTGCTTATCATTTCCTCTGATATTAGTTAGACACATGCGACTTCGTTATCTAGATATTTAATCTTTAACACTTTGCTCTCATAAAGTTTGTGCAATTTCAGGGAGCCTTGTCAAAAAAATAAAGACCAAAAACGGATACCAAATACCCATACGGACTCGTAAATTAACATTGTACACAAACTACCATTACTGCCACGCTGGATTTGTTTGTGGCCCGAAAAAATCTCAGTTTCAAGTACTGGAAACGCAGACTATCATACGTGGATTTCAACGCGTCCCAAACTAGACCTTGAGAGGATTTAAAGCCATGATGCTAAGAATAATAAACATTCACACGAAAATCACAAATAAACCAAGAAAAATATCGAAAAAAGGCATTCATCAGACAAGTGCATACGCGAATTGATGTGAATAATTTATATCCACCATACAATAGAGGATATATGATAGATTCTACAAAGTATATAATTCTGAATCAGAGTAATATTCTAATAGGTAGATTTGATTGAGATTGAAGGCTAAAATTTTGCCAGTAGGTAGGTTAATTTCGTAAATGGGCCATATATATTTTTGTAATCTTGCAAATATAATATATTGTTTCGCCATTTTTTTCAACAATGCCTTTCTACATCTATAAAATGCAATTTTTGCATATGTGTAAGTTTCTTATAGGCTTAAAAATCTGAACATATTTTCCTGAAATTTTCACAAAATAAATAGGAATTTGCTGCGCAGAAAGGCGCAGGAGCGTATTTCAGCTGAAACTTTGAATAAAAATAATAAGAACAGATTTGGTAAGGGGGTTGTGGGAAGTGAGCACAAGTGGCATTTAGAAGCTTTGCCATTAAGTGCGAAGAACATTCGAGGAGGCTATGAAGTTTAATATTCGCCACTAGTTCCAACTAAAAAAAAAAACAAGTTAAAAAGCAGGAAGTTCGGCCGGGCCGAACTTTGAATACCCTCCAAAATTTGGAACTAATTTGGAAATTTTCAAAAAATAAAATCCTTAAAAAATTCCGTTAAAATTTTAAAAATACCGAATATAGCCGTTATATTGGGGTCTATACGACGTGAACCTACATAGGCATTGTTTGCCATTAGCCATTGCCATATTCAAATTCGAAACTTGAAGTTAACGGTGAATAATGTAGCTAAAATCATAAAAATATCGTATATAGGGAGGTACCGTTATATCAGAGCTGTGCGAAGACCTGGACCAGTATAGACAATTTTCTGTCACAGGCTATAGCATCCATTACTAACGTCAAATACGATGTCTCAATCAATTTCGGTGGGTATTGTACCTAACTCGTCAAAATGCCGAATATAGGGAGGTACTGATAATTGGGGCTTATACGAAGTCCTGGACCTGCATAGACAATTTTTTGTCACAGACTGTAGTTCCTATTACAAACTCTAAATACGTAATTTGAAACAATTCCGGGGAATAATGACGCTAAAATCATCAAAATACCGAATTTTGGGAGGTACCGTATATGGGGGCTATACGAAGACGTGGATCTGCGCAGACAATTTTCTGTCATAGGCTGTAGTATCCATTACGAATCTCAAATACCAAATTTGAAACAATTCCGGTGAATAATGTCGCTAAAGTCATCAAAATACCGAATATCGGGAGGTACCGTTATATGGGGGCTATATGAAAACGTGGACCTACATGGCCCATTTAAGAACCTAACCTGCCTACTGGAAAAATAAAAAAAAATAAGACAGACAGACGGACATGGCTACATCGACTTAGAATTTTACGCTGATCAAGAATATATATACTTTGTTGGGTCTGACATGAGTATTTCGAGGAGTTACAAACGGAATGACAAAGTTAATATACCCTCCATAGTATGGTGGAGGGTATAAAAACGGTGTTTAATTTCATTACATTAATGTTTCGGTAAATACTCACTTATAATCACCTTGCTCCCTCTGACCCACACACACAACCATTCTGTTTGGTTCTGTTCTAAATTCCAATAGGTTAGAAATTGACGGTTGTAAAAACACAGATATGTTTTGAACGGTCTCGGAATATTCAGTAAAAGAGTGTTAAAATTATAATCGGATTAGAATTTGCAAAGGCGCCCATCATTCTTTCATACAGCTTCCAGATCCACACGAGCCATCCACTTCTACGTTTTCTAATTTTACTGTTACAAATACACAAGTTTTTCACGCTTCGCAGAGTATAAATATCTTGCGGGGTGCAGTAATTGTCAATATCCTTCATTAGGTTGCTTCTTATCGGGCTCTAATTAATCCTGGGTCTGAGGTGTCCTTGGTTACTGATCGAATATAAAGGCATTTTAAATTTTGGGTGTCAATGGTCCCGTTTCTGCCACAACAATAAACAAAACCTGTAAGCCTTGGTTTTTGCCACAATCCTTAAAACAATCGCTTTCATTATTTCCCACATTTCGGAAAAGGTACGTTAATTGGTCAAGTTACCACTAGGGTTTCTCATCTCATTGATAGTCCTCCGGTAGATTTCCATTGTAAGTCTCGCGCATGTTATAGGAAAACGTGGAAGTAAATATTTAATGTTCTGCCCCCGGAGTAGAAACCATTATGAGCTGCAAATTCCGATTTTTATCAAAATATCGAATATGGGGAGGTACCGATATATGGGGGCTTTACCAAAACGTGGACCTAACATACAATGTTTCGCCACCGGAGCTAGAACCCATTATGACATATAAATACAAATTTTTAGACAAATTCGCGGAAAAATGTGGCGCAAATTATCAAGATACCGAATATCGGGAGGTACCGTCATATGGGTGCTATGCAGTAACGTGAACCTGTATATACAATGTTTCGCCACCCGAGCTAGAATCCATTATGACTTACAAATATCAACTTTTAGACAAATCCGTGGAAAAACGTGGCAAAAATCATCAAAATAGCGAATATCGAGAGTTGCCGTTTTATGGGGCTATACCAAAACGTAGACCGATAGATCTAAAATTTTATAACAACCATCCTAGGCACAATACAAATTGTTCTGCTCATCATGAATATTTATACTTTATTCATCGTAGACCCCGATGAATATTTAGGTATGTTACAAATGGCATGACGAAGTTAATATACCTCCCTTTCCAAAAAAAAAAAAATAAATAAATAAATAAAGTGAGACCTTTATATGGGGGCCATACCAAAAAGGGTCCCCACTTAGACAAGTTTATACTACAAGGATTGTTAACTATTGCAAGACTTAAATGCCAAATTTAAAAAATTCCGTGAGTAAATGTGACAAGGATTATCAAAGTACCGAATATCAGCATTATTTGGCTGAATATCAGCATTATTATGGCCGATATTCGGTATTTTGATACTCTTAGTCCTATTTACCCACGAAATTGTTTCATATTTGGTATTTTAGAAGATTTGATAGATGACAGTCCTTGAAGTATAAAATTTTCTATAGAGGTTTAAGGTTTTTTGATAAGCTTAACTGCATTATCCAAACGGTCTTAGTGTTGTATGAAGTATATAGTGAAACACGCTTGAAAGCAGGTAATTTTATATAAAAATGTTTCCTTTTCCCTAAGGTGGAGGGTATTAAAAGTTCGGCCCGGTCAAACTTAATGTTTTTTACTTGTTTTTTTTTCTGAAAGTTTAACTGCATTATCCAAATGGTCATACTAGTATTTGTAGTTTAAAGTGAAACACGGTTGAATTAAGATACTTGTATATAAAATGTTTTCTTTACCCAATGGTGGGGGGTATTAAAAGTTGGCCCGGCCGAAATTATTGTTTTTCCTTGTTTGCTATGCGATAAAGGATTTGTAGTATACAATCATCATAGTTAATGTAGCACTAAAGATGTCAATAATACAAACGTGTTACAGCAGGGAACTGTTAATGCACTAGTACTTTTTTATCTATAGCATTTTCAAATTAAGTGAACCCTTTTGTAATTGAAATAAACGTTTTGCAACAGAAATGAACCCTTTTGCAATTGACATGAAACCTTTTGCAAATCAAAGGAAAATTTTAGATTTATAGAAAGGAACATAACAAAAAATTTAGATTTTTAGTAGGTTTAAAATTAAATCAACAAATTGTTACCAATATATCGTTAAAGAGAATTTCTTATTGAGAAAAGACCCGTAGAAAAATTTTAATTTGTCTGCATTTAAACTTGCGCTTGGTCATTATTGGTTCTTGCTCCGGCGAAACATTGTATGTATATATGAACGTCTTGGTATATACCCCATATAACGGTACCTCCCGATATTCGGTATTTTGATGATTTTTGCCACATTTTACCACGGATTTGTCTTAAAAATTGGTATTTGTTGGTCAAAATGGGTTCTAGCTCGTATTGCGAAGCATTATAAGTACAGATCCACGTTTTGGTATAGCACCCATATAACTGTACCTCCCGATATTCGATATTTTGCTAAAAATTGGAATTTGCAGTTCATAATGGTGGCAAAACATTGAATATTTAGTTCCACGTTTTATTAAAGCGCACATATAACTATACCCACCGATATTCGGTATATTGATAATCCTAGTCACAATTACCCACATAATTGCTTCAAATTTGGAATTTTAGAAGATTTGATCGATGACAATCCTTGAAGTAATCAATTGCCTATAGAGGTTCTCGTTTTGGTATGGCCCCATATAACTTCGTAACTCACTTTATGTTTTTTTTTTTTGATAAATTTAACTGTATCGTGTAAACGGTCTTATTGGTATTTGAAGTTTAAAGTGAGACACGCTTGAATTCAGGTACATTTATATAAAAATGTTTCTTTACCCTAAGGTGGAGGGTATTGAAAGTTCGGCCCGGCAGAACTTAATGTTTTTTTTACTTTTTTTTAACCTTTGCTTTGTTACAAAATGTAGGGCTGCAATTTTGTGAATTTACCAATGACCAGTTTTCGTGGTTTAAGAACATAATGTAGTTTGAACGTTCTAATTACATTTTATGTTAATAGCAATCGGTGTGGCAACTCCTGTAGTATCTAATTATGTTATTTTCTTGTCTAATAAAGTTGTCATACATAGTGATTTTTTTAGTGAATTTCCGAATACATCATAGTATGGAGGGCATATTCAGTTTGTCATTCCGTTTGTAACACTCCAAATATACATTTTAGACCCAATAAAGGTGACGTAGGTTTACAAAATTTTACTAACTCTCTGCTATGTCTGCTTTCTTTCAAAATTATTTAAAATGCGAGACAACAAGTTCAGATTTATAAGCAAAATTCCGCGAAAAAATAATTTTCAAAACAAATGCTAACACAAAAATGACAGACTCGGGTACACTCAGAAAAATGTATAGCTTCTGTTTATTATTCTATACTCTTTAGGATAGAATTACATATTTTGTGAAAAAGTATGCTTCGTTATCAGACTTACAATAATTCCCTTTACTGCGAATTATGGAAAATCCGACAAACTTTAAGGATATTTGCCTTATAAATTACAATAACTACGGTAGAAAATGTACAAAAGACCACTGTAAAAGTGGTCCGGCACAATGGAATTATGGAAAATCCGATAAACTTTAAGGGCATTTGGCTTGTAAATTAAAATGACCATCGTAGAAAACGTACTCAAGACTAATGTAAGGTGGTCCGGCACAATGGGATTCATACCAAATGTCTCGAGCAACAAGTGTATGATAGTTAGTAAATTGGAGTATAAATGGAAATTGTACAAAAACTAAAAAAATATGAAAATTAATTATCTGAGGTAATATCGTGTGATTGGATAAAATATATACACGTCCCGCTTTAAGCCAAATAAAGGAGAGATTTCTTAAGGCTGCAAGTAATGTCCCCTTCTTGAACATTATGACCTTGTTATACGTATTTTTCTGAAGTATATGATCACAGCACCTAATTTGTTAAAACATAATCTTATAATTGTCTTCCGGTTTTTTTTTCTAAAAACAAATTTGAACCCATATATGTACTTTGTGTACTTACATGTAACTTTGAACTTATCCAGTTCTATTGCCAACTGCCTTTGTTCGTTTAAATTTAAGGGTGTCCCGCGCTCATCTGACTGTGGACATAGGAATATGCGACATGTACCTCTTAATGGCATGTTTCGATTGTTAGTCACATCAATTACATACTTAAAGGGAGCGTGTTGTAAATGGGTGAATGTTGCATAAATATTGCCTCGAGGTCCAAAATCTAATCCGGCAGCTAAATTAACATCCGACCTCTCTAAATAAGTTAAAAGGTGGTTAGCTGGAGCATTTGCAGAAGTTAATATTACATCTAAGCTATTGACCACAACCCCATTAAATGAGAGATCCTTTTCACCATATGGATTCAGCCGTTCTTTGTGACGATTGAAAATGCTATCAATAAATCCGTGCCATCTGTAAAATACGGGGTCACGCATAGCCGTAGTGACGTCTCCCATAACACTGAAATCTTCTAGAAACCGAGCTTCTGGATCGTGGCAGTACGAAATGGCGTTGTGACCCTGGTTATGCAAATTTCCATAATAGTCGGGATTGATAGATAGGCTGGTACATTCAACAATATCTCCCAAAATATCAATACCGTTCTTTTCATCTAAAGGAATTTCCTTTCCATCCGACTACAAATGCAAAAATAAACAGTTAAATGAATAATAATAGAATACAACAATAAAATTACATCATTAACGTAGCCCTTGTCAATAGCTGCAATTATACGATCGATCCATCTTTCCATATCGGAAATTTCCAAATGGGTGTCATCACGGTCGATATCTGCTAATACATTGTTTACATTACGACCAGGATAGGTGCGGCTGTTTAAACTGCTCATAATTTTTGGGAAATACCCTTCAGGAATTGGTGCACGCAAGTTGTTCAGGGGACGTAGTTTTGCTAAGTTGTTGCAGAAACGTTCTGTATTGTATCGAGCCAATATCTGATGATGCATGTAGTAAAAGAGTTCTCCCCGACGGTCCTTCTTTACAATGTCCATAGGTCCATAACCAGGATACACTAAATGCCAATGCCAATGATGACTATTGACGCCAATATCCTCTCTGAAGTATGCTAAACGTTGTTCTTTCTCTCGATCCGAAGCTGTATAATTTCGTGGAATTTCAATATGACGCTGAAACACAAATATATATTAAAAAAAATTAAAAATAAAAATACAGAAATTCGTATACCCGAGTTCCCTGGTCGGTGACCACTTCACTTTCAGCACGAGCTTCTTGAAAAACGGATGGCTCGACAAAATTTTGTGGAAAAGTCTCAGCAATTGGCTTTATAGGAAAATTTTTTGTATCGGCTCTATGCTGCACAGCCACAGAAAAACAATACTGAAACAAGAAAGGATTCACACGATCTTTGCAGTAGGCGCATGTTGATATAAAAAGATCTTCATTAGGAGCATCCAAAAATATTTCAATTAATCGTGCAGCAATTTCTTGATGAACCCTGTTGAAAAGAGAAAATTGGCTATGCTTGCCCAACCTTTGTGCAAATCTTAAGTCTGGCTTTTTCTGCAAATCGCGTACCGGAATTCGAATTTCAAATCCATCTCCAAATCGAGAACCAATATCGTCCTTTACATCTGAATATTGTTCATTATAGAAGCTTTCCGGTAAATCAAAAACAGCTTTGCCGTCGTCTCTTGCCGTGAAAACAGGTTCCAAGGGACGATCAAAGAGCAGTTCTAAAGCCTTTTTATTGTTAGGGTTTGACATGTTTTTCCCAGCTTGTTAGTTTATTCGCACTGACAGGTCTCTAGTGCTGCTTTCCTTTTAAATAGTCTTCACATATATAGCTCAAACTCATTCGCTTGAATAAAAAATTGGAATTCTGATAAGTTAATACATATTTGCAAACCACATTATCTAACCACCGCTTATGGTTTAAAAAATGATAAAAAGTATACAAAGCAGTACTCGTTTCAACCAAGCCTATACATCTTTATGTAAATAAAAATGTATGTACATATGATATGTGAAATAAACGACTGTGGTTTTACTATCATTTCTTGCACATTTCCACATTAAATGTTTTAATACTTAGAAAATTAAAATCCCACGATCCCCACTATAAAAACCCTACACATATTGTCTTGCCATATAATATTTTTTTAAAGATAAACTTGTGATGTATTGAATTTATTTGTTAAAGTTACATTTTAATGGAATTGCACTAAAGTAGATTATTGGCATTTTGGCTATTACTGAATATTTCAATGTGGTACATGTTGATTTTTGGTTAAAGGTTTGCCTCATATGGATGAAGCGATCGCGATGATTTTGATGAAAAATTCTTGGTATATGACCAAATTTTAATAAATGCAACTAAATTTAGCTTAAATTAAGTACAATTTGGTGGAAATCGGTACAGATATAGCTACTGCTCACATATATTTGTTTCATTCGATTTGATATTAAAGTCGCAAAACCGTACAATGCCCTCCATAATAATGATTTTCAGTAGAACAAATCGTATAGATCCTACAAATACCTTTGCCAAAATCTGTCGAGATCTTTTGGTGAAAAGCGGTTCAGATATAGCTATATCCTTCAACCGATTTCAATTTAAGTCCTCTCAAAGTCATTACATGTAACCTATAGAAGTGTTAATTGAAAAATACCTCCGTCAAATTAAGTGGAAATCGATTAAAATAAATATATAGCTTCCGATAAATAAGGCGACATCTCGTACCAAATATCATTGTTATGTAGTTATTTATGAGTGTATTTTAAACAAGTAACATAGTGTTTAGTTCGACCGAGGCGTATGCTTATAAAAATAAAACATTGACATTTGACAACTTTCAGCTATTGCAGTTGTTATATATAAAGTACCATATTTGGAACAATACCGTTTGAAAATGTGGCTTAAATAATGTTTCGATATTCACCTATTGAAGTTGTTATGTAATGTGTGTTTCACATAAAATATTTGGAACAATTCCGTTATAAATCCAGATATCGGTAATATAGGGCCATAAAAATTTTTAATAACTAATTGGAATATTTCTTTTGAATAATGTTTCTAAAATATTCAAAATACTGGATAAATGGAGATACCGTTTTATCAGGACCATAGATAAACATGGACCTATATGTGTTTCGACACCTAAGATAAATTCAGTTACAAACTATTTGTAGTAGTAGAATATTTTTTGTTTCACATTCGTCACAGTGTTTTTTTAAAAGTATATATAATATTAAATAGAAAATTATTAAATGATAAAATATCAATAAGACAATAGAATATGGCTGTCTGTCTGTAGCTTATGTTTTTTAAGACATATTTGAAGATACAAATTTGGATTCAAAAGTTAAATTCAGATTGCTGATTTCTATATTGTGTACAAATTTTCAATTACATATCGCAAGTTTTTATACAATATATCCATCAAAAAAATATTTATCAGGTCAGACAGCAGTGTCTTTTTGAAGAACATAATTCTAAATTCTTTAAATATGGGAATTATACAAAGATAATGTTAAAGATTTTCAGCTTCCATCAAGTTGCATAAAGAGCAGAGTGGATTCCTATTTGCCTGTATATTATTGAAATTAAGTTTAAGAATATCGTTTCTGGCTTTGAATATCCACATTTGCTTCTCTGATGTTAACAGCGAGTTGATGTAAGTTAGGTTCGATATTGTTTTGTATTAAGAGTGCACGAACCCATTATGACCAACAAATACCAATTTCCAGACAAATCCGTGAAAAAATGTGACACATATCATCAAAATACCGAATATCGGGAGGTACCGTTATATGGGGACTATACCAGAACGTGGAGCGATATATTACATTTTCAATACCAACCATGCTATACACAATGCAAATAGCTCTGCTAAATTTTGGAGCTCTACGTCAAATAATGTGGGCTGTATCGTGATTTCAACAGACAGACGGACAGACGGACAGACGGACATCGTTAAATCGACTTAGGATTTTATGTTGATTATGAATATATATACTTTATGGGGTCTAAGACGAATATTTAAGGATGTTACAAATGGAATGACAAAGTTAATATACTCTACTATAATGAACCGAATTTGAAACAATTTTATTAAAAAATTTGGCTTAAAAAGTCAGAATATGGGAGGTACCGTTATATGGATGCTATACGAAGACCAATAATTGCATATGGAAGTACCCATTAGGAACTTCAAAAATACGAAATTTGAAACAATGTCCATGGATAACTTCGCTGAAATCACCAAAATACCGAATATAGGGAGGCACCGTAATATGAGAGCTATACGAAGACGTTTTCCGCCGTAGGATGTAAAACCTATAAGGAAAGTCTGAGATATATCATCAAAATTCCGAATATCTGGAGGTACAGTTATATGAGAAATATGCCAAAACTTAGACGTGTATTGACAGTTATATGGAAGGATGGTTCTTATATAATAGGAACACACACTGCCTATTTACGGTCAATTTCATCACTCAATACAGACCTAACGCATATCTAAACATTTTATTAAACTACTTCATTTCGTTCAGAAGCTAGAGTGACGGACATCGTTGAATCATGGAGTTTTATGCTGATCAAGAATATAAATATTATATGGTGTCTGAAATTTATATTTCGAGGTATTTACAAACGGAATGACAAACTTAATATATTAATAATTTGACAAAATACGGAGGTTGCACCTTATGAGAGATATAAAAAGTAATGAGCCCATTCCATCAGTCTTCTGTCACTGACGACCGAACTCATTACATACTCTACATACCGACTTTTCAACGATTCCCCTGGAATATATGGCTAAAATCATGTTGGGCTGTAGCAAAAAGTGAACCTGTAAAGGCAATGATGTGCCACAGGAAGTAGAACCCATTACAAACCCTAAGTACCGAATTTAAACAATTCCGTTTGAAAATGTGGCTTAAATCATAGGGACGTACAGTTAAGTTTGATCTATAAGAAAACGTGGATTATACAGAAAATGTGATCTAACTCGTCAATATGCCGAATATTGGGAGATAAGGATATAAAGTTCACTTGTATGAAACAAATTTCTGCCAGAGGAGGTGGAATCCGTCACGAACTTTAACTCGTTTAACTCGATTAACTCGTCAAAATACCGAGGTACGGTAATATTAGATTTACTGTTATATGGACGCTACACGAAATCATGGACCGACATGGCCGATTTATAAACTTAACTTGGCTACTTACAAAATATATCTAAATTTGTTCGAAAAATAGCGTGATTCAACATGCAGACAGAAAAACGAACAACGCTATATCAACTAAAAATGTGCTGATCAAGAGTATACATATACTTTGTTGAGTCTAATATGAGTATTTCGAGGAGTGACAAAGTTAATATACCCCACAGAGTATGGTGGAAGGTATAAAAATATTAAAATATAAACTATATAATTTAGAAGTAAAAAAATTCCATAATTTGTTTGCGATTTTTTGGTTTTATAATTTTCAGGTCATCTAGAATTGGAGTGAATTGTCATCATAAGTGCAGTAGTCCTTCAGTTATAATCATAGTAACTAAAATCACTTTATATTATATATCTAGATATTAAAAAGTAGATGTGACCAGTTCCTCTGCCCCAAATAAATACTTAAGGTTCGAAGGAGAGCCAAGAGTTTTTTTTATCGAACGTTCCCACGCCTCAAATTCCAACCCCTGCCGACCGAGGGTGCGACCTCTCTTTACGCAGGGATCGCGTACACATCATGATCCGCATTATAATGGAAAATTAGTAGGAAATTGAAAACTAGCAACTGAATCTAATTCATCTGCTATTTGTCAAATAATTAAACTTGTTTTTTAAATATTTAAAACAAAAAATTCTAGATTTAATAACTTAATTTTGTTTTCCCTTCTTATGCTAGCAGGCTAAAACTAATTAGATTGCCTACACTTAAAAGCAAACGTATTAAATTGAACTCCATGTTTGTACTGAAAATACTAAACGGTAATATACCTTCAGATTTCCTGATCTTATCTATTAGAATAAATGTTCCGTTTAGATCTAATAGATACTACCAATTATTATATTCTGATTTTCACCGCACGAAATGTGTGTTGACTTTAATTCTGTGTACTATAATGTAGATTTTGGTCTAAACTCATACCAAAATCTACATTACAGTACACAGAATTAAAGTCAACACACATTTCGTGCGGTGAAAATCAGAATATAATAATTGGTAGTATCTATTAGATCTAAACGGAACATTTATTCTAATAGATAAGATCAGGAAATCTGAATGTATATTACCATTTAGTATTTTCAGTACAAACATGGAGTTCAATTTAATACGTTTGCTTTTAAGTGTAGGCAATCTAATTAGTTTTAGCCTGCTAGCATAAGAAGGCAAAACAAAATTACTATTCCAATGTAAAGCTCTTAAGGCAAATAGCAGAAATTATGTTTGCACGGAATCTATTTTATCTGAGTATATTGCATACTGAGGATCCCATACAACAGAACCGTATTCCAATATAGGTCTAACAAGAGGCGTTAATAACTGTTTAACAAAACCTAAAACGCCATTTGCTTTATTTAACATTGTTATTACATGGCTTTTAAAATTTAATTTTGGATCCATCAAGAGGTCAGGATCGACAAATGAATCTACAGTTGATAATGAATGACCGTCAATATTATATTGCAATATCAGAGAAGAAGATCTGAAGAAGCTTACATTTTCTTAAATTTAAATCCATACAACTTAACCTGCACCATTGGAAAAGGCTATCTAAATCGTTTTGAAGTAAACTAGCTTGTTTATCACAATTATGGCAGATGAATAATTTAACATCATCTGCGTATATTAACAATTTCGAGTAATTTATGGAATTATGTAAATCGTTGATAAATAAAAGAAAGAGGACCGGTCCAAAGTGACTTCCTTGCGGAACACCCGATGAAACGTGTATCTATTTGGATATATACCCTTCAAACAAAACTAGTTGTGATCTATCTTGTAAGTAAGATGATATCCATTTGACTAAGTTTGTGTTGAAACCAATATAATTTAATTTATATATGAGGAGTTCATGGTTAACCCTATCAAAAGCTTTACTAAAATTAGTATAAATTGTGTCAGTTTGTTTACACTGAACAAATTATTTTATTACTGTTGACGTAAATTGTATAAGATTGAATTTTCAGTGAAATAACTGCAGTAATTATATTTTGAACAATTTTAGAATGACACTTGTGTCAACTCTAAAATTTGACACATTATTAAGACTACCAGACTTATGTGAAGGTATAATATAAGAAAGTGACCAAATTTAAGAGAATAATTAAACAATATAGTTAAAGAAAAGCAAATGTTTCTGAGCAATATTTAAGAACTATATTAGGTATGCCATCCGGGCCTGGTCATTTCATCGCAGACTATTGGACACCTCTTGACGTTGTAGAAAAGGCATACAAATTTGATCAGCTTGTGATAACTTATAAGGATACGAATTTTTAAATTGGCGAAATGTATTGGAATAGGTTGTGGCAAAAAAAAATCTGCGAAACATTCAGCAATATCTGTGCCTTTGAGAAATTCTTTATTGTTATATTTCAATACTGAGGGCTTTAAGGATAGCTTTCGTTTTAGGGTAACAAAATCAAAATCAAGATTTAGGATTGGATTTAAATTATTTTTAATTTTGTCGAGGTAAAGATTATACAATCTACGGGACTCTAAAGTATATCTAGATCTAGCACCTGATTTTTTATACTTACGAAAAAGCTTTTTTTAAACATTTTTCAAACTTTATAACTCAGGGGTTATCCATGGATATTTTTTAGAATTTTAAACTCTAGTAGTTGGAACACATAGCAGTTTAAATCTATTTAAAATATCATAAAATGTATTAATTACATATTCCAGATCTTTATGTCTCTTACACAGGCACACAGAAGCTCAATTTACGGAGGAATTAGAATATTAGTTTGTTTTTGTTATTCAGGAGAGTTTAAAAAGAATCGGACTGACTTTCTTCAATTACATAACTGTTAGTCATGGATATATATAAAGTTGGATGGTACGTATCTTCAGGAGTGCATATTGGAGGAGTTCTGAATATATCAAAATGCTGTGTTATATTCACAAATGCCAATTCAAGAATTTTGCCATACGAATTTTTCCCACTGTTTATTTCATAAACTGGGTGCTGTTCATTTCAGATGGCAAAGGAATCAAAGCATAAGGATCTGGCATTGAAAAACGCCTAATGGAAGACATATTAAAATCACCAAGAATCAGGATGCGATCGGAATCTTTAATTTTTTAAGTGATTAAATTTATTGCTGATAAATGCTTATTATAAAGTGAAGATGAAGGTGGGATATAAGAGCAAGTTACAAACAATTTATTTATTACAAATTTAACTTATAAGTAAAAAAATACAGGCTAAATATACAGAAAGGGATATGGCCTGTCAGCTAAGGTCTTAAGCCATATGTAACAATAATGGGGATAAGGTTAATTACATTGCTAAATCGTTTTAATCAGATTTGTTGTTTTAAGGAAGTTTATCATATTCAAAACATGTTCATCCTGAAGGAAATTCAAAGTAGATGTTAGTGCAACGTTTTTAAAAATAGTCCTTCGAACAGTCTCAAAAAATGTGCAATTATCCAATAAATGTTCGATCGAAACATATTCGATATTACAAAATAAACACGTTAGTGGACTTGTCTTGTCCATATAATGTCCGTGAGTAATTCTTGTATGACCTAATCTGACCCGTATCAATTTGGTAATATCGACTTTATCTAAGTTTTGAAAATTGTTATAGTTTAGGTAGTCAGATAAAGTATTTTTCCCTCATTTACCTTTTTATAATATTCAGCTGTTTTTGTAAAGTCATGAAATAAATTTGTATTCATAACTATTTTTAAGAGTTTTTTAACGTCTATACATAAAATTGTCAACAGTTGTTAAAGGGGAATTTATAGCTTTTTTTGCCGTTTGGTCAGCAAATTCATTACCGTTGATACCGCCAGGACTAGGTATCCACATAATCTTTATTAAAGGTTCATAATTAATAAGACTACTTCTGATGTGTTTAGGGTAATAGTCATTATTGTTTATATTCTTTATGGCTTTCATAGAAGCTAACGAGTCTGTACAAATGATATGTTCTTCTTTTATTTTTTGACATAATCAATTGCATAATAAATTGCAATTATTTCGGCAGAAAAAACTGACGAGAAACGATGTGGCAATAAAGCATTGTATAAAACTGTAGTATCTGTAGTTATAGCAAAAGCAGTAATATCGTCCTTCTTCGATACATCAGTACAGATGAATTTAAAGTTTTTAAATTTGTTTTAAATTTGTCGGAAAGCTTGAATGAACATTTCTCTAGGTGTTGATAATTTGTTACATAGGCTAAGTTTATCTATTATGGATTCATTTAAGTATTTTAAATAATTGTTGGAACTTGGTAATTTTTAATCTTTATAGGTAAGTCGGTTTTTCTGCTAAAATCAATTATTCTTTTGTTTGTAGGTATTATTCTATAATCTCTTTTTCTTTTAAGGCCCTTTTTAATGGAGTTAGAGTTTGGGGTTTCCCCGCAGAATATTATCTTTTTATAGAGACGTTTAATAG
The DNA here is from genome assembly GCF_030504385.1 of Musca domestica. Lineage (NCBI taxonomy): Eukaryota > Metazoa > Arthropoda > Insecta > Diptera > Muscidae > Musca > Musca domestica. The sequence continues at coordinate 17,517,234 of NW_026712115.1, read as the reverse complement.
CATTGTCTCGGATATCTTCTAAAGTGGGAGATTTCGTTTCGAAAAGCATTTATACAAAATTTTATTTAAGTTTTGTTTTGAAGAAAACGTATATGTATATTCCGTCTTCAATTTTACCGATTATTAAGGATCTAATTACTAAGAGAATGGTACAAATATTATATTCAAATTTATTACAGCTTAAACATTTTATAATATCAAGTCGTTTGGGTAATGATGTAAAGAGGTATTCAATATGGGAAGTCCATGCATATCTTGAGTTGAAATAAACTCCAAGAACTTTCATCGATTTTGCTGTTAGTATTGGACATTCAACTATATTAATTGATATTTTACAATTCTTTCTTCGAAAAATGTGCAGATGTTTGCACTTAGTTACCGATAACCATGCACCTGAATAGTGAGACCATTGATTTATATTGCGCATAATTGGGCTTAAATCCCATTCGTGAGCATTCCGAGGAAATTGTTTTAGAATAATAAAATCATCTGCATGTGCACAAAACTTTTTGTTTTTGAAATTAGTTAGAACATTACATAGTTTGTTGTATGAAATAAGGAATAATAAAAGTGAAAGTGGCGATCCTTGTGGGATTCCATTATAAAGAGGAAATAATTTTATAACATTGTTATTAGCTCTAACCTTTATTTGTCTATTTTTCATAAAATTAAAAACATATGAAATTATAGAGGGGCCTAGTTTCCATGATTTTAATTGATTAATAACGGCATGTACGCCTATTTTGTCATAAGCTTTAGAAACGTCCAGTGAAATTAGTGACATATGATTATATGATTGATGAAATTAGTGACATATGATTCCTCCTTGATATGGAAACTGTTATGACTAATTTGAAACAATGCTGGTGAATAATGTCGCTAAAATCATCAAAATACCGAATATCGTGAGGTACCCTTATATGGGGCTATACGAAAACGTGGACCATCACAGACAATTTTTAGTAATATGCTGTAGTATCCATTACGAATTTTAACTACCAAATTTGAAACAATTCTGGTGAATAATGTTGCAAAAATCATTAAAATACAGAACCTCGAGAGACACCGTGATATGGGAGCTATACGGTACGGATATATACTATATACGGATTTGAAACAATTTCGGTGGATAATGTCGCTAAAATCATCAAAATACCGAACATAAAAGGTACTGTTATATGGGGGATATACCAAAACGTAGACCTGCACAGACAACTTTCTGTCTTAGGCTGTAGTACCTATTACGAACTTCAAATACCAAATTTGAAACGATTCCGGTGAATAATATTGCTAAAATCATCAAAATAGCGAGCATCGGGAGGTACTGTTATATGGGGGATATACCAAAACGAAGACCTGCACAGACAATTTTCTGTCTTAGGCTCCCGAATATCGGGAGGTACCGTAATATGGGGGCTATGCGAACACGTGGGCATGCACAGACAATTTTCTGGCTTAGGCTGTAGTATATATTACGAACTTCAAATACCAAATTTGAAACAATTCCGGTGAATAATGTCGCTAAAATCATCAAAATACCGAATATCGTGCGGTACCCGTATATGCGGCTATACGAAGACGTGGACCTGCATAGACAATTTTCTGTCTTAGGCTGTACTATCCATTACGAACTTAAAATAGCAATTTTGAAACAATTTCGGTGAATAATGTCGCTAAAACCATCAAAATACTGAATATCGGGAGGTACTATTATATGGGGTCTATGCGAAGACGTGGACATGCACACACAATTTTCTGTCTTAGACTGTATCATTTATTACGAACTTCAAATAGCAGATTTGAAACAATTTCGCTCAAATCATGATAATAGCGAATATCGGGAGGTACCGTTATATGGGGGCTATACGAAGTCGTGGAACTGCACAGACAATTTTCTGTCTTAGGCTGTAGTATCTATTGCGAACTTATAATAAAAATTTTGAAACAATTCCGGTAAATAATGTCGATAAAATCATCAAAATACCGAATATAGAGAGGTACTATTATATGGGGGATATACCAAAACGTGGACCATCACAGATAATTTTCTGTAATAGGATGTAGTATCCATTGCGAACTTCAAATGCGAAATTTGAAACGTGGACCTGCACAGACAATTTTTTGTCTTAGGCTGTAAGAATATCGGGAGGTCCCGTTATATGGTGGCTATACGAAGACGTAGATCTACACAGAAAATATTCTGTCTTGGGCTGTAGTATCCATTACGAACATTAAATACCATATTTGAAACAATTCCGTTGAATAGTGTCGCCAAATCCTCAAAAAAAAACAAAAAAAAAAAAAAAAAAAAAATAATAATATAGAGAGGAACTATGTTATTGGGGATATATCAAAACGTGAACCATCACAAAAAATTTTCTGTCATAGGCTGTAGTATCCATTACGAACTTTAAATACCATATCAAACAATTTCGGTGGATAATGCCGAATATCGGGAGGTACCGTTAAAATGTGCGAAGACGTGGACCTACACACAATTTTCTGTCTTAGGCTGCAATATCCATTACGAACTTCAAATACCAAATTTGAAACTATTCTTTTGAATAATGTTGCTAAAATCATTATAATACAGAACATCGGGAGACACCGTGATATGGGAGCAATACGATACGGATATAAACTATATACGGATTTGAAACAATTCCGGTGGATAATGTCGCGAAAATCATCAAAATACCGAATATTGAAAGGTATTGTTATATGGGAGATATACCAAAACGTAGACCTGCACAGACAACTTTCTGTCTTAGAATCCCGAATATCGGGAGGTACCGTAATATGGGGGCTATGCGAACACGTGGACATGCACAGACAATTTTCTGGCTTAGGCTGTAGTATCTATTACGAACTTCAAATGCCTAACTTGAAACAATTCCGGTGAATAATGTCGCTAAAATCATCAAAATACCGAATATCGTGCGGTACCCGTATATGCGGCTATACGAAGACGTGGACCTGCACAGACAATTTTCTGTCGTGGGTTGCAGTGTCTGTTACGACCAAGTCCGGTGAATAATGTCGCTAAAATAATCAAATTTCCGAATATCGAGAGGTACCGTTATATGGGGGCTATGCGAAGACGTGGCCCTGCACAAAAAACTGTATGTCTTAGGCTGTAGTATCTGTTACGAACATCAAATACTAGATTTTAAACAATTCCGGTGAATAATGTCGCTAAAATCATTAAAATACCGAATATCGGGAGGTACTATTATATGGGGGCTATGCGAAGACGTGGACCTGCACAAACAATTTTCTGTCTTACTGTAGCATCCATTACGAACTTCAAATAGCAGATTTGAAACAATTTCGCTCAAATAATGTCGATAAAATCATCAAAATACCGAATATAGAGAGGTAATACCAAACCGTGGACCATCACAGACAATTTTCTGTAATAGGCTGTAGTATCAATTGCGAACTTCAAATGCGAAATTTGAAACGTGGACCTGCACACACAATTTTCTGTCTTAGGCTGTAAGAATATCGGGAGGTCCCGTTATATGGTGGCTATACGAAGACGTGGATCTACACAGACAATTTTCTGTCTTGGGCTGTAGTACCCATTACGAACATTAAATACCATATTTGAAACAATTCCGTTGAGTAGTGTCGTCAAATCATCAAAAAAACCAATATAGAGAGAAACTATATTATTGGGGATATATCAAAACGTGAACCATCACAAAAAATTTTCTGTCATAGGCTGTAGTATCCATTACGAACTTTAAATACCACATTTCAAACAATTTCGGTGGATAATGCCGAATATCGGAAGGTACCGTTAAAATGTGCGAAGACGTGGACCTGCACACACAAATTTCTGTCTTAGGCTGCAGTATCCATTACGAACTTCAAATACCAAATTTGAAACAATTCTGGTGAATAATGTTGCTAAAATCATTATAATACAGAACATCGGGAGACACCGTGATATGGGAGCTATACGATACGGATATGTACTACATACGGATTTTAAACAATTCCGGTGGATAATGTCGCTAAAATCATCAAAATACCGAACATAAAAAAGTACTGTTATATGGGGGATATACCAAAACATAGACCTGCACAGACAATTTTCTGTCTTAGGCTGTAGCATCTATTACGAATAATGTCTCTAAAATAATCAAATTACCGAATATCGAGAGGTACCGTCGTTATATGGGGGCTATACGAAGACGTGGCCCTGCACAAAAAATTGCATGTCTTAGGCTGTAGTATCTGTTACGAACTTCAAATACTAGATTTTAAACAATTCCGGAGAATAATGTCGCAAAAATCATCAAAATACCGAATATAGGGAGGTCCGGTTATATGGTGGCTATACGAAGACCTGCACAGACAATTTTCTGTCTTAGACTGTAGCATCTATTACGAACTTAAAATAGCAGATTTAAAACAATTTTGCTCAAATCATGATAATGCCGAATATCGGAAGGTACCGTTATATTACGAACTTCAAAAAATAGCCGTGAATAATATCGCTAAAATCATACGAATATCGAAAACAGAGAGGTACTATTATATGGGGGATATACCTAAACGTGGACGCTCAAATCATCAGTAAACCCAATATAGAGAGAAACTATATTATTGGGAATATATCAAAACGTGAACCATCACAAGCAATTTTTTGTCATAGGCTGTAGTATCCATTACGAACTTTAAATACTACATTTGAAACAATTCCGCTGAATAATGTAGCTAAAGTCATTATAATATCGAATATCGGGAGGTACCGTTATATGGGGGCTATACAAAATGTTGACCTCTCAGACAATTCTCTGTCTTAAGCTGTAATATCTATCACGAACTCCGAAAACCGCATTTCAAACAATTTCGGTGGATAATGTCGCCAAAATCATCAAATTACTGAATATCGGGAGGTACCGTTATATGGAGGCTATGCGAACACGTGGACATGCACAGACAATTTTTTGTCTTAGGCTGTAGTATCTATTACGAACTTCAAATGATTTGAAACAATTTCGGTGAATAATGTCGCTAAAATCATCAAAATACCGAATATCGTGAGGTACCCTTATATCGGGCTATACGAAAACGTGGACCATCACAGACAAATTTTCGTAATATGCTGTAGTATCCATTACGAACCTTAAATACAATTCTGGTGAATAATGTTGCTAAAATCATTATAAAACAGAACATCGGGAGACACCGTGATATGAGAGCTATACGACACGGATATATACTATATACGGATTTGAAACAATTTCGGTGGATAATGTCGCTAAAATCATCAAAATACCGAACATAAAAAGGTACTGTTATATGGGGGATATACCAAAACGTAGACCTGCACTGACAACTTTCTGTCTTAGGCTGGAAATACATAAAGAGAATATTTGGCTGGCTTAAGTCATCGGCTTGCTCTTCGTAGATGAACAAAGTAGTTTTAGGTTGACATAGTTCGATTTTGGCCGTAGACTCCTTTGTTCATATCCGAAGAAGCCAGCCCATGACTTAAGCCAGCCAAATATGATCTTTATGTATTTCCAGACTAAGGCTCAACAACACTTCTTTTCAAAATCATGTACTATATATCTCTAAAGGATTATTTCGCTACAAAAACTCTAGATTTTGTCGATGCATACGTTGAAATAAACATTTCGAAAATACCCGAATTTGAATATTTTCAGAACAATTTTTTTGTTATTGAAAAGAAAACACACACATAAACAAATAAAGATGACATATTAAGCCAAGAAAATAAACAAAATTAAAATCATATGGTATCATAGCCCTACCTTGATATTATTGTACCATGGGCTGTAGTATCTATTACGAACTTCAAATACTAGATTTTAAACAATTCCGGTGAATAATGTCACTAAAATCATCAAAATACGTGGTAGTAGTAGTATCTATTGCCAACATCAATTAGCAGATTTGAAACAATTTCAGTGAATAATGTCGCTAAAATCATCAAAATACCGAATATCGGGAGGTTCCGTTCTATTGTGGCTATACGAAGACGTGGACCTGCACAGACAATTTTCTGGCTTAGGTTATACCATCCATTTCGAACTTCAAATACCAAATTTGAAACAATTCGGTGAATAGTGTCGATCAAATCATCAGAAAACCCAATATAGAGAGGAACTATGTTATTGGGGATATATCAAAACGTGAACCATCACAAGCAATTTTTTGTCATAGGCTGTAGTATCCACTACGAACTTTAAATACCAAATTTGAAACAATTCCGTTGAATAATGTAGCTAAAGTCATTATAATATCGAATATCGGGAGGTACCGTTATATGGGGGCTATACGAAGATGTGGACCTCTCAGACAATTTTCTGTATTAGGCTGTAGTATCTATCACGAACTCCAAAAAGCTAATTTGTAACAATTTCGGTAGATAATGTCGCTAAAATCATCAAATTACTGAATATGGGGGCTATGCGAAGACGTGGACATGCACAGACAGTTTTTTGTCTTAGGCTGTAGTATCTATTACGAACGTCAAATGACTAATTTGAAACAATGTCGGTGAATAATGTCGCTAAAATCATCAAAATACCGAATATCGTGAGGTACCCTTATATGGGGCTATAGGAAAACGTGGACCATCACAGACAATTTTTCGTAATATGCTGTAGTATCCATTACGAACTTTAAATACCAAATTTGAAACAATTCTGATGAATAATGTTGCAAAAATCATTAAAATACAGAACATTGGGAGACACTGTAATATTGGAGCTATACGATACGGATATATACTATATACGGATTTGAAACAATTTCGGTGGATAATGTCGCTAAAATCATCAAAATACCGAACATAAAAGGTACTGTTTTATGGGGGATATACCAAAACGTAGACCTGCACAGACAACTTTCTGTCTTAGGCTGTAGTATCCATTACGAACTTCAAATACCAAATTTGAAACAATTCAGGTGAATAATGTTGCTAAAACCATCAAAATAGCGAGCATCGGGAGATACCGTTATATGGAGGCTGTATGAAGACGTGATACTGCACAGACAATTTTCTGTCTTAGGCTTTTGTATCTATTACGAACTTCAAATACCAAATTTGAAACAATTCGGCGAATAGTGTCCCACAAATCATCAGAAAACCCAATATATAGAGGAACTATATTATTGGGGATATATCAAAACGTGAACCATCACAAGCAATTTTTTGTCATAGGCTGTAGTATCCATTACGAACTTTAAATACCACATTTGAAACAATTTCGTTGAATAATGTCGCTAAAATCTTTATTATATCGAATATCGGGATGTACCGTTATATGGGGGCTATACGAAGATGTGGACCTGTCAGACAATTTTCTGTCTTAGGCTGTAGTATCTATCACGAACTCCGAAAAGCAGACTTGAAACAATTTCGGTAGATAATGTCGCTAAAATCATCAAATTACCGAATATGGGAGGTACCGTTATATGGGAGGTACCGCTAAAATCATCAAAATACCGAATATCGAGAGGTACCATTATATGGGGGCTATGCGAAGACGTGGACCTGCACACACAATTTTCTGTCTTAGGTTGCAGTATCCATTACGATCTTCAAACAACAAATTTGAAACAATTCTGGTGAATAATGTTGCTAAAATCATTATAATACAGAACATCGGGAGACACCGTGATATGGGAGCTATATGATACGGATGTATACTATATACGGATTAGAAAAAATTCCGGTTTATAATGTCGCTAAAATCGTCAAAATACCGAATATAAAAAGGTGCTATTATATGGGGGATATACCAAAAACGTAGACCTGCACAGACAATTTTTCGTAATAAAACACCAAATTTGAAACAATTCTGGTGAATAATGTTGCAAAAATCATTAAAATACAGAACATCGGGAGACACTGTGATATGGGAGCTATACGATACGGATATATAATATATACGGATTTGAAACAATTTCGGTGGATAATGTCGCTAAAATCATCAGAATACCGAACATAAAAAGGTACTGTTATGTGGGGGATACACCAAAACGTAGACCTGGACAGACAACTTTCTGTCTTAAGCTGTAGTATCCATTACGAACTTCGAATGCCTAGTTTGAAACAATTCCGGTAATTAATGTCGCTAAAATCATCAAAATATCGAATATCGTGCGGTAACCGTATATGCGGCTATACGAAGACGTGGACCTGCACACACAATTTTCTGTCTTAGACTGTAGCATCTATTACGAACTTCAAAAAGCAGATTTGAAACAATTTCGCTCAAATCATGATAATAGCGAATATCGGGAGGTACCGTTATATGGGGGCTATACGAAGTCGTGGTATTGCACAGACAACTTTCTGTCTTAGGCTGTAGTATCTATTACGAACTTCAAATACCAAATTTGAAACAATTCCATTGAATAATGTTGGTAAAATCATCAAAATAGCGAGCATCGGGAGATACCGTTATATGGAGGCTGTACGAAGACGTGGACATGCATAGACAGTTTTTTGTCTTAGGCTGTAGTATCTATTACGAACTTCAAATGACTAATTTGAAACAATGTCGGTGAATAATGCCGCTAAAATCATCAAAATACCGAATATCGTGAGGTACCCTTATATGGGGCTATAGGAAAACGTGGACCATCACAGACAATTTTTCGTAATATGCTGTAGTATCCATTACGAACTTTAAATACCAAATTTGAAACAATTCTGATGAATAATGTTGCAAAAATCATTAAAATACAGAACATTGGGAGACACTGTAATATTGGAGCTATACGATACGGATATACTATATACGGATTTGAAACAATTTCGGTGGATAATGTCGCTAAAATCATCAAAATACCGAACATAAAAGGTACTGTTATATGGGGGATATACCAAAACGTAGACCTGCACAGACAACTTTCTGTCTTAGGCTGTAGTATCCATTACGAACTTCAAATACCAAATTTGAAACAATTCAGGTGAATAATGTTGCTAAAACCATCAAAATAGCGAGCATCGGGAGATACCGTTATATGGAGGCTGTATGAAGACGTGATACTGCACAGACAATTTTCTGTCTTAGGCTTTTGTATCTACTACGAACTTCAAATACCAAATTTGAAACAATTCGGCGAATAGTGTCCCACAAATCATCAGAAAACCCAATATATAGAGGAACTATATTATTGGGGATATATCAAAACCATCACAAGCAATTTTTTTTCGTAGGCTGTAGTATCCATTACGAACTTTAAATACCACTTTTGAAACAATTCCGTTAAATAATGTCGCTAAAATCTTTATAATATCGAATATCGGGATGTACCGTTATATGGGGGCTATACGAAGATGTGGCCTCTCAGACAATTTTCTGTCTTAGGCTGTAGTATCTATCACGAACTCCGAAAAGCAGACTTGAAACAATTTCGGTAGATAATGTCGCTAAAATCATCAAATTACCGAATATGGGAGGTACCGTTATATGGGAGGTACCGCTGAAATCATCAAAATACCGAATATCGAGAGGTACCATTATATGGGGGCTATGCGAAGACGTGGACCTGCACACACAATTTTCTGTCTTAGGTTGCAGTATCCACTACGATCTTCAAACAACAAATTTGAAACAATTCTGGTGAATAATGTTGCTAAAATCATTATAATATAGAACATCGGGAGACACCGTGATATGGGAGCTATATGATACGGATGTATACTATATACGGATTAGAAAAAATTCCGGTTTATAATGTCGCTAAAATCGTCAAAATACCGAATATAAAAAGGTGCTATTATATGGGGGATATACCAAAAACGTAGACTGCACAGACAATTTTTCGTAATATGCAGTAGTATCCATTACGAACTTTAAACACCAAATTTGAAACAATTCTTATGAATAATGTTGCAAAAATCATTAAAATACAGAACATCGGGAGACACTGTGACATGGAAGCTATACGATACGGATATATAATATATACGGATTTGAAACAATTTCGGTGGATAATGTCGCTAAAATCATCAGAATACCGAACATAAAAAGGTACTGTTATGTGGGGGATACACCAAAACGTAGACCTGCACAGACAACTTTCTGTCTTAAGCTGTAGTATCCATTACGAACTTCGAATGCCAAATTTGAAACAATTCCATTGAATAATGTTGGTAAAATCATCAAAATAGCGAGCATCGGGAGATACCGTTATATGGAGGCTGTACGAAGACGTGGACCTGCACAGACAATTTTCTGTCTTAGGCTCCCGATCATCGGGAGGTACCGTAATATGGGGGCTATGCGAACACGTGGACATGCACAGACAATTTCCTGTTTTAGGTTGTAGTATCTATTACGAACTTCACATACCTAATTTGAAACAATTTCAGCGAATAATGTCGCTAAAATCATCAAAATACCGAATATCGGTAGGTTCCGTTATATGGTAGCTATACGAAGACGTGGACCTGCACAGACAATTTTCTGGCTTAGGCTGTACTATCCATTACGAACATGAAATGCCTAATTTGAAACAATTCCGTTGAATAATGTCGCTGAAATCACTATAATATCGAATATCGGGAGGTACCGTTATATGGGGGCTATACGAAGATGTGGACCTCTCAGACAATTTTCTGTCTTAGGCTGTAGTATCTATCACGAATTCCGAAAAGCAGACATGAAACAATTTCGGTAGATAATGTCGCTGAAATCATCAAATTACCGAATATGGGAGGTACCGTTATATGGGGGCTATGCAAACACGTGGACATGCACAGACAATTTTCTGTCTTAGGCTGTAGTATCTATTACGAACTTCAAATGCTAGATTTTAAACAATTCCGGTGAATAATGTCTCTAAAATCATCAAAATACCGAATATCGGGAGGTACCGTTATATGGGGGCTATGCGAAGACGTGGACCTTTCAGACAATTTTCTGTCTTAGGCTCCCGATCATCGAGAGGTACCGTAATATGGGGGCAATGCGAAGACGTGGACCTTTCAGACAATTTTCTGTCTTAGGCTCCCGATCATCGAGAGGTACCGTTATATGGAGGCTGTACGAACACGTGGCCCTGCACAAAAAATTGTCTGTCTTAGGATGTAGCATCTGTTACAAACTTCAAATACTAGATTTTAAACAATTTCGGCGAATAATGTCGCTAAAATCATCAAAATAACGAATATCGGGAGGTTCCGTTGTATGGTGGCTTTACAAAGGCTTGGACCTGCACAGACAATTTTCTGTCTTGGGCTGCAGTATCTGTTACGAACAAGTCCGGTAAATAATGTCGCTAAAATCAGTATAATATCGAATATCGGGAGGTATCGTTATGTGGGGCTATACGAAGATGTGGACCTCTCAGACAATTTTCTGTCTTAGGCTGTAGTATATGTTACGAACTTCAAATATCAGATTTGAAACAATTTCGCTCAAATCATGATAATTTCTGGGAGGTACCGTTTTATGGGGGCTATACGAAAATGTGGACCTTTCAGACAATTTTCTGTCTTAGGCTGTAGTATCTATCACGAACTCCGAAAAGCAGACTTGAAACAATTCCTGTGAATTATGTCGCTGAAATCATCAAAGCACCGGGTACTGTTATATGGAGGCTATACGAAGACATGGACCTGCACAGACAATTTTCTGTCTTGGGCTGCAGTATCTGTTACGAACAAGTCCGATGAATAATGTCGCTAAAATAATGAAATTACCGAATATCGAGAGGTACCGTTATATGGGGGCTATGCGAAGACGTGGCCCTGCACAAAAAATTGTCTGTCTTAGGATGTAGTATCTGTTACGAACTTCAAATACTAGATTTTAAACAATTTCGGTGAATAATGTCGCTAAAATCATCAAAATAACGAATATCGGGAGGTACTATTATATGGGGGCTATGCGAAGACGTGGACCTGCACAAAAAATTGTCTGTCTTAGGATGTAGTATCTGTTACGAACTTCAAATACTAGATTTTAAACAATTTCGGTGAATAATGTCGCTAAAATCATCAAAATAACGAATATCGGGAGGTACTATTATATGGGGGCTATGCGAAGACGTGGACCTGCACACACAATTTTTTGTCTTAGACTGTAGTATCTATTACGAACTTCAAATAGAAGATTTGAAACAATTTCGCTCAAATCATGATAAAAGCAAATATCGGGAGGTACCGTTATATGGGGGCTATACGAAGTCGTGAAACTGCACAGACAATTTTCTGTATTAGGCTGTAGTATCTATTGCGAACTTATAATAAAAATTGAAACAATGTCGCTAAAATCATGAAAATACCGAATATAGAGAGGTACTATTATATGGGGGATATACAAAACATGGACCATCACAGACAATTTTCTATAATAGGCTGTAGTATCCATTACGAACTTCAAATACGAAATTTAAAATGTGGACCATCACAGACAATTTTTCGTTATAGGCTGTAGAATCCATTACGAACTTCAAATACCAATTTAGAAACAATTCTGGTGAATAATGTCGCTAAAATCATCATAATACCGAATATCGGGAGGTACCGTTATATGGGAGCTATACGAAGACATGGACCTGCACAGACAATTATCTGTCTTAGACTGTAGCATCTATTACGAACTTCAAATAGCAGTTTTGAAACAATTTCGCTCAAATCATGATAATACGGAATATCGGGAGGTACCGTTATAGGGGGCTATACGAAGTCTTGGACCTGCGCAGACAATTTTCTGTCTTAGGCTGTAGTATCTATTGCGAACTTATAATACCAATTTTGAAACAATTCCGGTAAATAATGTCGATAAAATTATCAAAATACCGAATATAGAGAGGTACTATTATATGGGGGATATACCAAAGCGTGGACCATCACAGACAATTTTCTGTAATAGGCTGTAGTATCCATTACGAACTTCAAATAGCAGATTTGAAACAATTATGATAATACCGAATATCGGGAGGTACCGTTATATGGGGGCTATACGAAGTCGTGGACGTGAACAGACAATTTTCTGTCTTAGATTGTAGCATCTATTACGAACTTTAAATATTAGATTTGAAACAATTTCGCTCAAATCAAAATAATACCGAATATCGGGAGGTACCGTTATATGGGGGCTATACCAAAACGTAGACCTGCACAGACAATTTTCTGTCCTAGGCTGTAGGAATTTCGGGAGGTCCCGTTATATGGTGGCTGTACGAAGACGTGGACCTGCACAGACAATTTTCTGTCTTTGGCTGTAGTATCTATTGCGAACTTATAATACCAAATTTGAAACAATTCCGGTAAATAATGTCGCTAAAATCATCAAAATACCGAATATAGAGAGGTACTATTAAATGGGGGATATAGCAAAACGTGGACCATCACAGCCAACTTTCTGTAATAGGCTGTAGTATCCTTTACGAACTAAAAATACGAAATTTGAAACGTGGACCCGCAAAGACAATTTTCTGTCTTAGGCTGTAGTATTTATTGCGAACTTATAATACCAAATTTGAAACAATTCCGGTAAATAATGTCGCTAAAATCATCAAAAAACCGAATATAGAGAGGTTATATTATATGGGAGATATACCAAAACGTGGACCATCACAGACAATTTTCTGTAATAGGCTGTAGTATCCATTACGAACTTCAAATGCCAAATTTGAAATAATTCCGGTGAATAGTGTCGCTCAAATCATCAAAAAACCCAATATAGAGAGGTACTATATTATTGTTGATATATCAAAACGTGAACCGTCCGAAATAATTTTCTGTCATAGAGCGTGGTATCCATTACGAACTTAAAATACCACATTTGAAACAATTCCGTTGATAATGTCGCTAAAATCATTATTATACCGAATATCGGGAGGTACCGCTATATGGGGGCTATACGAAGACGTGGACCTGCTCAGACAATTTTCTGTCTTAGGCTGTAGTATTTATTGCGAACTTATAATACCAAATTTGAAACAATTCCGGTCAATAATGTTGCTAAAATCAACGAAATACCGAATATAGAGAGGTACTATTATATGGGGGATATACCAAAACGTGGACCATCAGAGCCAACAGTCTGTAATAGGCTGTACTATCCATTACGAACTTAAAATACGAAATTTGAAACGTGGACCTGCTCAGACAATTTTCTGTCTTAGGCTGTAGGAATATCGGGAGGTTCCGTTACATTGGATATACGAAGACGTGGACAGACAATTTTCTGTCTTTGGCTGAACTATCCATTACGAACTTCAAATACCAAATTTGAAACAATTTCGGTGAATAGTGTCGCTGAAATCATCAAAAAAAGCCCAATATAGAGAGGAACTATATTATTGGGGATATATCAAAACGTGAACCATCACAAACAATTTTCTGTCATAGGCCGTAGTATCCATTACGAACTTCAAATACAAAATTTGAAACAATATTGGTGAATAATGTTGCTAAAATCATTAAAATACAGCACATCGGGAGACACCGTTGTATGGGAGCTATACGATACGGATATATACTATATACGGATTTGAAACAATTCCGGTGGATATTGTCGCTAAAATCATCAAAATACCGAATATCGGGAGGTACCGTTATATGGGGAATATACCAAAACGTAGACTTGCACAGACAATTTTCTGTCTTAGGCTGTAGGAATATCGGGAGGTACCGTTATATGGGGGCTATACGAAGATGTGGAATTTTCAGACAATTTTCTGTCTTAGGCTGTAGTATCTATTACGAACTTCAAATATTACATTTTAAACAATTCCGGCGGACAATGTCGCTAATATCATCAAAGTACTGAATATAGAGAGGTACTATTATATGGGGATATACCAAGCCGTGAAACTTCACAGACAATTTTTCGTAATAGGCTGTAGTATCAATTACGAACTTCAAATACCAAATTAGAAACAATTTCGGTGAATAATGTCAATATACCAAATATCGGGAGGTACCGTTATATGGGGGCTATGCGAAGACGTGGACCTGCACAGACAATTTTCTGTCTTAGACTGTAGCATCTATCACGAACTTCAAATAGCAGATTTGAAATAATTTCGCTGAAAACATAATAATACCGAATATCTGCAGGTACCGTTACATGGGGTCTATAGGAAGTCGTGGACCTGCACAAACAATTTTCTATCTTAGGCTGTAGTATCTATTGCGAACTTATAATACCAATTTTGAAACAATTCCGGTAAATAATGTCGATAAAATTATCAAAATACCGAATATAGAGAGGTACTATTATATGGGGGATATACCAAAACGTGGACCATCACAGACAATTTTCTGTAATAGGCTGTAGTATCCATTACGAACATTAAATAGCAGATTTGAAACAATCTCGCTTAACTTATGATAATACCGAATATCGGGAGGTACCGTTATATGGGGGCTACACGAAGTCGCGGACCTGCACAGACAATTTTCTGTCTTAGGCTGTAGAATCTATTGCGAACTTATAATACCAAATTTGAAACAATTCCGTTAAATAATGTCGCTTTCAGACATTCTTCTGTCTAAAATTATCATAATACCGAATATCGGGAGGTACCATTATATGGGGGCTATGCGAAGACGTGGACCTGCACAGACAATTTTCTGTCTTAGACTATAGCATCTATCACGAACTTCAAATAGCAGATTTGATACAATTCCGCTCAAATAAAGATAATTCCGAATATCAGGAGGTACCGCTATATCGGGGCTATATGAAGTCGTGGACCTGCACAGACAATTTTCTGTATTAACCTGTAGTATCTATTGCGAACTTATAAAACCAAATTTGAAACAATTCCGGTAAATAATGTCGCTACAATCATCAAAATACCGAATATAGAGAGGTACTATTAAATGGGGGTATACCAAAACGTGGACCATCACAGCCAACTTTCTGTAATAGGCTGTAGTATCCATTACGAACTTAAAATACGAAATTTGAAAAGTGGACCTGCTCAGACAATTTTTTGTCTTTTTTGTCATCCAAATAATGGGGCTAATATGGGGCTATACGAAGACGTGGACCAGCACAGACAATTTTCTGTCTTAGGCTTTTGTATCTATTACGAACTAAAAATAACGGATTTAAAACAATTGCGGTGAATAATGTCGCTTAAATCATTAAAATACCGAACATAGAGAGGTACTATTATATGGGGGATATACCAAAACGTGGACCTGCACAGCCAATTTTCTGTTATAGGCTGTAGTATCTGTTTCGAACTTCAAATATTACATTTGAAACAATTACGGTGCATAATGTCGCTAAAATCATCAAAGTACCAAATATGGGCAGGTACTGTTATATGGGGGCTATACGAAGACGTGGACCTGCACAGACAAATTTCTGTCTTAGGCTGTAGTATCTGTTACGAACTTCAAATGACAGATTTGAAACCCTTCCGGTGAATAATGTCGCTAAAATCATCAAAATGCCGAATATCGGGTAGGTACCGTTATATAGGGCTATACGAAGACGTGCACAATCACAGACAATTTTCTGTAATGGGCAGTAGTATCTGTTGCGAACTTCAAATGTTACATTTGAAACAATTCCGGCAAATAATGTCGCTAAAATCATCAAAATACCGAATATCGGAGGTACTGTTATATGGGGGCTATACGAAGACGTGTACTATCACAGACAATTTTCTGTAAAGGCTGTAGTATCTGTTGCGAACTTCAAATATTACATTTGAAACAATTCCGGTGGATAATGTCGCTAAAATCATCATTATACCGAATATCGGGAGGTACTGTTATATGGGGCACACAAAATAAAATGTAAACAAACAGCTCGTTTCTGATTGGTTGATACAAATTTGCCGCAACCTTTAAATGTCATGGCGAATCTATGTTTTTCGCCTTAGATGCCAATTTTGACACTTGAGGGACCACAAAAGTTGCTTCGTTGTAGCAATTCGCCGATGCGGTTACCTGTTAGATCTTCCTTGGATTAGTTCTTAGCGATAATGTTACATGTGTAGTGTGTATGTAGAATAAGTTTCACTTGTAATACAGAACTCGAACAAAACACAACTGTCGTTTAATTGGAACATCGGCGGCAGCACGCATAAAATATTCAACAGGTTATGGGCCCAGGATCACTCTAAGGGCAACGAATTGAAACATAATATTGCAAAACATATAAATTGATAATTCGATGACTGGGATAATCGAAAGGACAACGCATGGGAAAACAGAAAGACAATAGAGAGTGAAAATCAATCTGTGTGATTGATTGATGAGTGGAAGTGCATAGAAACAAAAGAGCATTGAAGTTCCAAGACATTTTGTGCGCCAGTGACTGTGTGTCAGTTTATTTGAATCGTGTGTTGATAAAAAACCAGAACAAAATGTCCTCAATGTTCAGCATAGAGAAATTAGCAGAAGACTGTTACGAGTCATGGCGTATGCAGATGAAGGCCGTTCTTATCCACCAAGATCTTTAGGAATTAGTTTCCGACAATGATAATGCCGAGAGAAGTGCAGTGTGGAAAAAAGGAGACGAGAAGGCGATGGCAACGTTCATACTGTAGTAGTATCTGTTACAAACTTCAAATATTACATTTGAAACAATTCCGGTGAATAATGTCGCTAAAATCATCAAAGTACCGAATATGAGCAAGTACTGTTATATGGAGGCTATACGAAGTCGTGGACTGTTGAAATATTAGTATCTCCATGATACGATCGTAAAACACACGTAGAGAGTAATTGCGGTGTGTTCGCAATGTGTGACACCTACATCATTGTAAAAAGATTAGTTCTAAGCGTTAAGGTTACATGTGTAGTGTTTAAGTAGAATAATTTTCACTCGTAATAAAGAACTCGAACAGAACACAACTGTCTTTTAATTGGAACATCGGCAGCAGCACGAATTAATATTCAACAGGTTATGTGCCCAGGATCACTCTACGGACAACGCATTGAAACATCATATTGTAAAACATATAAATTGATAATTTGGTGACTGGGATAATCGAAAGGATAACGCATTGGAAAACGGAAAGACAATAGAGAGTGAATATCAATCTGTGTGATTGATTGATGAGTTGAAGTGCATAGAAACAAAAGAGCATTGAAGTTTGAAGACATTTTGTGCGCCAGTGACTGTGTGTCAGTTTATTTGAATCGTGTGTCGATAATAAACCCGAACAAAATGTCCTCAAAGTTCAGTATACAGAAATTAGCAGGAGACAACTACGAGTCATAGCGTATGCAGATGAATCCACCAAGATCTTTGGGAATTAGTTTCCGACAATGATAATGCCGAGAGAAGTCCAGTGTGGAAAAAAAGGGCCGAGAAGGCGATGGCAACGATCATACTGAGCGTTACTCCTATCCAGCTATCTTATATAAAGAACTGTAAGTCGGCTAGAGAAGCTTGGGATAGGTAAATCGACCAAAAGGGCCAGTAAGAAAAGTGTCATTGTTCAAGCAGTTGCTAGGCATACGTATGAATGAAGGCGATGGAATTCAGGAATACCTGTGCGAGTTCACGCCCGTCGTGGATAAGTTGCATCAGACAGGTATAGAGTAAAGGCCTCACAAGACGAATTGTATGAGTTATGCTTTTTTCGACACACTGGCTTTGCCCACTCATTCATGCGCTATGTATTTGATAGGCAATGACAACCAACAACATCCACCATTTTGATTCATGTGTGCCATTGTCTAAGGTTCGATCGTGGCATGGCTGACTCGAATATTTGCTTGGTGTTCTCCATAAATACAGGGTGTCAACGATGACATCGAACCGTGTCATCGTCAAATTGTGTGTCATTTGTGTACGTGTGCATAAACTGAGAGAGTGTGTGTGTGTTACTTTCGACGGTGAGGGTGTGTTTTTGTGTGTGCTGTAATTTTGAAGTAACAAACACCGCGTAAATATAAAATTGAGTTCAATATTTTGTTGTTGCAAAATTATCAGGCTTTATCCTTTTATTGTTGTTTTTATAAAACAACGTTTGTTTATTAGTGGAGAACGATGGTAATGTTTACTAGGGGGTAAGGCAGGGCATACCTAGGTTTCGGAAAGAACCACCAATCCTCATCAGTTCCCTTGTTTTTTTGTTGTAACAGACAAAACCAACTTACATCCATCGTTCTCCACTAATAAACAAACGTTGTTTTATAAAAACAACAATAAAGGGATAAAGCCTGACCATTTTGCAACAACAAAATACTACGGTATCCCGAACAAACAAGCCAACACTGTTCTATTGAGTTCAATAACAAAATGTGCATAGACATCAACAAATGAATAGAAAAAACCAGTAAAGAAAATCTTAAAGTCGGGTGGGGCCGACTTTATGATACCCTACACCACTTTGCTAATTTAGTAGAGCTCCGCATAACAATTAAAAGTTTTTATGGGAGCATTCAATCATACATGCTATGATTATAATTATAATTTAAAGTTCAAAGGACTAAATATGCCGAGGCATTTGTATCTTTTAAATTCGGAATTGTATTGCCCATTTGGTGCACAATTAATTTGAAATCGAAAAAAGATATATATAGGAGCTATATCCAAATCTCAACCGATATCGATAAAATTTAGCAAAGATATTTCAGAGCTGTATTTGATATATTTCCCTGAATATCGTTGTTACGGAGTGCATATTACGGTTGTGGGTAAAAAATATAACAAATCGGATGAACAATATATATGGAAGCTATAGCTATATCTAAACCGATCTTCACCAAATTTGACATACTAGCTTCTAGTAAGTGCCAAATTCCGTCCCATTTAGACAAATATTAGACGTTTGGTGCACAATAAAAGGTAAATCGGACGAAGTTATATATGGGAGCTGTATCCAAATCTATACCGATCTTGATTAAATTTGGCAAATGTATTTCTGAGCTGCATTTGATATATTTCCTCGAATATTGTTGTTGCAGAGTGCATATTACGGCTGCGGTGGACAAAAATAACAAATGAGATGAACAATATATATGGGAGCTATAGCTATATCTGAACCGATTTCGACCAAATTTGGCATACTTATTTTCAGGCCTATATCGGACGAAGATATATATAGGAGCTATATCTAAATTTTGACCGATTATTTCCAATTTCAATAGGGTTCGTCCTTTGGCCAAATAAATTATCTGTGCAAAATTTCATCTGGATCGGGCAATAAATGCGACATGTACTTTGTTTACAAAAATACATGGACAGACGGACGGACGGACATGCATACATCGACTCAGAATGTGATTCTATGCAGATCATCAAAAGGAACTATGGGTCTATCTCGTTTCCTTTTGCGTGTTACAAACAAATGCACAAATACATAATATCCAGACCACCTTGTGGTGTAGGGTATAATGAAATATATACTGAACAATCCCAATTTATTGGTGATTATCATAAAATTTCGGTCATAAAAAAGAGGTAAATATTGTTTGCCTATTTTCTATCTATATATATTGTTATTTTAAAATTAAAGTTTGTGGGCAGAGATCTGACTCTCATTCAATAACAGAATATTCACAGAATTGAACAATGGAAGTATATAGTGTTGTTACGTGAATTACAGTAGCACTCATTCTCATTTACACCTCAATACCGGAGGCAAACATTTATGAAATTTTAATCAAAATAAGAAAATTTTACAGGGGATTAATGTTTTTTAATAAGGATTAACATTTTATATTGTTTCGTCAATAACCACGAAATGTGAAAATTTTGTGTGGACCAACTAGAAATATCTTTAATATTTTAGTAATCACCAAGAATTTCTTTATTACAAAAAATTTATTTTTTTCACATATCAGAAAACCAGGTAGCGATTGCGCTTTGCCTTCATCACGTGTGTGTCTTTTT
The DNA here is from genome assembly GCF_030504385.1 of Musca domestica. Classification (NCBI taxonomy): domain Eukaryota; kingdom Metazoa; phylum Arthropoda; class Insecta; order Diptera; family Muscidae; genus Musca; species Musca domestica. The sequence goes on along the minus strand of NW_026712115.1, from coordinate 17,496,409 downwards.
CGTTCGCAATTGTTTTATAATTGTTGTTGTTTTATTGATAGAAGATACTTGTATGACGCACTATTCAACATTCCCTTTTATTGGCCATTATATGTTATGACGATGGGTTTGAGCGTGACTGACATGACGAGACATCGGACATTTGGTTGGATGTCACGTACTGTTATGCGTTTGATCAAACAGGGCACAACATGACGAGCGTTTTCTGAAGGTAAAATTGTCAGAGAAAAACGAAAGGCGAAAATCATTAGCAAATGTGAGAGATGATTGCTCTAAAACAGAAAATTCAATGCGCAAAATAGAAATGTAAAGAGGTGCAACAAAACAAAAATGCAGGTATCAACAAAAGTGATTCACGCACAAGCAGAAGTAATTTTAAGTGTTACAATTGCGGAGGCTGGGGCCATTATGCAGTGCAATGTTCTACGGCAGAGAAAAAGAGTAAGCCGAGAAACCCCAACGAGAACGGATACACCGTTCGATCTATTAACAACAAAAACAACAACAAATAAAGCAAGAACATTTGGTGTTTGGAATTTTGTTTACGAATTTTGAGCATCATAGTGAAAATATCTCCCTAGCTGGCAAGCAGACAATAGAAGCCAAGGGAAGGGGGAGAGTGCTGATTAACGAAGGGGACATCGAGTAAAATGAAGTGTTGTTTGTGCCTGATCTACTGTGTAATTTTATATCGGTTGGCAGAGTAGCGACAAAAGTTGATGTAATATTTGGAGAAAAATGTGCCAGAATAGTAAGCAAGGGGAAAACAGTGCTGACAACAAGAAGGGTAGGTAATTTGTTCTTGCACAGGGAGCCAAGTGAAAATTTGTTTCTGGCGAGTGCAACAACAAACATAATGAAAACTCGTTACGGTTGTCGAAAAGAGGAGAGCTCACATAAACAAGCAGACGATAAAGGGTTGTTTCGAGCAAGTAAAACAACAAGTTGCCGTTACGATATATAGTGATTTAATACTGTGTGTATTGAAATCATTTTTGTAATATGTGTGCGCAATTTTTTTAAATGTAAATAAAGATTTATTTGGATGAGTTTGATTTTTGGTATATGTGTGTGGAGGAGGAGTGTTGAAATATTAGTATCTTCACGATACGATCGTACAACACACAACACACGTACAGAGTAATTGCGGTGTGTTCGCAATGTGTGACACCTACATCATTGTAAATATATTAGTTCTAAGCGTAAAGGTTAAATGTGTAAGTAGAATAAGTTTCACTCGTAATAAAGCACTCAACAGCAACAGTCGTCTTTCATTTGAACAAATATCTGCAGATAATACGAATAATATTCAACATGGACCTGCACAGAAAATTTTATGTCTTAAGCTGTAGTATCAATTACGAACTTCAAATATCAGATTTTAAACAATTCCTCTGAAAAATGTTGCTAAAATCATCAATATGGAGGTACCATTATATGGGGGCTATGCGAAGACGTGGACCTGCACAGACAATTTTCTATCTTAGGCAGTAGCATCTATTACGAACTTCAAATAGCAGATTTGAAACAATATCGCTCAAATCATGATTATACCGAATATCGGAAGGTACCGTTATATGGGAGCTATGCGAAGACGTGGACCTGCACAGACAATTTTCTGTATTAGGCTGTAGTATCTGTTACGAACTTCAAATAGCAGATATGAAACAATTTCGCTCAAATCATGATAATAGCGAATATCGGGAGGTACCGTTATATGGGGGCTATATGAAGTCGTGGACCTGCACAGACAATTTTCTGTCTTAGGCTGTAGTATCCATTACGAACTTCAAATACCAGGTTTTAAACAATATCGCTCAAATCATGATAATACCGAATATCGGGAGGGACCGTTATATGGGACAATTTTCTGTCTTAGACTGTAGCATCTATTACGAATTTGAAATAGCAAATTCGAAACAATATCGCTCAAATCATGATAATACCGAATATCGGGAGGTACCGTTGTATGGGGGCTATGCGAAGACGTGGACCTGCACAGACAATTTTCTGTCTTAGGCTGTATTACGAACTTCAAATAGCAGATTTGAAACAATATCGGACTTCAAATACCAGATTTTAAACAATTCCAGTGAATAATGTCACTAAAATCATCAAAATACCGAATATCGGGAGGTACTAGTATATGGGGGCTATGCGAAGACGTCGACCTGCACAAACAATTTTCTGTTATAGACTGTAGTACCCATTACAAACTTCAAATGTCACATTTGAAACAATTCCGGCGAATAATTTCGCAAAATCTTCAAAGTACCGGATATATGCAGGTACTGATATGAGGGCTATAGGAAGACCTGGACCTGCACAGACAATTTTCTGTCTCTGGTTGTAGTATCTGTAATGAACTTCAAATACCAGATATGAAACAATTCCGGTGAATAATGTCCCTAAAATAATCATAATACCGAATATCGGGAGGTACTGTTATATGGGGCTATACGAAGACGTGGACCTGCACATACAATTTTCTGTCTTAGGCTGTAACATCCATTACAAACTTCAAACGTCACATTTGAAACAATTTCGGCGAATAACTTCGCAAAATCATCAAAGTACCGGATATGGACCGGTACTGTTATATGAGGGCTATACGGAGACGTGGACCTGCACAGACAATTTTCTGTCTTTGGCTATTGTATCTGTTATGAACTTTAAGTACCACATTTAAAACAATGCCTGTGAATAATATCACTAAAATCATTCTAACACCGAATATCGGGAGGTACTGTTATATGGGGGCTATACGAATATGTGGACCTTTCAGACAATTTTCTGTCTTAGCCTTTTGTATCTATTACGAACATCAAATAACAGATTTGAAACAATTTCGGTGAATAATGTCGCTAAAATCATCAAAATACCGAATATCGGGAGGTACCGTTATATGGGGGATACACCAAAACGTAGACCTGCACAGAGAATTTTCTGTCTTAGGCTGTATATCCATTACAAACTTCAAACATCAAATTTGGAACAATTCCGGTGAATAATGTCTTTAAAATCATCTAAATAGCGAACATCGGGAGATAACGTTATACGGAGGCTGTACGAAGACGTGGACCTGCACATACAGTTTTCTGTCTTAGGCTGTACTATCCATTACAAACTTCAAATACCGGATTTTAAACAATTCCTCTGAAAAATGTCGCTAAAGTCATCAAAATAACGAATATCTGGAGGGACCGTTATCAGGGGGCTATCTGAAGACGTGGACCTGCACAAACAATTTTCTGTCTTAGGCTGTAGTATCTATTACGAACTTCAAATAGCAGATTTGAAACAAGATCGCTCAAATTATAATAATACCGAATATCGGGAGGTACCGTTATATGGGGGCTATATGAAGACGTGGACCTGCACAGACAATTTTCTGTCTTAAGCAGTATTATCTGTTGCGAGCTTCAAATATTACATTTGAAATAATTCCGGTGAATAATGGCGCTAAAATCAACAAAAAATATAGAGAGGTACTATTATATGGGGGGTATATCAAACCATGGACTTGCACAGATAATTTTCTGTCTTAGCCTGTGGTATCTGCTACGAACTTCAAATACCAGATCTGAAACCATTGCGATGAATAATGTCGCTAAAATAATCAGATTACCGAATATCGGGAGGTACCGTTATATGGGGGCTATGCGAACACGTGGACATGCACAGACAATTTTCTGTCTTAGGCTGTAGTATCTGCTTCGAACTTCAAATAGCAGATTAGAAACAATTCCGGTGAACAATGTCGCTAAAATCATCATAATACCGAATATGGGCAGGTACTGTTATATGGGGCTATCCGAAGACGTGGACCTGCACAGACAATTTTCTGTCTTAGGCTGTAGTATCTATTACGAACTTCAAATAGCAGATTTGAAACAAGATCGCTCAAATTATGATAATACCGAATATCGGGAGGTACCGCTATATGGGGGCTATGCGAAGACGTGGACCTGCACAGACAATTTATTGTCTCAGGCTGTAGTATCTGTTACGAACTTCAAATATTACATTTGAAACAATTCCAGTGAATAATGTCGCTAAAATCATCAAAATACCGAATATCGGGAGGTAATGTTATATGGGGGCTATACGAAGACGTTGACATGCACAGACAATTTTCTGTAGTATGCTGTACTATTCATTACAAACTTCAAATAACAAATTTTAAAAAAATCCGGTGAATAGTGTCGCTCAAATCATCGAAAAACCTAATATAGAGAGGTACTATTATATGGGATATATACCAAACCATGGACTTGCACAGAAAATTTTCTGTCTTAGGCTGTAGTATCTATTACGAACTTCAAATACCAAATTTAAAACAATTCCGGTGAATAATGTCGCTAAAATCATCAAAATGCCGAATATCGTGAGGTACCCTTATATGGCGCTATACGAAGACGTGGACATGCACAGACAATTTTCTGTAGTATGCTGTACTATTCATTACAAACTTCAAATAACAAATTTTAAAAAAATCCGGTGAATAGTGTCGCCCAAATCATCGAAAAACCTAATATAGAGAGGTACTATTATATGGGATATATACCAAACCATGGACTTGCACAGAAAATTTTCTGTCTTGGCCTGTAGTATCTACTACGAACTTTAAATACCACACTTGAAACACCGAATATCGGGGGGTACCGTTATATGGGGGCTATACAAAGATGTGGACTTTTCAGACAATTTTCAGTCATAGGCTTTGGTATCTATTACGAACTTCGAAAAGCAGATTTGAAACAATTTCGGTGGATAATCTCGATAAAATTACAGAATATCGGGTGGTACCGTTATATGGGGGATATGCGAAGTCGTGGACCTGCACAGACAATTTTCTGTCTTAGGCTGTAGTATCTATTACGAACTTCAAATAGCAGATTTGAAACAATTTCAGTGAATTATGTGGCTAAAATCATAAAAACACCGAATATCGGGAGGTCCCGTTATATGGTGCACAGACAATTTTCTGTCTTAGGCTGTACTATCCTTTACGAACTTCTAATACCAAATTTGAAAAAAACCCGGTGAATAGTGTCGCTCAAATCTGTCTTAGGCTGTAGCATTACGAACTTCAAATAGCAGATTTGAAACAATTTCAGTGAATAATGTGGCTAAAATCATAAAAACACCGAATATCGGGAGGTCCTGTTATATGGTGCATAGACAATTTTCTGTCTTAGGCTGTACTATCATTTACGAACTTCTAATACCAAATTTGAAAAAACCCGGTGAATAGTGTCGCTCAAATCATAAAAAAACCCAATATTGAGAGGTACTATTATATGGGGGATATACCAAAGCTTGGACTTGCACAGACAATTTTCTGTCTTATCCTGTAGTATCTGCTAAGAATTTTAAACACCACATTTGAAACAACTCCGGTGAATAATATCATTGTAACACCGAATATCGGGAGGTACTGTTATATGGGGGCTTTACGAAGATGAGGACCGTTCAGACAATTTTCTGTCTTAGGCTTTAGTATCTATTACGAACTTTGAGAAGCAGATTTGAAACAATTTCGGTGGATAATGTGGCTAAAATCATAAAATTACCGAATATTTGGAGGTACTGTTATATGGGGACATAGGAAGACGTGGACCTGCACAGACAATTTTCTGTCTTGGGCTGTAGCATCTATTACGAACTTCAAATAGCAGATATGAAACAATTTCGCATGAATCATGATAATACTGAATATCGGGAGGTACTGTTATATGGGGGCTATACGAAGTCGTGGACCTGCACAGACAATTTGCTGTCTTAGGCTTTTGTATCCATTACGAACTTCAAATACCAGATTTTAAACAATTCCTCTGAAAAATGTCGATAAAATCATCAAGGTAAGATTTGAAACAATTGCGGTGAATAATGTCGCTTGCTCTTTGCATGATATGTAGGATTTCTGATAAGACATTGAGCGCTTTAATCGTCGTTGTACATTACAATAGGATCTGCTTGAGTTAAATTCAACTCAGATAACACCTTTTGAATATATACAGCTTCAGTTGCAGCTCCTGACATGGCAATATATTCAGCTTCTGTTGTGCTCAAGGATACCACATTTTGTTTTTTCGCACTCCAAGCAAATACACAGCCTGCTATAACAAAAACATATCTAGAAAATGATTTCCTATCCATCTCATCTCCAGCCCAATCAGCATCCACAAAACATTCGACTGGCCTTCCCGATTTCTCGTAGCACAGCTTTTAATTCACTGTCTTCTTCAAATATTTGATAATATGTCTAAAAGCTGTCTCGTGCTCTGAATGCGGATCACAGTTCATTTGTGATAACTTTACTACTGAAAGAAGTATATCCGGGCGAGCAGACAAAGTCAAATATATAAGAGTTCCAAATGCTGACTGATAATCAATTTTGTCTATTCTTTTGCAGTCTTCATTATTGCAATTTACCTTAAATCCTGGATCCAACGGTGTTGAAGCTTCTTTACATTCCAACATACCGTATTATTCTAGTAAATCCAATATATATTGCTTTTGTGATATTGTTATTGAACCAAGATCACCTTCACGGTTAAATTCCATGCCTAGAAAATATGACAGTTCGCCACCATCTACAATCTCAAATTCACTAGCAAGGATTTTCTTCGTTTTGTTCAACTCCTGCAACGAGTTACTTCCAACAATGAGATCATCAACGTAGACCACAATGACATTGAAATTCCATTTTGTTGTTTTGTGTAGATACATGGCTCAGACAAATATGGCGCAAATCCATACCTCCTGAGTACATTATCCAATTTCGCATTCCATTCTCGGCCGCTCTGCTTTAACCCATAAAGTGACTTTTTAAGTTTTAATACTTTTCCAGGATATTACTCATTCTCAAAACAGGGTGGTTGTTTCATAAATACAGTATCATGTAAATCTCCGTTGAGATATGCAGACTTCACATCTAATTGGTGCAAGTACATTCCATGTTCAACAGCTAAGCCGACTACCAATCTCATATTAGCATATCGAACCACTGGTGAGAATGTTTCTTTATAATTAATTCCATATTTCTGATTGCATCCTTTTGCCACCAATCTAGATTTTAATTTTTCGATACAACCATCTTTGTCTCGTTTCACGGCGTAAACCCATTTGCAACCTATGGGCTTCTGACCTTTAGGCAAATCAACTAATTCCCACGTATTATTTTTCATTAAAGAATCGTATTCGGCCCTCATAGATTCTTTCCATTCCTCTTCGAATGGCCCATTTAAAGCTTGTTCTACATTTTCTGGGGTTTCAATTTCACACTTACCCACTGCATTCAATTCATTATAATACTTTCTTGGTCTTCCTCGTCCGCCATCGCGTAAAATTCGCGGCCTTCCAGGCCCTTTTCGTACCGGCTGAACTTCTATGTTAATTTCAGGTTGGACACTTTCGGGTTCTATATTAATATTATTATATTTGTTAAACGTATTTTCAAAAAATACCACATCTCTTCCAACGATAACTTTGCCATTTTTCGGATTATATAGCCTGTATGCCTTACTTTCTTCGCTATATCCAATCATTATGAATTCAATTCCTTTTGGTGTAAATTTACCTGGTGATTTATTCTTATTAAGTACTATGGCCTTTGATCCGAACGTTTTAAAATATGGTTTGTAACAATATAGAACTACAAATGGTGTCTTACTCCTTAAAATTTTTGTTGTTGTCCGGTTTCTTATATACCCAGCAGTTCTTACCGCTTCTGCCCAAAAAGATTCTGCTAAGTTCGAGTGTATTAACATGGTCCTTGCCATTTCAACCAGGGTTCGGTTAGCTCTTTCTGCGACGCCGTTTTGTTGTGGCGTATACGGAACGGTCAATTGCCTCCTAATTCCATGATCTCGTAAAAATTTGTCAAACTCTTTATTAAGATACTCACGCCCATTGTCGGTTCTAAGGCATTTTATTCTCTTTCCAGTTTGCTTTTCTATCTGCGCTTTGAAATTCTTAAATGCGTCAAATACTTCATCTTTTGATTTTAGGAAGTAAATCGCAATATAACTCGAATAATCATCTATGAATGTAGCAAAATACCTGGAGCCTGCATTCGAACTTACATTCATTGAACCACAAAGATCGCTGTGAATTATCTCCAAAAGTTCTTTTGCACGATTCTCCGCCATTTGAGGCAATGGTTTCACACAGATTTTCCCTTTTGCGCACGTTACACACTCAATCGGTTCACCAATATCCTTTATGTTGTTTCCACGTACTCTCTTTTCCTTAATCATCTCTTTCAAACAGATAAAATTGACGTGACCAAATCGATTGTGCCATTTTATGGCTTCTTCATTAAATCTTGCAACATTATAGCACCTATTTTTTGTTGCTTCTGTGTCTTCATATTTTGAGCACCCCAAAATTTCACATAATCCTTGTTGAAATTCACTCGTACCCCATTGTCTGTTGCCCTTGAAACTGAAATAAAATTATGCGGGATTGATGTAATATGTAGAACATTCTTCAACATCAGATTCGGTTCTTCCAGAAAAACATCTCCACGACCGAATGCTTTCACAGTCGAATTGTTCGGCAATATAACCAATTCTTGACATTCTCTATAGTTAGTAAATAACTCGCGAACACAGCAAAAATGACTGGAAGCCCCACTATCAATACACCAGTTCCATTTATTTAAAGCCGCTGTGTTGTTTCTAGCTCTAAACAATTGAGTTGTAAGACAGCAACTCCTCTCGCTGTTCTTGTTTTGGGTACACTTTGCCGCAAAATGTCCTGGCTGACCACACCTGTAACATTTCTTTTCGATTTGCTTCTTACCGTCATCCTTACGCCTTTCAAAATCCTTGTGCTTTCTACGCTGCCGTGCTCTTGCTTGCATGAGCGTTTCATCCCGATGTCCATTTCCATAATTTCCTGCGTCATCTTGTCGTGCTCCTTCTTCTAATAATTTCACCTTCAATGTGTTGAAAGAAGGTAACTCATCGCGAGCCTCTATAGCCACCACAAAGTTTTCGTAATATTTTGGCAAACTTGATAATAAAACTATGACCAAAATCTCATCTCCTAATTGCACGTCAACTCTATTCAGACTTTCTATGATATTGCTGAATCCGTTAAGATGATCCGCCATCTTACCATCGTATTGCATTTTTATATTTATAAGCTTCTTAAATAACTTTATCTTTGTATATTCATTGTCAAAATCTTATTTCACACAAAAAAAAAAAAAATGACAAATTTTCCTCCAATTTTCTTTTAGTTGTCAATTCACACAGAATTATTTTTTCTTCATGGCCTGCCTGGGCCCATAACCTATTGGTAATCCTCTCAGGTAGATAGCAGAAATGAAAAAACACCGACAACCTCCGATTGAATATTTTTATTATATATATTATGTTTGTAGGTAGGCAAATCTATAGAGACTAAATTTTGAACCAATTACAATACAATATGAAAGCAAAATATGTATGGGGCAAAGGGTACTAAGTTGCAAACACAAAAATTAACATAAACATTTCATCATACTTTCAAACAAAGCATACTACGTCACTTTAACAATTGTGTTGCATATTTTCAACTAGAGGAACTATTATATGGGGGATGTACCAAAACGTGGACCATCACAGACAATTTTTCGTAATAGGCTGTAGTATCCATTACGAACTACAAATACCAAATTAGAAACAATTCCGGTGAATAATGTCGCTAAAATCATCATAATACCGAATATCGTGAGGTGCCATTATATGGGGGCTATACGAAGACATGGACCTGCACAGAAAATTTTCTGTCTTAGGCTGCAGTATCTATTACGAACTTCAAATAGCAGATTTGAAACAATTTCGCTCAAATCATGATTGTAAAGTGAGAAAAGAAAACAACCTAATGGTTTGGCTGTTGATTCAATTCTATTTTGGATCCTGCTCGGAATATCAATATTTTTAATGTTAGAATAGAGTCCAATCTCCCTCTTCGATTGTCAACTCTATTCCGTTTTCGGCTCGAATGAAGCAATATTTAATAAGAAAAGAAACATGACCGCTTCGTTAGGGTGTTATTTCAATTCTGATTTTATTTAAAAAAATATGTTTCTTAAGTGCTACTGAAACTAATCTAACTTAACCTAATCGCAGCCACACAATTTTTCTTATCTATTCTAATATTGAATGGAGAACATTGCATGGCTGCTTGTCATTTCATTCAAGATGTCTTGTGCATCTACTGAGCGTATCGATATCTGCGCCTGTGGGTCATAACCTTTATTATCTCACACATTATCGTATGCGTCAGCGCACAAGATCACTGAATTCTTCACGTGTGATATTTTATGGCGGCTGGGTAATATTTAATATTAGAACATTTATTTTTTATTGTTACATTTTCCCAGCGCCTCAATCGTACTCTAAAGTATGTACAAAGTATTTTGTACAATGATAATACCGAATATCGGGAGGTACCGTTATATGGGGGCTATACGAAGTCGTGGACCTGCACAGACAATTTTCTGTCTTAGGCTGTAGTATCTATTGCGAATTATAATACCAAATTTGAAACAATTCCGGTGAATAATGTCGCTAAAATCACCAAAATACCGAATATAGAGAGGTACAGGGTTGTCCATATTCAACGGACCCATCTGGCAACGCCATAACTTTTGACATACCGCGTTTGAAGCGTCAGTCCAAGCAGATTTTCACCATGAACCAATACACGCCACCCGAGCGCTCTGTAATAGTTGAAATTTACATTCAACAGAAGAAGTCAATTGTGAAAACTCAACGTGATTTTAAAACATTAAAAATGTGAGAATTGCGCCTTCTAAGAACACCATTAAGCGAAGAGGCCATATAAAAGTCGACCAAGGCGATCGGCCGAGAATATCGCTGCCGTACGAGCCAGTGTTGAGAGGTCCCCAAGAACATCCCAAAAACGCCGTTCTCAGCAGTTGGGCATGGCTCGGTCCACTTTACAACGGATTATTCGCATTGTATTGCATTTGTTCCCGTACAAAATTCAACTGACGCAAAGAATGTTGCCTGCGGACAAGCCTCGTCGATTGGAATGGGCCCAAAGAGTCATGGGTCCGTCGAATATGGGCAACCCTGTACTATTATATGGGGGATATACCAAAACGTGGACCATCACAGACAGTCTTCTGTAATAGGCTGTATTGTCCATTACGAACTTCATATACGACTTGCTTTCGGCGACTTACCGGACGGACGTGTTCTGTGTTGCGGCATATAAACCAAAAAATTTCACTATCTGCGGCCTGTTTTGATTGGTGAACTTTAGTTGTATTGGAGTGCTAATACCTCCTGGACGTTCCTCTGCCGAAGAATTGGAAAAGGCTTCGGTGAGTCCCCATTAAATTCAATTTTTATTTTGCACCAAAATTAATAAAAAGCAAAATAAATCACTTTTTGTTGAAAGAGACAAAAACACTTGTTCTGGCTGAATACAAAATAATCAACAAAATCAGCTGGTTGTCCCTCCAAGAATAGCGGTAGAGCTGTATTTTCCTAACATCTACAAATACAGAGTTGCCTCGGAAAGTAATAAACTAGATTGTATTGGGTTGGCAATGCGTGTTCAAATTGGTGTGTGTCTTGGATACACATTAATATTGCAACATCGACATGAGTCACCCTGTGTCTGATCGAGTAAATTATGAATCCGGAGATGTAACGCCACGCACCAGCATTGGTTTTCTCCGATTAAACAAGCTTCAAAAATTGGAAAAAACGAATAAGGAACTAATTGCCAAACATGAGAAATATGAGCAATTATACTTAAAACTACAAAAAGACGTAGAATATTTGAAAAAACAAATAAACAAACAAAATGAATCGTTTGGAACTGATGAAGAAGAACTTCAAATGGAAATAGGTCGGTTTGACAAACCGACTGAAAACTCACAAGATCACAATTATTGTCAACAAGAAACGAATCGGTTTGACAAACTACCTAAAACCCCGCAGGATGATAATAATCCGAAAAATCAATGGCAATTAATAAGCCGCAAAAAACGCAAAATAGAGAGCCCAGAAAAACCAATAAATAAGAAAAGACCAGAAACTGCTTCTAGGCACTGGTTGAGTAAAACTCCGCAAACATCGAATCAGTTTGCAGTACTCGACAATGAAATTCCAATCCACATAAAACCACCTCCTATCTTCGTAGAAAAAGTGTCAAATATTCAACCATTAATTACTCTACTCTCACAAACTGTTCCAAACCAGTATGAAATCAAAGTGCTTAGAAACGAACAAGTCAAAATACTTCCAAAATGTCATGAGTCTTACAAAAAAATAATTATAGAATTAGACAAGAAGAACACTGAATTCTATACCTATAAACCAAAAACTGAAAGAGGCTTCAAAGTCATTCTAAGAAACTTGCATACATCTGTTAGCACTGAATCTATTAAAGAAAAACTTTCAAAACTGGGCCATGAAGTAACTAATATTTGGAATATAAAAAGCCATTTCACGATAAAACCACTTCATCTTTTCGAGTTAGAACTCATAAATAAACCCAACAATAAACATATATACTCCATAACTAGGTTAATGGAGCATATAATAAAATTTGAACCGCCACGCCCAAAAAAAAAAAACTATTCCACAATGCACCAATTGTCAAAAACATGGTCATACGAAATCATATTGTCGTAAGAAGCCTGTCTGTGTCAAATGTGCAGGGAACCACGAGACCAAATTGTGCCAACGGAAAAACTGGACGTAAAGTGCGCCCTTTGTGGAGGCAATCATCCAGCAGATTATAAGGGATGTACAGTATATAAAAAAATATACACTCAGCACTACCCCTCTCTTAGAAAGGATAGAGGAAACTATAAAAAGACAACCAACCTCCTTCCAAATCATTGGAACGGAGTGCAAATATTTCTTATTCGAACATAACAAGAAATTCAGTTCAATCCCAACAAAAGGAATCAAATCCTGAAACGCAAATACCTTCTCACACCACAGCAAAACCAACAGAAATTAAAGAAATCTAAAAAAGCCATTTTTCCATTCCAAAATATAACTTTTACCACGTAATGCACCCAAGTGGGAAAGCACGTGGTGGGTCTGGAATCCTAATAAATGAATCCATTAATCATCTCCAAGGCAGTTCATATTGCAACGGATGAAATTCAAGCTACAAATATTATTGTGCAAAGTTTACATGGAGCATTAACAATATCTTCACTCTACAGCCCACCAAGGCATAACATGAAAAAAGACCAATATATTAGTTACTTCAAAACTCTGGGAAATAAATTCATAGCGTGCGGAGACTACAACTCCAAACACATACAATGGGGTTCTCGCCTCACAACACCAAAGGGCAGGCAGTTGTACTATGCCATAAACGAGTTAAATCTGAGAACAATTAATCATCTCCAAGGCAGTTCATATTGCAACGGATGAAATTCAAGCTACAAATATTATTGTGCAAAGTTTACATGGACCATTAACGATATCTTCACTCTACAGCCCACCAAGGCATAACATGAAAAAAGACCAATATATTAGTTACTTCAAAACTCTGGGAAATAAATTCATAGCGTGCGGAGACTACAACTCCAAACACATACAATGGGGTTCTCGCCTCACAACACCAAAGGGCAGGCAGTTGTACTATGCCATAAACGAGTTAAATCTGAGAACAATATCACCAAATTCACCCACATACTGGCCTAGCGACCAAAGTAAGACTCCTGATCTCATTGATTTCTGTGTTTCTAAAGGGATCCCAGTCTCGTCCGAAACATGTTTCATTAGCCACGATCTATCTTCTGATCACTCTCCAGTTTTTCTGAACTTACACTCACATCATATCAAATATGACCAACGTTGTACATTACATAACAAGAAAACTAACTGGAGTTATTTTCGATTCTAAGTTTCCCAAACGATTAATTTAAAACTGTCTCTGAAAACTGAAGCTGAAATAACAGAGAGTGTTGAACACTTAGTACAAGTAATTCAACACGCTTCGTGGAATGCAACATCAAAATTAAGTTTTGAAAAACCTCCTGTCTCGAACGTAGTGAAAAGGAAAATATCTGAGAAAAGAAAGGCTAGAACGCGCTGGCAACAAACAAAAGCCCCAGAAGATAAAAGAAAACTAAACAAGGCAACATCCGAACTTCAAAAGATTTTAAAATACATAAATGAAAAAAATGTTGAGCGACAGATTCAAAACTTGGGTGCGACAAAATCAACGGAATATTCACTATGGAAGGTAACCAAAAAATTAAAAAAGCAACCTAAAACTAATCATCCTATTCGAAAGGCAAACAATAGTTGGCCGCTTCGTTAGAGTGTTATTTCAATTCTGATTTTATTTAAAAAAATATGTTTCCAAAGTGCTACTGAAACTAATCTAACTTAACCTAATCGCAGCCACACAATTATTCTTATCTATTCTAATATTGAATGGAGAACATTGCAGGGCTGCTTGTCATTTCATTCAAGATGTCTTGTGCATCTACTGAGCGTATCGATATCTGCGCCTGTGGGTCATAACCTTTATTATCTCACACATTATCGTATGCGTCAGCGCACAAGATCACTGAATTCTTCACGTGTGATATTTTATGGCGGCTGGGAAATATTTAATTTTAGAACATTTATTTTTTTATTGCTACATTTTCCCAGCGCCTCAATCGTACTCTAAAGTATGTACAAAGTATTTTGTACAATGATAATACCGAATATCGGGAGGTACCGTTATATGGGGGCTATACGAAGTCGTGGACCTGCACAGACAATTTTCTGTCTTAGGCTGTAGTATCTATTGCGAATTATAATACCAAATTTGAAACAATTCCGGTGAATAATGTCGCTAAAATCACCAAAATACCGAATATAGAGAGGTACAGGGTTGTCCATATTCGACGGACCCATCTGGCAACGCCATAACTTTTGACAGAGATGTCACATCGCTTGATGACATACCGCGTTTGAAGTGTCAGTCCAAGCAGATTTTCACCATGAACCAATACACGCCACCCGAGCGCTCTGAAATAGTTGAAATTTACATTCAACAGAAGAAGTCAATTGTGAAAACTCAACGTGCTTTTAAAACATTAAAAATGTGAGAATTGCGCCTTCTAAGAACACCATTAAGCGAAGAGGCCATATAAAAGTCGACCAAGGCGATCGGCCGAGAATATCGCTGCCGTACGAGCCAGTGTTGAGAGGTCCCCAAGAACATCCCAAAAACGCCGTTCTCAGCAGTTGGGCATGGCTCGGTCCACTTTACAACGGATTATTCGCATTGTATTGCATTTGTTCCCGTACAAAATTCAACTGACGCAAAGAATGTTGCCTGCGGACAAGCCTCGTCGATTGGAATGGGCCCAAAGAGTCATGGGTCCGTCGAATATGGGCAACCCTGTACTATTATATGGGGGATATACCAAAACGTGGACCATCACAGATAGTCTTCTGTAATAGGCTGTATTGTCCATTACGAACTTCATATACGACTTGCTTTCGGCGACTTACCGGACGGACGTGTTCTGTGTTGCGGCATATAACCAAAAAATTTCACTATCTGCGGCCTGTTTTGATTGGTGAACTTTTGTTGTATTGGAGTGCTAATACCTCCTGGACGTTCCTCTGCCGAAGAATTGGAAAAGGCTTCGGTGAGTCCCCATTAAATTCAATTTTTATTTTGCACCAAAATTAATAAAAAGCAAAATAAAACACTTTTTGTTGAAAGAGACAAAAACACTTGTTCTGGCTGAATACAAAATAATCAACAAAATCAGCTGGTTGTCCCTCTCAAGAATAGCGGTAGAGCTGTATTTTCCTAATATCTACAAATACAGAGTTGCTTCGGAAAGTAATAAACTAGATTGCACTGGGTTGGCAATGCGTGTTCAAATTGGTGTGTGTCTTGGATACACATTAATATTGCAACATCGACATGAGTCACCCTGTGTCTGATCGAGTAAATTATGAATCCGGAGATGTAACGCCACGCACCAGCATTGGTTTTCTCCGATTAAACAAGCTTCAAAAATTGGAAAAAACGAATAAGGAACTAATTGCCAAAAATGAGAAATATGAGCAATTATGTTTAAAACTACAAAAAGACGTAGAATATTTGAAAAAAACAAATAAACAAACAAAATGAATCGTTTGAAACTGATGAAGATGAACTTCAAATGGAAATAGGTCGGTTTGACAAACCGACTGAAAACTCACAAGATCACAATTATTGTCAACAAGAAACGAATCGGTTTGACAAGCTACCTAAAACCCCGCAGGATGATAATAATCTTATTCGGATCAATATCAATAATTGGCAATTAATAAGCCGCTAAAAACGCAAAATAGAGAGCCCAGAAAAACCAATAAATAAGAAAAGACCAGAAACTGCTTCTAGGAACTGGTTGAGTAAAACTCCACAAATATCGAATCAGTTTGCATTACTCGACAATGAAATTCCAATCCAAGAATCATCGAATCCTATCGAAAAGGAAAAAAACATAAAACCAGCTCCCATCTTCGTAGAAAAAGTGTCAAATATTCAACCATTAATTACTCTACTCTCACAAACTGTTCCAAACCAGTATGAAATCAAAGTGCTTAGAAATGAACAAGTCAAAATACTTCCAAAATGTCATGAGTCTTACAAAAAAATAATTATAGAATTAGACAAGAAGAAGATATATTAAAGAAGAACTTTCAAAACTGTGCGATGAAGTAACTAATATTTGGAATATAAAAAGCCATTTCACGAAAAAACCACTTCATCTTTTCGAGTTAGAACTCATAAATAAACCCAACAATAAACATATATACTCCATAACTAGGTTAATGGAGTATATAATAAAATTTGAACCGCCACACCCAAAAAAAAAAAAAAAACTATTCCACAATGCACCAATTGTCAAAAACATGGTCATACGAAATCATATTGTCGTAAGAAGCCTGTCTGTGTCAAATGGGCAGGGGACCACGAGACCAAATTGTGCCAACGGAAAAACTGGGTAGACGACGTAAAGTGCGCCCTTTGTGGAGGCAATCATCCAGTAAATTATAAGGGATGTACAGTATATAAAAAAATATACACTCAGCACTACCCCTCTCTTAGAAAGGATAGAGGAAACTATAAAAAAGACAACCAACCTCCTTCCAAATCATTGGAACGGAGTGCAAAAATTTCTTATTCGAACACAACAAGAAATTCAGTTCAATCCCAACAAAAGGAATCAAATCCTGAAACGCAAATACCTTCTCACTCCACAGCAAAACCAACAGAAATTAAAGAAATGCTTAACAGCCTCACACTATTGATGCAACAAATGACAAACCTTGTTGCAAATATTACTCAAAAACTCTCTGATGTTTAAAATGAGTTTCCTCAAAATAGTACTCTGGAATGCAAATGGTTTGTCGCAGCATTCCCTAGAAGTTAGAAATTTTCTGTTATCAAATCACGTTGATTTTCTTCTTATATCAGAGACGCATTTTACTCAAAAAATCAATTTTTCCATTCAAAAATATAACTTTTACCACGTAATGCACCCAAGTGGGAAAGCACGTGGTGGGTCTGGAATCCTAATAAATGAATCCATTAATCATCTCCAAGGCAGTTCATATTGCAACGGATGAAATTCAAGCTACAAATATTATTGTGCAAAGTTTACATGGAGCATTAACAATATCTTCACTCTACAGCCCACCAAGGCATAACATGAAAAAAGACCAATATATTAGTTACTTCAAAACTCTGGGAAATAAATTCATAGCGTGCGGAGACTACAACTCCAAACACATACAATGGGGTTCTCGCCTCACAACACCAAAGGGCAGGCAGTTGTACTATGCCATAAACGAGTTAAATCTGAGAACAATATCACCAAATTCACCCACATACTGGCCTAGCGACCAAAGTAAGACTCCTGATCTCATTGATTTCTGTGTTTCTAAAGGGATCCCAGTCTCGTCTGAAACATGTTTCATTAGCCACGATCTATCTTCTGATCACTCTCCAGTTTTTCTGAACTTACATTCACATCATATCAAATATGACCAACGTTGTACATTACATAACAAGAAAACTAACTGGTGTTATTTTCGATTCCAAGTTTCCCAAACGATTAATTTAAAACTGTCTCTGAAAACTGAAGCTGAAATAACAGAGAGTGTTGAACACTTAGTACAAGTAATTCAACACGCTTCGTGGAATGCAACATCAAAATTAAGTTTTGAAAAGCCTCCTGTCTCGAACGTAGTGAAAAGGAAAATATCTGAGAAAAGAAAGGCTAGAACGCGCTGGCAACAAACAAAAGACCCAGAAGAGAAAAGCTTTTAAAATACATAAATGAAAAAAATGTTGAGCGACAGATTCAAAATTTGGGTGCGACAAAATCAACGGAATATTCACTATGGAAGGTAACCAAAAATTTAAAAAAGGAACCTCAAACTAATCACCCTATTCGAAAGGCAAACAATGGTTGGACTAAAAGCAATGTAGAGAAAGCTACAACATTTGCAAATTATTTACATGATGTATTTACCCCTAATACCAATTAAAATACGCCACCCCATATCAAAACTTTTTTAGAACAAGTCCACCAACTTGACTTACCGATAAAAAAAATCTCAAAGGCTGAAGCGATAAAGTCCTTAAATCTGGCCAAAGCACCTGGGTACGACCTAATTACCCCGAGGGTCTTAAAAGAACTCCCACAAGAAGGTATAAGCCTCATCACGTACATTTTTAATGCTTGTTTGACTCGTAATTTCGTCCCCCCTCAATGGAAAGTTGCTCAAATCTCTATGATTCAAAAGCCTGGAATACCGTCCGATCAAATCAAATCCTATCGACCTATTAGTCTGTTACCAGTATTATCCAAAGTCTTGGAATCATTATTTTTTACAAGGTTAATGCCTATTATTGAAAGCAAAAACTTAATTCCACCTCACCAATTTGGGTTCAGAAAAAATCACGGAACGATTGAACAGATTCATCGTCTAGCAGAAGCAATCAACAATGCATTTGAGACAAAAAAATATTGCACTTCTGCATTTCTAGACATTTCCCAAGCCTTTGACAAAGTATGGCATGAAGGATTGTTATACAAACTGAGAAAACTAGTGCCAATCAACTATTACTTGTTTATCAAGTCCTATTTACAAAATAGATTGTTTTACGTCTCTGAGTCAAATGAAATAAGTGATTTGAAGTGTATAAGAGCTGGTGTCCCACAAGGTAGGATTATGGGTCCAATATTATATCTTCTCTCCACGTCCGATCTTCCTCAATCCGAAAATACTGTAATTGGTACATTTGCTGACGATACTGCAGTGTTAGCAATAGACAAAAATGCTTCAATTGCTAATAATAAACTTCAAACCTACTTGGATACACTTTGCAAATGGCTTAAGTCTTGGCGCATAAAAGCAAATGAAACCAAATCTACCCATGTTACTTTCACTCTTAAACACGGAAATTGTCCTCCAGTCCATATGAACCAAATTGAACTTCCACAGGAAAAAGAGGTAAAATATCTTGGAATCCACTTAGATAAAAAACTCAACTGGAACACACACATCAAAACCAAAAGAAGGGCTCTGGATATTCAAGCACACAAAATGAATTACCTTTCCGGACAAAATTCCAAAATGTCCCTCGAAAATAAACTTCTTGTTTACAAATGCATCATAAAGCCAATATGGACATATGGCATTCAGTTATGGGGAACCGCCTCCAATACAACAATAAAAACACTGCAGCAGTTCCAATCAAAAACATTACGGAAAATTGCTGGTGCACCTCAATACATAACAAATGTTCGACTTCATAAAGAATTAAACATAAGAACCGTGAATGAAGAAATATCATACCAGTTCCAAAACTACAAATTGAGAATAGAAACACATCCAAATTCCTTGGCTGCAAACTTGATGAATAATCCAGAAACATTTATAAGGCTAAGAAGAAGAGCGCCTCAAGACATAATATAAAAAAAATTCTAAATTTTAATAAAGTGTCACTTATAATTTTTCAAATATAATTTTGTTTAAGGGCCAACCACTGGGAAAGCCCTATTGAACGACTGTAAATATCCATTACATCTAAGCATAATGTAAATATCAAATATATGATAGAAAGCATTAATAAATTGAATTAAAAAAGAAAAAAAACATACGAAATTAGAAACATACAATTTTCTGTCTTACGCTGTACTATCCATTACGAACTTCAAATACCAAATTTGAAACAATTCCGGTGAATCGTGTCGCTCAAATCACGGACAATTTTCCGTAATAGGCTGTAGTATCCATTACGGTATCCGGTGAATAATGTCGCTAAAATCATCATAATACCGAATATCGGGAGGGACCGTTATATGGGGACTATAGGAAGACGTGGACCTGCACAGACAATTTTCTGTCTCAGGCTGTAGTATCTGTTACGAACTTCAAATATTTCATTTGAAACAATTCCGGCGAATAATGTCGCTAAAATCATCAAAATAAAGAATATAGGCAGGTACTGTTATATGGGGGCTATACGAAGACGTGAATCTGCACAGACAATTTTTGTCTTAGGTTTTTGTATCTATTACGAACTTCAAATAACAGATTTTATACAATTTTTGTGAATAATATTGCTAAAATCATCAAAATACCGAATATAGAGAGGTCCTATTATATGGGGGATATACCAAAACGTGGACCATCACAGACAATTTTCTGTCTTGAGCTGTAGTATCTGCTACGAACGTCAAATACCAGATTTAACACCATTCATGTGAATAATGTCGCTAAAATAATCAAAATAACGAATATCTGGAGGTACCGTTATATGGGGGCTATGCGAAGACGTGAACCTGCACAGACAATTTCCTGTAATAGGCTGTAGCATCTATTACGGACTTCAAATAAAACATTTCAAACAATTCCCGTGGATAATGTCGCTAAAATCATCAAAGTACCAAATATGGGCATGTACTGTTATATGGGAGCTATACGAAGACGTGAATCTGCACAGACAATTTTCTGTCGGGAGGTACCGTTATATGGGATACATACGAAACGTGGAACTGCACAGACAATTTTCTGTTTCAGGCTGTAGTATCTATTACGAAATTCAAAAGGCTGTAGTATCCATTACGAATTTCAAATATCAGATTTTAAACAATTCCTGTGAAATATGTCGCTAAAATTATCAAAATAAAGATTATGGGCAGGTACTGTCATATTGGGGGTTGTATGTGCAGGTCAACGCACAGAAAATTTTCTGTCTTAGACTGCAGTATCTATTACGAACTTCAACTACCAGATTTTAAACAATTCCGGAGAATATTATCTCTTAAATCATCACAATACGAAGACGTGGACCTGCACAGACAATTTTCTGTCTCAGGCTGTAGTATCTGTTACGAACTTCAAATATTACATTTGAAACAATTCCGGTGGATAATGTGGCTAAAATCATCAAAGTACCGAATATCAGGAGGTACCGTTATATGGGGTCTATGCGAAGACGTGGACCTGCACAGACAATTTTCTGTCTCAGGCTGTAGTATTTGTTACGAACTTCAAATATTACATTTGAAACAATTCCGGTGGATAATGTCGCATCTGAACGCTCCATGTAGCGTAATTTCCGTCAATCAATTTCTCAATTTGTATTATTTCACACAGAAAAAATGACAAATTTTCCTCCAATTTTTTTAGTTGTCAATTCACACAGAATTATTTTTTCTTCATGGCCTGCCTGGGCCCATAACCTATTGGTAATCCTCTCAGGCAGATAATGAAATGAAAAAAACACCGACAACTTCCGATTGAATATTTATTAATGTTGGTAGGTAGGCAAATTTATAGAGACTAAATTTTGAAAAAATTGAAAGCAAAATATGTATGGGGCAAAGGCTACTAAGTTGCAAACACAAAAATTAACATAAACATTTCATCATACTTTCAAACAAAGCATACTACGGTACTTTAACAATTGTGATGCATATTTTCAACAAGAGGTACTATTATATGGGAGATATACCAAAACGTGGACCATCACAGACTATTTTTCGTAATAGGCTGTAGTATCCATTACGAACAACAAATACCAAATTAGAAACAATTCCAGTGAATAATGTCGCTAAAATCATCATAATACCGAATATCGTGAGGTGCCATTATATGGGGGCTATACGAAGAATGGACCTGCACAGAAAATTTTCTGTCTTAGGCTGCAGTATCTATTTCGAACTTCAAATAGCAGATTTGAAACAATTTCGCTCAAATCATGATTGTAAAGTGAGAAAAGTAAACAACCTAATCTTTTGGCTGTTGATTCAATTCTATTTTGGATCCTGCTCGGAATATTAATATTTTTAATCATAAGAATAGAGTCCAATCTCCCTCTTCGATTGTCAACTCTATTCCGTTTTCGGCTCGAATATAGCAATGGCTGGGAAATATTTAATTTTAGAACATTTATTTTTTATTGCTACATTTTCCACAGTGCCTCAATCGTATGTACAAAGTATTTTGTACAATGATAATACCGAATATCGGGAGGTACCGTTATCTGGGGGCTATGCGAAGACGAATATCTGAAGGTACCGTTATATGGGGGCTATGCGAAGACGTGAATCTGCACAGACAATTTTCTGTCTTAGGCTGTAGTATCTATTGCGAATTTATAATACCAAATTTGAATTTATAATACCAAACAGAAGAAGTCAATTGTGAAAACTCAACGTGCTTCTAAAACATTAAAAATGTGAGAATTGCGCCTTCTAAGAACACCATTAAGCGAAGAGGCCATATAAAAGTCGAACAAGGCGATCGGCCGAGAATATCGCTGCCGCACGAGCCAGTGTTGAGAGGTCCCCAAGAACATCCCAAAAACGCCGTTCTCAGCAGTTGGGCATGGCTCGGTCCACTTTACAACGGATTATTCGCATTGATTTGCATTTGTTCCCGTACAAAATTCAATTGACGCAAAGAATGTTGCCTGCGGACAAGCCTCGTCGATTGGAATGGGCCCAAAGGTCCGTCGAATATGGGCAACCCTGTAGTATTCATTACGAACTTCAAACACCAAGTTTGAAACAATTCAGATGAATAATAATCATAATAAATCATCAAAATATCGAATATCGAGAGGTACCGTTGTATGGGGGCTATACGAAGAGGTGGACCTGCATACACAGTTTTCCGTCTTAGGCTGCAGTATCCATTACGAACTTTAAATACAAAATTGGAAACAATATCGGTGAATAATGTTGCTAAAATCATCCAAATACCGAATATCGGGAGGTACCGTTATATGGGGACTATAGGAAGACGTAGACCTGCACAGACAATTTTCTGTCTTAGGCGGTAGCATCTATTACGAACTTCAAATAGCAGATTTGAAACAAGATCGCTAAAATCATGATAATACCGAATATCGGGAGGTACCGTTATATGGGGGCTATGCGAAAACGTGGACCTGCTCAGATATTTCCTGTCTAAGGCTGTAGTATCTGTTACGAACTTCAAATATTACATTTGAAACAATTCCGGTGGATAATGTCGCTAAAATCATCAAAGTACCGAATATCGGGAGGTACCGTTATATGGGGACTATAGGCAGACGTAGACCTGCACAGACAATTTTCTGTCTTAGGCTGTAGCATCTATTACGAACTTCAAATAGCAGATTTGAAACAAGATCGCTCAAATCATGATAATACCGAATATCGGGAGGTACCGTTATATGGGGGCTATGCGAAAACGTGGACCTGCTCAGATATTTCCTGTCTAAGGCTGTAGTATCTGTTACGAACTTCAAATATTACATTTGAAACAATTGCGGTGGATAATGTCGCTAAAATCATCAAAGTACCGAATATCGGGAGGTACCGTTATATGGGGTCTATGCGAAGATATTTCCTGTCTAAGGCTGTAGTATCTGTTACGAACTTCAACAGTATCCATTACGAACATCAAATACCAAACTTGAAACAATTCTGGTAAATAATGTTGCTAAAATCATTAAAGTACAGAACATTGCGAGACACCGTGATATGGGATAGCAAACTTCAAATACCAAATTTTAAACATTTCCAGTGAATAATCTAATCTAAAATCATCAAAATAGCTAACATCGGGGGATACCGTCATATGGAGGCTATGCGAAGACGTGGACCTGCACAGACCATTTTTTCTTAGGTTTTTGTACCTATTGCGAACTTCAAATAACAGACTTTATACAATTTCGGTGAGTAATATTGCTAAAATCATCAAAATACCGAATATAGAGAGGTCCTATTATATGGGGGATATACCAAAACGTGGACCATCACAGACAATTTTCTGTCTTGAGCTGTAGTATCTGCTACGAACGTCAAATACCAGACTTGAATATCTGGAGGTACCGTTATATGGGGGCTATGCGAAGACGTGAACATGCACAGACAATTTTCTGTAATAGGCTGTAGTATCCATTACGAACTTCAAATACCAGATTTTAAACAATTCCTGTGAAAAATGTCGCTAAAATCATCAAAATAAAGAATATGGGCAGCTATACGAAGACGTGGACCTGCACTGCACTGATAATTTTCTGTCTTAAGCAGTATTATCTGTTTCGAACTTCAAATATAACATTTGAAATAATTCCGGTGAATAATGTCGCTAAAATCATCAAAATACCGAATATAGAGAGGCACTATTGTATGGGGGATATATCAAACCATGGACTTGCACAGACAATTTTCTGTTTTAGCCTGTAGTATCAGCTACGAACTTCATATACCAGATTTGAAACCATTTCGGTGAATAATGTCGCTAAAAAAATCAAATTACCGAATATCGGGAGGTACCGTTATATGGGGGCTATGCGAACACGTGAACATCTACAGGCAATTTTTTGTCTTAGGCTGTAGTATCTGCTACGAACTTCAAATAGCAGATAAGAAACAATTCCGGTGAATAATCATAATACCGAATATCGGGAAGTACTGTTATATGGGGACTATAGGAAGACGTGGACCTGCACAGACAGTTTTCTGTCTTAGGCTGTAGTATCTATTACGAACTTCAAATACCAGATTTTAAACAATTCCTCTGAAAAATGTCGCTAAAGTCATCAAAATAACGAATATCTGGAGGGACCGTTATAAGGGGGCTATCCGAAGACGTGGACCTGCACAGACAATTTTCTGTCTTAGGCTGTAGCATCTATTACAAACTTTAAATAGCAGATTTGAAACAAGATCGCTCAAATCATGATAATACCGAATATCGGGAGGTACCCTTATATGGGGGCTATGCGAAGACGTGGACGGGCACGAACTTCAAGTATTACATTTGAAACAATTCCGGTGGATAATGTCGCTAAAATCATCAAAGTACCGAATATCGGGAGGTATCGTTATATGGGGTCTATGCGAAGACGTGGACCTGCACAGACAATTTTCTGTCTTAGGCTGTAGTATCTGTTACGAACTTCAAATATTGCATTTGAAACAATTCCGGTGGATAATGTCGCTAAAATCATCAAAGTGCCGAATATCGGGAGGTATCGTTATATGGGGTCTATGCGAAGACGTGGACCTGCACACACAATTTTCTGTCTCAATCTGTAGTATCTGTTACGAACATTAAATATTACATTTGAATAATGTCGCATCTGAACGCTCCATGTAGCGTAATTTCCGCCATTCAATTTCACAATTTGTATTATTTCACACAGAAAAAATGACAAATTTTTCTCCAATTTTTTTTTAGTTGTCAATTCACACAGAATTATTTTTTCTTCATGGCCTGCCTGGGCCCATAACCTATTGGTAATCCTCTCAGGCAGATAGCAGATATGAAAAAACACCGACAACTTCCGATTGAATATTTATTAATGTTTGTAGGTAGGCAAATCTATAGAGACTAAATTTTGAACCAATTACAATACAATATGAAAGCAAAATATGTATGGTGCAAAGGCTACTAAGTTGTAAACATAAAAATTAAAAAAAAATTTCATCATACTTTCAAACAAAGCATACTACGTTACTTTAACAATTGTGATGCATATTTTCAACAAGAGGTACTATTATATGGGGGATATACCAAAACGTGGACCATCACAGACAATTTTTCGTAATAGGCTGTAGTATCCATTACGATCTACAAATACCAAATTAGAAACAATTCCGGTGAATAATGTCACTAAAATCATCATAATACCGAATATCGTGAGGTGCCATTATATGGGGACATGGACCTGCACAGAAAATTTTCTGTCTTTGGCTGCAGTATCTATTACGAACTTCAAATAGCAGATTTGAAACAATTTCGCTCAAATCATGATTGTAAAGTGAGAAAAGAAAGCAACCTAATGGTTTGGCTGTTGATTCAATTCTATTTTGGATCCTGCTCGGAATATCAATATTTTTAATGATAAGAATAGAGTCCAATCTCCCTCTTCGATTGTCAACTCTACTCCGTTTACGGCTCGAATGGAGCAATATTTAGTGAGAAAAGAAACACGACCGCTTCGTTGGGGTGTTATTTCAATTCTGATTTTATTTAAAAAAATATGTTTCCAAAGTGCTACTGAAACTAATCTAACTTAACCTAATCTCAGCCACACAATTATTCTTATCTATTCTAATATTGAATGGAGAACTTTGCAGGGCTGCTTGTCATTTCATTTAAGATGTCTTGTGCATCTACTGAGCGCATCGATATCTGCGCCTGTGGGTCATAACCTTTATTATCCCACACATTATCGTATGCGTCAGCGCACAAGATCACTGAATTCTTCACGTGTGATATTTTATGGCGGCTGGGAAATATTTAATTTTAGAACATTTATTTTTTTATTGCTACATTTTCCCAGCGACTTAATCGTACTCTAAAGTATGTACAAAGTATTTTGTACAATGATAATACCGAATATCGGGAGGTACCGTTATATGGGGGCTATACGAAGTCGTGGACTTGCACAGACAATTTTCTGTCTTAGGCTGTAGTATCTATTGCGAATTTATAATACCAAATTTGAAACAATTCCGGTAAATAATGCCGCTAAAATCACCAAAATACCGAATATAGAGAGGTACAGGGTTGTCCATATTCGACGGACCCATCTGGCAACGCCATAACTTTTGACAGAGATGTCACATCGCTTGATGACATACCGCGTTTGAAGCGTCAGTCCAAGCAGATTTTTACCATGAACCAATACACGCCACCCGAGCGCTCTGAAATAGGTTAAATTTACATTCAACAGAAGAAGTCAATTGTGAAAACTCAACGTGCTTTTAAAACATTAAAAATGTGAGAATTGCGCCTTCTAAGAACACCATTAAGCGAAGAGGCCATATAAAAGTCGACCAAGGCGATCGGCCGAGAATATCGCTGCCGTACGAGCCAGTGTTGAGAGGTCCCCAAGAACATCCCAAAAACGCCGTTCTCAGCAGTTGGGCATGGCTCGGTCCACTTTACAACGGATTATTTGCATTGATTTGCATTTGTTCCCGTGCAAAATTCAATTGACGCAAAGAATGTTGCCTGCGGACAAGCCTCGTCGATTGGAATGGGCGCAAAGGTCCGTCGAATATGGGCAACCCTGTACTATTATATGGGGGATATACCAAAACGTGGACCATCACAGACAGTCTTCTGTAATAGGCTGTACTATCCATTACGAACTTCAAATACCACATTTGAAACAATTCCGGTGAATCGTGTCCCTCAAATCATCTAAAAACCCAATATAGAGAGGAACTATACTATGGGGGATATATCAAAACGTGAGCCATCACAGACTATTTTCCGTAATAGGCTGTAGTATCCATTACGGTATCCGGTGAATAATGTCGCTATAATCATCATAATACCGAATATCGGGAGGTACTGTTATATGGGGACTATAGGAAGACGTGGACCTGCATAGACAATTTTCTGTCTTAGGCTGTAGCATCTATTACGAACTTCAAATATTTCATTTGAAACAAGATCGCTCAAATCATGATAATACCGAATATCGGGAGGTACCGTTACATGGGGGCTATGCGAAAACGTGGACCTGCACAGACAATTTTCTGTCTCAGGCTGTAGTATCTGTTACGAACTTCAAATATTACATTTGAAACAATTCCGGTGGAAAATGTCGCTAAAATCATTAAAGTACCGAATATCGGGAGGTACCGTTATATGGGGTCTATGCAAAGACGTGGACCTGCACAGACAATTTTCTGTCTTAGGCTGTAGTATCTGTTACGAACATCAAATATT
The DNA here is from genome assembly GCF_030504385.1 of Musca domestica. NCBI lineage: Eukaryota > Metazoa > Arthropoda > Insecta > Diptera > Muscidae > Musca > Musca domestica. Next base: position 17,468,144 of record NW_026712115.1, on the reverse strand, counting down.
TCATTTGAAACAATTCCGGTGAATAATGTCGCTAAAATCATCAAAGTACCGAATATGGGCAGGTACCGTTATATGGGGTCTATGCAAAGACGTGGACCTGCACAGACAATTTTCTGTCTTAGGCTGTAGTATCTGTTACGAACATCAAATATTTCATTTGAAACAATTCCGGTGGATAATGTCGCTAAAATCATTAAAGTCCCGAATACCGGGAGGTATCGTTATATGGGGTCTATGCGAAGACGTGGACCTGCACAGACAATTTTCTGTCTCAATCTGTAGTATCTGAATAATTTGAATAATGTCGCATCTGAACGCTCCATGTAGCGTAATTTCCGCCATTCAATTTCACAATTTGTATTATTTCACACAGAAAAAATGACAAATTTTTCTCAAATTTTTTTTAGTTGTCAATTCACACAGAATTATTTTTTCTTCATGGCCTGCCTGGGCCCATAACCTATTGGTAATCCTCTCAGGCAGATAGCAGAAATGAAAAAACACCGACAACTTCCGATTGAATATTTATTAATGTTTGTAGGTAGGCAAATCTATAGAGACTAAATTTTGAACCAATTACAATACAATATGAAAGCAAAATATGTATGGTGCAAAGGCTACTAAGTTGCAAACATAAAAATTAACATAAACATTTCATCATACTTTCAAACAAAGCATACTACGTTACTTTAACAATTGTGATGCATATTTTCAACAAGAGGTACTATTATATGGGGGATATACCAAAACGTGGACCATCACAGACAATTTTTCGTAATAGGCTGTAGTATCCATTACGATCTACAAATACCAAATTAGAAACAATTCCGGTGAATAATGTCACTAAAATCATCATAATACCGAATATCGGGAGGTACCGTTATATGGGGTCTATGCGAAGATATTTCCTGTCTAAGGCTGTAGTATCTGTTACGAACTTCAACAGTATCCATTACGAACATCAAATACCAAACTTGAAACAATTCTGGTAAATAATGCTGCTAAAATCATTAAAATACAGAACATTGCGAGACACCGTGATATGGGATTGCAAACTTCAAATACCAAATTTTAAACATTTCCAGTGAATAATCTAATCTAAAATCATCAAAATAGGTAACATCGGGGGATACCGTCATATGGAGGCTATGCGAAGACGTGGACCTGCACAGACCATTTTTTCTTAGGTTTTTGTACCTATTACGAACTTCAAATAACAGATTTTATACAATTTCGGTGAGTAATATTGCTAAAATCATCAAAATACCGAATATAGAGAGGTCCTATTATATGGGGGATATACCAAAACGTGGACCATCACAGACAATTTTCTGTCTTGAGCTGTAGTATCTGATACGAACGTCAAATACCAGACTTGAATATCTGGAGGTACCGTTATATGGGGGCTATGCGAAGACGTGAACCTGCACAGACAATTTTCTGTCTTAGCCTGTAGTATCAGCTACGAACTTCATATACCAGATTTGAAACCATTCCGGTGAATAATGTCGCTAAAAAAATCAAATTACCGAATATCGGGAGGTACCGTTATATGGGGGCTATGCGAACACGTGAACATCTACAGGCAATTTTTTGTCTTAGGCTGTAGTATCTGCTACGAACTTCAAATAGCAGATAAGAAACAATTCCGGTGAATAATCATAATACCGAATATCGGGAAGTATTGTTATATGGGGACTATAGGAAGACGTGGACCTGCACAGACAGTTTTCTGTCTTAGGCTGTAGTATCTATTACGAACTTCAAATACCAGATTTTAAACAATTCCTCTGAAAAATGTCGCTAAAGTCATCAAAATAACGAATATCTGGAGGGACCGTTATAAGGGGGCTATCCGAAGACGTGGACCTGCACAGACAATTTTCTGTCTTAGGCTGTAGCATCTATTACAAACTTTAAATAGCAGATTTGAAACAAGATCGCTCAAATCATGATAATACCGAATATCGGGAGGTACCCTTATATGGGGGCTATGCGAAGACGTGGACCTGCACGAACTTCAAGAATTACATTTGAAACAATCCCGGTGGATAATGTCGCTAAAATCATCAAAGTACCGAATATCGGGAGGTATCGTTATATGGGGTCTATGCGAAGACGTGGACCTGCACAGACAATTTTCTGTCTTAGGCTGTAGTATCTGTTACGAACTTCAAATATTTATTCCGGTGGATAATGTCGCTAAAATCATCAAAGTACCGAATATCGGGAGGTATCGTTATATGGGGTCTATGCGAAGACGTGGACCTGCACAGACAATTTTCTGTCTCAATCTGTAGTATCTGTTACGAACTTTAAATATTACATTTGAATAATGTCGCATCTGAACGCTCCATGTAGCGTAATTTCCGCCATTCAATTTCACAATTTGTATTATTTCACACAGAAAAAATGACAAATTTTTCTCCAATTTTTTTTAGTTGTCAATTCACACAGAATTATTTTTTCTTCATGGCCTGCCTGGGCCCATAACCTATTGGTAATCCTCTCAGGCAGATAGCAAAAATGAAAAAACACCGACAACTTCCGATTGAATATTTATTTATGTTTGTAGGTAGGCAAATCTATAGAGACTAAATTTTGAACCAATTACAATACAATATGAAAGCAAAATATGTATGGTGCAAAGGCTACTAAGTTGCAAACATAAAAATTAACATAAACATTTCATCATACTTTCAAACAAAGCATACTACGTTACTTTAACAATTATGCATATTTTCAACAAGAGGTACTATTATATGGGGGATATACCAAAACGTGGACCATCACAGACAATTTTTCGTAATAGGCTGTAGTATCCATTACGATCTACAAATACCAAATTAGAAACAATTCCGGTGAATAATGTCACTAAAATCATCATAATACCGACATGCACAGAAAATTTTCTGTCTTTGGCTGCAGTATCTATTACGAACTTCAAATAGCAGATTTGAAACAATTTCGCTTAAATCATGATTGTAAAGTGAGAAAAGAAAGCAAACTAATGGTTTGGCTGTTGATTCAATTCTATTTTGGATCCTGCTCGGAATATCAATATTTTTAATGATAAGAATAGAGTCCAGTCTCCCTCTTCGATTGTCAACTCTGCTCCGTTTACGGCTCGAATGGAGCAATATTTAGTGAGAAAAGAAACACGACCGCTTCGTTAGGGTGTTATTTCAATTCTGATTTTATTTTAAAAAAATATGTTTCTTAAGTGCTACTGAAACTAATCTAACTTAACCTAATCGCAGCCACACAATTATTCTTATCTATTCTAATATTGAATGGAGAACTTTGCAGGGCTGCTTGTCATTTCATTTAAGATGTCTTGTGCATCTACTGAGCGCATCGATATCTGCGCCTGTGGGTCATAACCTTTATTATCCCACACATTATCGTATGCGTCAGCGCACAAGATCACTGAATTCTTCACGTGTTATTTTATGGCGGCTGGGAAATATTTAATTTTAGAACATTTATTTTTCATTGCTACATTTTCCCAGCGCCTCAATCGTACTCTAAAGTATGTACAAAGTATTTTGTACAATGATAATACCGAATATCGGGAGGTACCGTTATATGGGGGCTATACGAAGTCGTGGACTTGCACAGACAATTTTCTGTCTTAGGCTGTAGTATCTATTGCGAATTTATAATACCAAATTTGAAACAATTCCGGTAAATAATGCCGCTAAAATCACCAAAATACCGAATATAGAGAGGTACAGGGTTGTCCATATTCGACGGATCCATCTGGCAACGCCATAACTTTTGACAGAGATGTCACATCGCTTGATGACATACCGCGTTTGAAGCGTCAGTCCAAGTAGATTTTTACCATGAACCAATACACGCCACGCGAGCGCTCTGAAATAGGTTAAATTTACATTCAACAGAAGAAGTCAATCGTGAAAACTCAACGTGCTTTTAAAACATTAAAAATGTGAGAATTGCGCCTTCTAAGAACACCATTAAGCGAAGAGGCCATATAAAAGTCGACCAAGGCGATCGGCCGAGAATATCGCTGCCGGCTGTAGGCTGTAGTATCCATTACGGTATCCGGTGAATAATGTCGCTATAATCATCATAATACCGAATATCGGGAGGTACTGTTATATGGGGACTATAGGAAGACGTGGACCTGCGCAGACAATTTTCTGTCTTAGGCTGTAGCATCTATTACGAACTTCAAGTATTTCATTTGAAACAAGATTGCTCAAATCATGATAATACCGAATATCGGGAGGTACCGTTACATGGGGGCTATGCGAAAACGTGGACCTGCACAGACAATTTTCTGTCTCAGGCTGTAGTATCTGTTACGAACTTCAAATATTACATTTGAAACAATTCCGGTGGATAATGTCGCTAAAATCATCGAAGTACCGAATATCGGGAGGTACCGTTATATGGGGTCTATGCGAAGACGTGGATCTGCACAGACAATTTTCTGTCTCAGGCTGTAGTATCTGTTACGAACTTCAAATATTACATTTGAAACAATTCCGGTGGATAATGTCGCATCTGAACGTTCCATGTAGCGTAATTTCCGTCATTCAATTTCTCAATTTGTATTATTTCACACAGAAGAAATGACAAATTTTCCTCCAATTTTTTTTAGTTGTCAATTCACACAGAATTATTTTTTCTTCATGGCCTGCCTGGGCCCATAACCTATTGGTAATCCTCTCAGGCAGATAGCAAAAATGAAAAAACACCGACAACTTCCGATTGAATATTTATTTATGTTTGTAGGTAGGCAAATCTATAGAGACTAAATTTTGAACCAATTAAAATACAGTATGAAAGCAAAATATGTATGGGGCAAAGGCTACTAAGTTGCAAACACAAAAATTAACATAAACATTTCATCATACTTTCAAACAAAGCATACTACGTTACTTTAACAATTGTGTTGCATATTTTCAACAGGAGGTATTATTATATGGGGGATATACCAAAACGTGGACCATCACAGACAATTTTTCGTAATAGGCTGTAGTATCCATTACGAACTACAAATACCAAATTAGAAACAATTCCGGTGAATAATGCCGCTAAAATCATCATAATGCCGAATATCGTGAGGTACCATTATATGGGGGCTATACGAAGACATGGACCTGCACAGAAAATTTTCTGTCTTTGGCTGCAGTATCTAGAAGATTTGAAACAATTTCGCTCAAATCATGATTGTAAAGTGAGAAAAGAAAACAACCTAATGGTTTGGCTGTTGATTCAATTCTATTTTGGATCCTGCTCGGAATATCAATATTTTTAATGATAAGAATAGAGTCCAATCTCCCTCTTCGATTGTCAACTCTATTCCGTTTTCGGCTCGAATGGAGCAATATTTAGTGAGAAAAGAAACACGACCGCTTCGTTAGGGTATTATTTCAATTCTGATTTTATTTAAAAAAATATGTTTCTTAAGTGCTACTGAAACTAATCTAACTTAACCTAATCGCAGCCACACAATTATTCTTATCTATTCTAATATTGAATGGAGAACATTGCAGGGCTGCTTGTCATTTCATTTAAGATTTCTTGTGCATCTACTGAGCGCATCGATATCTGCGCCTGTGGGTCATAACCTTTATTATCTCACACATTATCGTATGCGTCAGCGCACAAGATCACTGAATTCTTCACGTGTGACATTTTATGGCGGCTGGGAAATATTTAATTTTAGAACATTTATTTTTTATTGCTACATTTTCCCAGCGCCTCAATCGTACTCTAAAGTATGTACAAAGTATTTTGTACAATGATAATACCGAATATCGGGAGGTACCGTTATATGGGTGCTATACGAAGTCGTGGACCTGCACAGACAATTTTCTGTCTTAGGCTGTAGTATCTACTGCGAATTAATAATACCAAATTTGAAACAATTCCGGTAAATAATGTCGCTAAAATCACAAAAATACCGAATATAGAGAGGTACAGGGTTGTCCATATTCGACGGACCCATCTGGCAACGCCATAACTTTTGACAGAGATGTCACATCGCTTGATGACATACCGCGTTTGAAGCGTCAGTCCAAGCAGAATTTACCATGAACCAATACACGCCACGCGAGCACTTTGAAATAGGTTAAATTTACATTCAACAGAAGAAGTCTATTGTGAAAGCTCAACGTGCTTTTAAAACATTAAAAATGTGAGAATTGCGCCTTCTAAGAACACCATTAAGCGAAGAGGCCATATAAAAGTCGACCAAGGCGATCAGCCGAGAATATCGCTGCCGTACGAGCCAGTGTTGAGAGGTCCCCAAGAACATCCCAAAAACGCCGTTCTCAGCAGTTGGGCATGGCTCGGTCCACTTTACAACGGGTTATTCGCATTGATTTGCATTTGTTTCCGTACAAAATTCAATTGACGCAAAGAATGTTGCCTGCGGACAAGCCTCGTCGATTGGAATGGGCCAAAGAGTCATGGGTCCGTCGAATATGGGCAACCCTGTACTATTATATGGGGGATATACCAAAACGTGGACCATCACAGACAGTCTTCTGTAATAGGCTGTATTGTCCATTACGAACTTCATATACGAAATTTGAAACAATTCCGGTGAATCGTGTCGCTCAAATCATCTAAAAACCCAATATAGAGAGGAACTATACTATGGGGTATATATCAAAACGTGAGGCATCACAGACAATTTTCCGTAATAGGCTGTAGTATCCATCACGGTATCCGGTGAATAATGTCGCTAAAATCATCATAATACCTGCATGGTATGGACCTGCACAGACAATTTTCTGTCTTAGGCTGTAGTATCTGTTACGAACTTCAACAGTATCCATTACGAACATCAAATACCAAATTTGAAACAATTCAGGTAAATAATGCTGCTAAAATCATTAAAATACAGAACATTGCGACACACCGTGATATGGGACTGCAAACTTCAAATACCAAATTTTAAACAATTCCAGTGAATAATGTCTCTAAAATCATCAAAATAGCGAACATCGGGGAATACCGTTATATGGAGGCTATACAAAGACGTGAACCTGCACAAACAATTTTTGTCTTAGGTTTTTGTATCTAAATAACAGATTGTATACAACTTCGGTGAATAATATCGCTAAAATCATCAAAATACCGAATATAGAGAAGTCCTATTATATGGGGGATATACCAAAACGTGGACCATCACAGACAATTTTCTGTCTTGAGCTTTAGTATCTGCTACGAACGTCAAATACCAGATTTGAAACCATTCATGTGAATAATGTTGCTAAAATAATCAAAATAACGAATATTTGGCGGTACCGTTATATGGGGTCTATGCGAAGACGTGAACCTGCACAGACAATTTTCTGTTTCAGGCTGTAGTATCTATTACGAAATTCAATAGGCTGTAGTATCCATTACGAACTTCAAATACCAGATTTTAAACAATTCCTGTGAAAAATGTCGCTAAAATCATCAAAATAAAGAATATGGGCATGTACTGTTATATGGCGGCTGTATGGGCAGGTCTACGCACAGAAAAATTTCTGTCTTAGGCTGTAGTATCTGTTACAAACTTCAAATACCAGATTTTAAACAATTCCGGAGAATATTATCTCTTAAATCATCACAATACCGCATATCGGGAGGTACTGTTATATGGGGGCTATACGAAGACGTGTACCTGCACTGACAATTTTCTGTCTTAAGCAGTATTATCTGTTGCGAACTTCAAATATTACATTTGAAATAATTCCGGTGAATAATGTCGCTAAAATAATCAAATTACCGAATATCGGGAGGTACCGTTATATGGGGGCTATGCGAACACGTGGACATCTACAGACAATTTTTTGTCTTAGGTGAATAATGTCGCTAAAATAATCATAATACCGAATATCGGGAAGTACTGTTATATGGGGACTATAGGAAGACGTGGACATGCACAGATAATTTTCTGTCTTAGGCTGTAGTATCTATTACGAACTTCAAATACCAGATTTTAAACAATTCCTCTGAAAAATGTCGCTAAAATCATCAAAATAACGAATATCTGGAGGGACCAAATACCAGATTTTAAACAATTCCTCTGAAAAATGTCGCTAAAATCATCAAAATAACGAATATCTGGAGGTACCGTTATATGGGGGCTATGAGAAGACGTGAACCTGTACAGACAATTTTCTGTAATAGGCTGTAGTATCTGTTACGAACTTCAAATATAACATTTCAAACAATTCCCGTGGATAATGTCGCTAAAATCAAAGTACCGAATATGGGCAGGTACTGTTATATGGGGGCTATACGAAGACGTGAATCTGCACAGACAATTTTCTGTCGGGAGGTACCGTTATATGGGATACATACGAAACGTGGAACTGCACAGACAATTTTCTGTTTCAGGCTGTAGTATCTACTGCGAATTTATAATACAAAATTTGAAACAATTCCGGTAAATAATGTCGCTAAAATCACCAAAATACCGAATATAGAGAGGTACTATTATATGGGGGATATACCAAAACGTGGACCATCACAGACAGTCTTCTGTAATAGGCTGTATTGTCTATTACGAACTTCATATACGAAATTTGAAACATACAATTTTCTGTCTTAGGCTGTACTATCCATTACGAACTTCAAATATCAAATTTGAAACAATTCCGGTAAATCGTGTCGCTCAAATCATCTAAAAACACAATATAGAGAGGAACTATACTATGGGCGATATACCATCATAGACAATTTTCCGTAATAGGCTATAATATCCATTACGAACTTCAAATACCAGATTTTAAACAAATCCTGTGAAAAATGTCGCTAAAATCATCAAAATAACGAATATGGGCAGGTCTACGCAAAGAAAATTTTCTGTCTTAGGCTGTAGTATCTGTTACGAAATTCAAATACCAGATTTTTAACAATTCCGAAGAGTAATATCTCTAATATCATCAAAATACCGAATATCGGGAGGTACTGTTATATGGGGGCTGTACGAAGATGTGGACCTGCACTAACAATTTTCTGTCTTAAGCGGTATTATCTGTTGCGAACTTCAAATATTCCATTTGAAATAATTCCGAATAATAATTCTGAATAATGTCGATAAAATCATTAAAATACCGAATATAGAGAGGTACTATTATATGTAGTATCTGCTACGAACTTCATATACCAGATTTGAAACCATTCCGGTGAATAATGTCTCTAAAATAATCAAATTACCGAATATCAGTAGGTACCGTTATATGGGGGCTATGCGAACACGTGGACCTGCACAGGCAATTTTCTGTCTTAGGCTGTAGTATCTGTTACGAACTTTTAATAGCAGATTTGAAACAATTTCGCACAAATCATGATTGTAAAGAGAGGAAAGAAAACAACCTAATGGTTTGGCTGTTGATTCAATTCTATTTTGGATCCTGCTCGGAGGATCAATGTTTTTAATGATAAGAATAGAGTCCAATCTTCCTCTTCGATTGTCAACTCTATTCCGTTTTCGGCTCGAATGGAGCAATATTTTGTGAGAAAAGAAACACGACCGCTTCGTTAGGGCGTTATTTCAATTCTGATTTTATTTAAAAAATATGTTTCTTAAGTGCTACTGAAACTAATCTAACTTAACCTAATCGCAGCCACACAATTATTCTTATCTATTCTAATATTGAATGGAGAACATTGCAGGGCTGCTTGTCATTTCATTTAAGATTTCTTGTGCATCTACTGAGCGCATCGATATCTGCGCCTGTGGGTCATAACCTTTATTATCTCACACATTATCGTATGCGTCAGCGCACAAGATCACTGAATTCTTCACGTGTGACATTTTATGGCGGCTGGGAAATATTTAATTTTAGAACATTTATTTTTATTGCTACATTTTCCCAGCGCCTCAATCGTACTCTAAAGTATGTACAAAGTATTTTGTACAATGATAATACCGAATATCGGGAGGTACCGTTATATGGGTGCTATACGAAGTCGTGGACCTGCACAGACAATTTTCTGTCTTAGGCTGTAGTATCTACTGCGAATTAATAATACCAAATTTGAAACAATTCCGGTAAATAATGTCGCTAAAATCACAAAAATACCGAATATAGAGAGGTACAGGGTTGTCCATATTCGACGGACCCATCTGGCAACGCCATAACTTTTGACAGAGATGTCACATCGCTTGATGACATACCGCGTTTGAAGCGTCAGTCCAAGCAGAATTTACCATGAACCAATACACGCCACGCGAGCACTTTGAAATAGGTTAAATTTACATTCAACAGAAGAAGTCTATTGTGAAAGCTCAACGTGCTTTTAAAACATTAAAAATGTGAGAATTGCGCCTTCTAAGAACACCATTAAGCGAAGAGGCCATATAAAAGTCGACCAAGGCGATCAGCCGAGAATATCGCTGCCGTACGAGCCAGTGTTGAGAGGTCCCCAAGAACATCCCAAAAACGCCGTTCTCAGCAGTTGGGCATGACTCGGTCCACTTTACAACGGGTTATTCGCATTGATTTGCATTTGTTTCCGTACAAAATTCAATTGACGCAAAGAATGTTGCCTGCGGACAAGCCTCGTCGATTGGAATGGGCCAAAGAGTCATGGGTCCGTCGAATATGGGCAACCCTGTACTATTATATGGGGGATATACCAAAACGTGGACCATCACAGACAGTCTTCTGTAATAGGCTGTATTGTCCATTACGAACTTCATATACGAAATTTGAAACAATTCCGGTGAATCGTGTCGCTCAAATCATCTAAAAACCCAATATAGAGAGGAACTATACTATGGGGTATATATCAAAACGTGAGGCATCACAGACAATTTTCCGTAATAGGCTGTAGTATCCATCACGGTATCCGGTGAATAATGTCGCTAAAATCATCATAATACCTGCATGGTATGGACCTGCACAGACAATTTTCTGTCTTAGGCTGTAGTATCTGTTACGAACTTCAACAGTATCCATTACGAACATCAAATACCAAATTTGAAACAATTCAGGTAAATAATGCTGCTAAAATCATTAAAATACAGAACATTGCGACACACCGTGATATGGGACTGCAAACTTCAAATACCAAATTTTAAACAATTCCAGTGAATAATGTCTCTAAAATCATCAAAATAGCGAACATCGGGGAATACCGTTATATGGAGGCTATACAAAGACGTGAACCTGCACAAACAATTTTTGTCTTAGGTTTTTGTATCTAAATAACAGATTGTATACAACTTCGGTGAATAATATCGCTAAAATCATCAAAATACCGAATATAGAGAAGTCCTATTATATGGGGGATATACCAAAACGTGGACCATCACAGACAATTTTCTGTCTTGAGCTTTAGTATCTGCTACGAACGTCAAATACCAGATTTGAAACCATTCATGTGAATAATGTTGCTAAAATAATCAAAATAACGAATATTTGGCGGTACCGTTATATGGGGTCTATGCGAAGACGTGAACCTGCACAGACAATTTTCTGTTTCAGGCTGTAGTATCTATTACGAAATTCAATAGGCTGTAGTATCCATTACGAACTTCAAATACCAGATTTTAAACAATTCCTGTGAAAAATGTCGCTAAAATCATCAAAATAAAGAATATGGGCATGTACTGTTATATGGCGGCTGTATGGGCAGGTCTACGCACAGAAAAATTTCTGTCTTAGGCTGTAGTATCTGTTACAAACTTCAAATACCAGATTTTAAACAATTCCGGAGAATATTATCTCTTAAATCATCACAATACCGCATATCGGGAGGTACCGTTATATGGGGGCTATACGAAGACGTGTACCTGCACTGACAATTTTCTGTCTTAAGCAGTATTATCTGTTGCGAACTTCAAATATTACATTTGAAATAATTCCGGTGAATAATGTCGCTAAAATAATCAAATTACCGAATATCGGGAGGTACCGTTATATGGGGGCTATGCGAACACGTGGACATCTACAGACAATTTTTTGTCTTAGGTGAATAATGTCGCTAAAATAATCATAATACCGAATATCGGGAAGTACTGTTATATGGGGACTATAGGAAGACGTGGACATGCACAGATAATTTTCTGTCTTAGGCTGTAGTATCTATTACGAACTTCAAATACCAGATTTTAAACAATTCCTCTGAAAAATGTCGCTAAAATCATCAAAATAACGAATATCTGGAGGGACCAAATACCAGATTTTAAACAATTCCTCTGAAAAATGTCGCTAAAATCATCAAAATAACGAATATCTGGAGGTACCGTTATATGGGGGCTATGAGAAGACGTGAACCTGTACAGACAATTTTCTGTAATAGGCTGTAGTATCTGTTACGAACTTCAAATATAACATTTCAAACAATTCCCGTGGATAATGTCGCTAAAATCAAAGTACCGAATATGGGCAGGTACTGTTATATGGGGGCTATACGAAGACGTGAATCTGCACAGACAATTTTCTGTCGGGAGGTACCGTTATATGGGATACATACGAAACGTGGAACTGCACAGACAATTTTCTGTTTCAGGCTGTAGTATCTACTGCGAATTTATAATACAAAATTTGAAACAATTCCGGTAAATAATGTCGCTAAAATCACCAAAATACCGAATATAGAGAGGTACTATTATATGGGGGATATACCAAAACGTGGACCATCACAGACAGTCTTCTGTAATAGGCTGTATTGTCTATTACGAACTTCATATACGAAATTTGAAACATACAATTTTCTGTCTTAGGCTGTACTATCCATTACGAACTTCAAATATCAAATTTGAAACAATTCCGGTAAATCGTGTCGCTCAAATCATCTAAAAACACAATATAGAGAGGAACTATACTATGGGCGATATACCATCATAGACAATTTTCCGTAATAGGCTATAATATCCATTACGAACTTCAAATACCAGATTTTAAACAAATCCTGTGAAAAATGTCGCTAAAATCATCAAAATAACGAATATGGGCAGGTCTACGCAAAGAAAATTTTCTGTCTTAGGCTGTAGTATCTGTTACGAAATTCAAATACCAGATTTTTAACAATTCCGAAGAGTAATATCTCTAATATCATCAAAATACCGAATATCGGGAGGTACTGTTATATGGGGGCTGTACGAAGATGTGGACCTGCACTAACAATTTTCTGTCTTAAGCGGTATTATCTGTTGCGAACTTCAAATATTCCATTTGAAATAATTCCGAATAATAATTCTGAATAATGTCGATAAAATCATTAAAATACCGAATATAGAGAGGTACTATTATATGTAGTATCTGCTACGAACTTCATATACCAGATTTGAAACCATTCCGGTGAATAATGTCTCTAAAATAATCAAATTACCGAATATCAGTAGGTACCGTTATATGGGGGCTATGCGAACACGTGGACCTGCACAGGCAATTTTCTGTCTTAGGCTGTAGTATCTGTTACGAACTTTTAATAGCAGATTTGAAACAATTTCGCACAAATCATGATTGTAAAGAGAGGAAAGAAAACAACCTAATGGTTTGGCTGTTGATTCAATTCTATTTTGGATCCTGCTCGGAGGATCAATGTTTTTAATGATAAGAATAGAGTCCAATCTTCCTCTTCGATTGTCAACTCTATTCCGTTTTCGGCTCGAATGGAGCAATATTTTGTGAGAAAAGAAACACGACCGCTTCGTTAGGGCGTTATTTCAATTCTGATTTTATTTAAAAAATATGTTTCTTAAGTGCTACTGAAACTAATCTAACTTAACCTAATCGCAGCCACACAATTATTCTTATCTATTCTAATATTGAATGGAGAACATTGCAGGGCTGCTTGTCATTTCATTTAAGATTTCTTGTGCATCTACTGAGCGCATCGATATCTGCGCCTGTGGGTCATAACCTTTATTATCTCACACATTATCGTATGCGTCAGCGCACAAGATCACTGAATTCTTCACGTGTGACATTTTATGGCGGCTGGGAAATATTTAATTTTAGAACATTTATTTTTTATTGCTACATTTTCCCAGCGCCTCAATCGTACTCTAAAGTATGTACAAAGTATTTTGTACAATGATAATACCGAATATCGGGAGGTACCGTTATATGGGTGCTATACGAAGTCGTGGACCTGCACAGACAATTTTCTGTCTTAGGCTGTAGTATCTACTGCGAATTAATAATACCAAATTTGAAACAATTCCGGTAAATAATGTCGCTAAAATCACAAAAATACCGAATATAGAGAGGTACAGGGTTGTCCATATTCGACGGACCCATCTGGCAACGCCATAACTTTTGACAGAGATGTCACATCGCTTGATGACATACCGCGTTTGAAGCGTCAGTCCAAGCAGAATTTACCATGAACCAATACACGCCACGCGAGCACTTTGAAATAGGTTAAATTTACATTCAACAGAAGAAGTCTATTGTGAAAGCTCAACGTGCTTTTAAAACATTAAAAATGTGAGAATTGCGCCTTCTAAGAACACCATTAAGCGAAGAGGCCATATAAAAGTCGACCAAGGCGATCAGCCGAGAATATCGCTGCCGTACGAGCCAGTGTTGAGAGGTCCCCAAGAACATCCCAAAAACGCCGTTCTCAGCAGTTGGGCATGACTCGGTCCACTTTACAACGGGTTATTCGCATTGATTTGCATTTGTTTCCGTACAAAATTCAATTGACGCAAAGAATGTTGCCTGCGGACAAGCCTCGTCGATTGGAATGGGCCAAAGAGTCATGGGTCCGTCGAATATGGGCAACCCTGTACTATTATATGGGGGATATACCAAAACGTGGACCATCACAGACAGTCTTCTGTAATAGGCTGTATTGTCCATTACGAACTTCATATACGAAATTTGAAACAATTCCGGTGAATCGTGTCGCTCAAATCATCTAAAAACCCAATATAGAGAGGAACTATACTATGGGGTATATATCAAAACGTGAGGCATCACAGACAATTTTCCGTAATAGGCTGTAGTATCCATCACGGTATCCGGTGAATAATGTCGCTAAAATCATCATAATACCTGCATGGTATGGACCTGCACAGACAATTTTCTGTCTTAGGCTGTAGTATCTGTTACGAACTTCAACAGTATCCATTACGAACATCAAATACCAAATTTGAAACAATTCAGGTAAATAATGCTGCTAAAATCATTAAAATACAGAACATTGCGACACACCGTGATATGGGACTGCAAACTTCAAATACCAAATTTTAAACAATTCCAGTGAATAATGTCTCTAAAATCATCAAAATAGCGAACATCGGGGAATACCGTTATATGGAGGCTATACAAAGACGTGAACCTGCACAAACAATTTTTGTCTTAGGTTTTTGTATCTAAATAACAGATTGTATACAACTTCGGTGAATAATATCGCTAAAATCATCAAAATACCGAATATAGAGAAGTCCTATTATATGGGGGATATACCAAAACGTGGACCATCACAGACAATTTTCTGTCTTGAGCTTTAGTATCTGCTACGAACGTCAAATACCAGATTTGAAACCATTCATGTGAATAATGTTGCTAAAATAATCAAAATAACGAATGGGTGTGAAGATAAATTGGAAAGTTAAATTGGATTTTAACAGACACAGTTACTTAACAGAGCTCTGTTAAGGACTTAACAGAGCTTTGTTAAAGACTGAGTAAAAAAGAAAATTTTGAAAAATATAATTATTTGTTAATTATTATATAAAAATTTATTACTTCGGTAATAAAATAGCTTGAATACAAATTAGCACTTTCAGCCCATATATAGGTTATAGTCCAAAACCGTTTCAGAGACCCAAATTGGACCCATCCTTAATAATAATAAGGTCCTAACAGATTGAACCACTGTGCAAAGCCTATAAAACCTGCGCGGATCAAACTAGGCTTAAATGAAAGGTCTCTCCGAGCACTTTCAGCCCATATATAGGTTATAGTCCAAAACCGTTTCAGAGACCCAAATTGGACCCATCCTTAATAATAATAAGGTCCTAACAGATTGAACCACTGTGCAAAGCCTATAAAACCTGCGCGGATCAAACTAGGCTTAAATGAAAGGTCTCTCCGAGCACTTTCAGCCCATATATAGGTTATAGTCCAAAACCGTTTCAGAGACCCAAATTGGACCCATCCTTAATAATAATAAGGTCCTAACAGATTGAACCACTGTGCAAATCCTATAAAACCTGCGCGGATCAAACTAGGCTTAAATGAAAGGTCTCTCCGAGCACTTTCAGCCCATATATAGGTTATAGTCCAAAACCGTTTCAGAGACCCAAATTGGACCCATCCTTAATAATAATAAGGTCCTAACAGATTGAACCACTGTGCAAAGCCTATAAAACCTGCGCGGATCAAACTAGGCTTAAATGAAAGGTCTCTCCGAGCACTTTCAGCCTATATATAGGTTATAGTCCAAAACCGTTTCAGAGACCCAAATTGGACCCATCCTTAATAATAATAAGGTCCTAACAGATTGAACCACTGTGCAAAGCCTATAAAACCTGCGCGGATCAAACTAGGCTTAAATGAAAGGTCTCTCCGAGCACTTTCAGCCCATATATAGGTTATAGTCCAAAACCGTTTCAGAGACCCAAATTGGACCCATCCTTAATAATAATAAGGTCCTAACAGATTGAACCACTGTGCAAAGCCTATAAAACCTGCGCGGATCAAACTAGGCTTAAATGAAAGGTCTCTCCGAGCACTTTCAGCCCATATATAGGTTATAGTCCAAAACCGTTTCAGAGACCCAAATTGGACCCATCCTTAATAATAATAAGGTCCTAACAGATTGAACCACTGTGCAAAGCCTATAAAACCTGCGCGGATCAAACTAGGCTTCAATGAAAGGTCTCTCCGAGCACTTTCAGCCCATATATAGGTTATAGTCCAAAACCGTTTCAGAGACCCAAATTGGACCCATCCTTAATAATAATAAGGTCCTAACAGATTGAACCACTGTGCAAAGCCTATAAAACCTGCGCGGATCAAACTAGGCTTAAATGAAAGGTCTCTCCGAGCACTTTCAGCCTATATATAGGTTATAGTCCAAAACCGTTTCAGAGACCCAAATTGGACCCATCCTTAATAATAATAAGGTCCTAACAGATTGAACCACTGTGCAAAGCCTATAAAACCTGCGCGGATCAAACTAGGCTTAAATGAAAGGTCTCTCCGAGCACTTTCAGCCTATATATAGGTTATAGTCCAAAACCGTTTCAGAGACCCAAATTGGACCCATCCTTAATAATAATAAGGTCCTAACAGATTGAACCACTGTGCAAAGCCTATAAAACCTGTGCGGATCAAACTAGGCTTAAATGAAAGGTCTCTCCGAGCACTTTCAGCCTATATATAGGTTATAGTCCAAAACCGTTTCAGAGACCCAAATTGGACCCATCCTTAATAATAATAAGGTCCTAACAGATTGAACCACTGTGCAAAGCCTATAAAACCTGCGCGGATCAAACTAGGCTTAAATGAAAGGTCTCTCCGAGCACTTTCAGCCCATATATAGGTTATAGTCCAAAACCGTTTCAGAGACCCAAATTGGACCCATCCTTAATAATAATAAGGTCCTAACAGATTGAACCACTGTGCAAAGCCTATAAAACCTGCGCGGATCAAACTAGGCTTAAATGAAAGGTCTCTCCGAGCACTTTCAGCCCATATATAGGTTATAGTCCAAAACCGTTTCAGAGACCCAAATTGGACCCATCCTTAATAATAATAAGGTCCTAACAGATTGAACCACTGTGCAAATCCTATAAAACCTGCGCGGATCAAACTAGGCTTAAATGAAAGGTCTCTCCGAGCACTTTCAGCCCATATATAGGTTATAGTCCAAAACCGTTTCAGAGACCCAAATTGGACCCATCCTTAATAATAATAAGGTCCTAACAGATTGAACCACTGTGCAAAGCCTATAAAACCTGCGCGGATCAAACTAGGCTTAAATGAAAGGTCTCTCCGAGCACTTTCAGCCCATATATAGGTTATAGTCCAAAACCGTTTCAGAGACCCAAATTGGACCCATCCTTAATAATAATAAGGTCCTAACAGATTGAACCACTGTGCAAAGCCTATAAAACCTGCGCGGATCAAACTAGGCTTAAATGAAAGGTCTCTCCGAGCACTTTCAGCCCATATATAGGTTATAGTCCAAAACCGTTTCAGAGACCCAAATTGGACCCATCCTTAATAATAATAAGGTCCTAACAGATTGAACCACTGTGCAAAGCCTATAAAACCTGCGCGGATCAAACTAGGCTTAAATGAAAGGTCTCTCCGAGCACTTTCAGCCCATATATAGGTTATAGTCCAAAACCGTTTCAGAGACCCAAATTGGACCCATCCTTAATAATAATAAGGTCCTAACAGATTGAACCACTGTGCAAATCCTATAAAACCTGCGCGGATCAAACTAGGCTTAAATGAAAGGTCTCTCCGAGCACTTTCAGCCCATATATAGGTTATAGTCCAAAACCGTTTCAGAGACCCAAATTGGACCCATCCTTAATAATAATAAGGTCCTAACAGATTGAACCACTGTGCAAAGCCTATAAAACCTGCGCGGATCAAACTAGGCTTAAATGAAAGGTCTCTCCGAGCACTTTCAGCCTATATATAGGTTATAGTCCAAAACCGTTTCAGAGACCCAAATTGGACCCATCCTTAATAATAATAAGGTCCTAACAGATTGAACCACTGTGCAAAGCCTATAAAACCTGTGCGGATCAAACTAGGCTTAAATGAAAGGTCTCTCCGAGCATTTTCAGCCTATATATAGGTTATAGTCCAAAACCGTTTCAGAGACCCAAATTGGACCCATCCTTAATAATAATAAGGTCCTAACAGATTGAACCACTGTGCAAAGCCTATAAAACCTGCGCGGATCAAACTAGGCTTAAATGAAAGGTCTCTCCGAGCACTTTCAGCCCATATATAGGTTATAGTCCAAAACCGTTTCAGAGATCCAAATTGGACCCATCCTTAATAATAATAAGGTCCTAACAGATTGAACCACTGTGCAAAGCCTATAAAACCTGCGCGGATCAAACTAGGCTTAAATGAAAGGTCTCTCCGAGCACTTTCAGCCCATATATAGGTTATAGTCCAAAACCGTTTCAGAGACGCAAATTGGACCCATCCTTAATAATAATAAGGTCCTAACAGATTGAACCACTGTGCAAAGCCTATAAAACCTGCGCGGATCAAACTAGGCTTAAATGAAAGGTCTCTCCGAGCACTTTCAGCCCATATATAGGTTATAGTCCAAAACCGTTTCAGAGACCCAAATTGGACCCATCCTTAATAATAATAAGGTCCTAACAGATTGAACCACTGTGCAAAGCCTATAAAACCTGCGCGGATCAAACTAGGCTTAAATGAAAGGTCTCTCCGAGCACTTTCAGCCCATATATAGGTTATAGTCCAAAACCGTTTCAGAGACCCAAATTGGACCCATCCTTAATAATACTAAGGTCCTAACAGATTGAACCACTGTGCAAAGCCTATAAAACCTGCGCGGATCAAACTAGGCTTAAATGAAAGGTCTCTCCGAGCACTTTCAGCCCATATATAGGTTATAGTCCAAAACCGTTTCAGAGACCCAAATTGGACCCATCCTTAATAATAATAAGGTCCTAACAGATTGAACCACTGTGCAAAGCCTATAAAACCTGCGCGGATCAAACTAGGCTTCAATGAAAGGTCTCTCCGAGCACTTTCAGCCCATATATAGGTTATAGTCCAAAACCGTTTCAGAGACCCAAATTGGACCCATCCTTAATAATAATAAGGTCCTAACAGATTGAACCACTGTGCAAAGCCTATAAAACCTGCGCGGATCAAACTAGGCTTAAATGAAAGGTCTCTCCGAGCACTTTCAGCCTATATATAGGTTATAGTCCAAAACCGTTTCAGAGACCCAAATTGGACCCATCCTTAATAATAATAAGGTCCTAACAGATTGAACCACTGTGCAAAGCCTATAAAACCTGTGCGGATCAAACTAGGCTTAAATGAAAGGTCTCTCCGAGCACTTTCAGCCTATATATAGGTTATAGTCCAAAACCGTTTCAGAGACCCAAATTGGACCCATCCTTAATAATAATAAGGTCCTAACAGATTGAACCACTGTGCAAAGCCTATAAAACCTGCGCGGATCAAACTAGGCTTAAATGAAAGGTCTCTCCGAGCACTTTCAGCCCATATATAGGTTATAGTCCAAAACCGTTTCAGAGACCCAAATTGGACCCATCCTTAATAATAATAAGGTCCTAACAGATTGAACCACTGTGCAAAGCCTATAAAACCTGCGCGGATCAAACTAGGCTTAAATGAAAGGTCTCTCCGAGCACTTTCAGCCCATATATAGGTTATAGTCCAAAACCGTTTCAGAGACCCAAATTGGACCCATCCTTAATAATAATAATAAGGTCCTAACAGATTGAACCACTGTGCAAAGCCTATAAAACCTGCGCGGATCAAACTAGGCTTAAATGAAAGGTCTCTCCGAGCACTTTCAGCCCATATATAGGTTATAGTCCAAAACCGTTTCAGAGACCCAAATTGGACCCATCCAGATAATAAGAAGGTCCTAACAGATTGAACCACTGTGCAAAGCCTGTAAAACCTGCGAGGATCCACCTTAAAAAATTCCATGGGACATACACATGCATGCTTCACCAATATTTTTCTTCAACATTTCCTCTTTTATGTTTTATCGCTAAAGTTCTTATTTTATTTTTAATTTCTTTAAATGTTCTACGTCTAAAAAAGTAATAAAACAAAATTCCCGTACCGGGATTCGAACCTACGACCCAACAGATTTATGCGAAACGCTCAACCGACTCGGCCACTGCGCCAGTGTGAGCGCGTTGGCTTAAAGTTATTAACAGTGCCGTACAGTATGAGATCATTTTTGCTGTTGTCAACGTTGATAATCAAAACAAAATCGGTAACGGACATTTTATTGATTTCTGAACCTCTTATGCAGTGGGTTGCATATTGGCGTAGGTAGGAGGTAGGTTTTTTTACTTATGCCTATTTATACTATTAAATGTACACTGGTGGCCAAAACTAAAGCAACTGAAATTACAAGGAGAATGAATGCCCTGTAACTTTTTCAAAAATTAAGAAAATGAGAAAGTTTTTCTTGTTTTAAATTAGGTACTTTATTCACTTTTTAAAACCCTAAAACATAAAACCAAAATTCATTTTTATATAAAAAATAATGTTTGCTAAAGTCAATTAACCCGATTTTGGGTTGGACAAAACAAAAGCAACTCTGTTGTACATTCATATAACCGTTGCAATTTCAGTTGTTTTTACTGTGATATTTATCGCTTTTTGCTTCCTTCGACAATTTCGCTTGTCATAAATCCATTTTGAGAAGTTTTTTACAACAGTATGTGTTTTTATTTTCGTTTTTTAAGTACTGCCCAAAAAAATTTAAAAAATGGCTAGAAGCAAATACAGTACCTGAATAAAACAGCAAATTATCAGTGACTATCAAAACAACATATCACAGAAAATGATTTCCGAGAAATATTTCATAAATATTTATGTGATTTCCTAATTATTTCTGTATACTAAGTCGGTTTTTTTTTAAACTGCATCAATAGTAACAGTCTATAACGGATGAAGGCCCTGAAAAACTTCAGCCCGTACTGATCCACAAATTGTGAGAGAAATAAAAAACAACTATTTAAGAGTTCAACTGGATTGGTGAGAGAGCAATCATTGGATATAAGCTCGAGATCAGTGCGTAGACGAGTAGTGGCAGCTGGTCTGCATGCCTGTAAGACATCAAAAATCAGAAAGGCTTTCGGAAACGATAATATTAAGTGGAATCAAGCTCAATGGAAAAAAACATTATTTCTGGGATTAGTCTACGTTTAATATTAAAGGCTCAGACGTGAAAAATTTTACGGTGAGAAGACCAAAAAATGAAGGACTCAAGCAGCAGTGTGGCAAAGGTACAGTGAAGCATGAGGGAGGGTCAAAAATGGCGTGGCGCTGTTTTCCTTTCTATGGACTTGGGCCTATCCATAAAATATAGAAAGTTGTGGATCGGCTTGTTTACAAAGATGTGTTGGACATCACGTTGTTCCCTTACGCTGAGTAAAATACTCGGCTGATTTGGGTGTTTCAGCATGACAATGATCCCAAACTTGTATCAAAACTTGTCAAATATTGGTTGCGGGAGTCAAAAATTCATGTTTTGTTATGGCCGGCACAATCACCTGACCTAAACTCCTTAGAAAACCTTTGGAGTATCGTAGATAGGAAGATCAAGAGAGATTCGGAAATAAATAAGCCCAACATTTTCTAAAGAATTCGGGGTGCCTGGGAAAGCATACCCAAGGATCAAATTGAGCGTGTTATAGATTCTATGCCTCGTAGGTGTGTAGCTGCTATCAAAAATAATGGATGCTATCGACTACTAGGCAAAATTTAATTATTTTAAAATAAAAAATCAAAAGTTGCTTTAGTTTTGACCAAGCAAAAATTGGGTCATTTTAGTTGTCCACATATTATTTTTCGTTCAAAATTATTTTTGTATTTTTATTTTTAGTTTCTTAAAAGTGAATTAAACCCCTCATTGAAAACTGGAAACATATTTACGATTTGTTTATTTTTGTAAAAGTTACAGGACATTTATTGTCTTTGCGATTTAAGTTGCTTTAGTTTTGGCCACCAGTGTACGTATTTTTTTTATTTGTATATATTTATTTTTTTATATATATTTATTTTTTCCATTATAGTTTTATATTTGTATTTTCATAATTCCGTATTTATATTTATTAAAATATATAACTTAATTCAAAAAAATATTTTATTTATTATATTTTATTATAAATGTGTTAAAATGTTATATTAAAACTAATCCCTTTATACTTATTTATCTTGTTGTTAAATAGAAACATTTTTTATTTTGAAATACCCACATTACGATATTTCACACATTCACATCAGTTCATATTTTGTATTCAATTGCATTCATGTGAAGTAACCTATCTGAAAAGCAAAATTCCAAAGAATGTGAACCGTTACATTTCGCACGTAAAATTGTTGTTGTTTGTCTTAATGTTCGTTTTTTTTTTTTTGACGAATAACTCTTGTTTATGTTTTCACAAAAAATACTACACAACTTAAGTTCACTATCGTCGTGATCTTGTTGTAAGTTAAGGGGTAAACCCGTTGTGTCTCATGTCATGTGTCGCGAGTTCGAATCCCGCACAGGGCGTTTTTTTCTATTTTTAAAACATATGTTTTTTTTTGCATTTAATTTTTACTAAGAATATTTTTCAGAATGAATGTAATTTATGTAAGTGTCTGTTTGTAAAATTGTAAAATAATTAACATAGCTGTAAGCCAATTTATAATAGATATGTATATATGAATAATATGGCCTGACAGAATTTTAGACTTAATAATAGCCTTCAATATGTTTACAATTATTTGTCCACTCTTGTTGTTCGAATTTCACTGCACGAAGACTTTAAATATATATATATATATATATGATATATTAAATGCAAAAAAAAACATATTTTTTAAAAATAGAAAAGCACGACTTGTGCGGGGTTCGAACTCGCGACACAAGACATGAGAGACAACGGGTTTACCCCTTAACTTATAACAAGATCACGACGATAGTGAACTTAAGTTGTGTAGTATTTTTTGTGAAAACATAAACAAGAGTTATTCGTCAAAAAAAACGAACATTAAGACAAACAACAACAATTTTACGTGCGAAATGTAACGGTTCACATTCTTTGGAATTTTGCTTTTCAGATAGGTTACTTCACATGAATGCAATTGAATACAAAATATGAACTGATGTGAATGTGTGAAATATCGTAATGTGGGTATTTCAAAATAAAAAATGTTTCTATTTAACAACAAGATAAATAAGTATAAAGGGATTAGTTTTAATATAACATTTTAACACATTTATAATAAAATATAATAAATAAAATATTTTTTTGAATTAAGTTATATATTTTAATAAATATAAATACGGAATTATGAAAATACAAATATAAAACTATAATGGAAAAAATAAATATATATAAAAAAAATAAATATATACAAATAAAAAAAATACGTACATTTAATAGTATAAATAGGCATAAGTAAAAAAACCTACCTCCTACCTACGCCAATATGCAACCCACTGCATAAGAGGTTCAGAAATCAATAAAATGTCCGTTACCGATTTTGTTTTGATTATCAACGTTGACAACAGCAAAAATGATCTCATACTGTACGGCACTGTTAATAACTTTAAGCCAACGCGCTCACACTGGCGCAGTGGCCGAGTCGGTTGAGCGTTTCGCATAAATCTGTTGGGTCGTAGGTTCGAATCCCGGTACGGGAATTTTGTTTTATTACTTTTTTAGACGTAGAACATTTAAAGAAATTAAAAATAAAATAAGAACTTTAGCGATAAAACATAAAAGAGGAAATGTTGAAGAAAAATATTGGTGAAGCATGCATGTGTATGTCCCATGGAATTTTTTAAGGTGGATCCGCGCAGGTTTTACAGGCTTTGCACAGTGGTTCAATCTGTTAGGACCTTCTTATTATCTGGATGGGTCCAATTTGGGTCTCTGAAACGGTTTTGGACTATAACCTATATATGGGCTGAAAGTGCTCGGAGAGACCTTTCATTTAAGCCTAGTTTGATCCGCGCAGGTTTTATAGGCTTTGCACAGTGGTTCAATCTGTTAGGACCTTATTATTATTATTAAGGATGGGTCCAATTTGGGTCTCTGAAACGGTTTTGGACTATAACCTATATATGGGCTGAAAGTGCTCGGAGAGACCTTTCATTTAAGCCTAGTTTGATCCGCGCAGGTTTTATAGGCTTTGCACAGTGGTTCAATCTGTTAGGACCTTATTATTATTAAGGATGGGTCCAATTTGGGTCTCTGAAACGGTTTTGGACTATAACCTATATATGGGCTGAAAGTGCTCGGAGAGACCTTTCATTTAAGCCTAGTTTGATCCGCGCAGGTTTTATAGGCTTTGCACAGTGGTTCAATCTGTTAGGACCTTATTATTATTAAGGATGGGTCCAATTTGGGTCTCTGAAACGGTTTTGGACTATAACCTATATATGGGCTGAAAGTGCTCGGAGAGACCTTTCATTTAAGCCTAGTTTGATCCGCGCAGGTTTTATAGGCTTTGCACAGTGGTTCAATCTGTTAGGACCTTATTATTATTAAGGATGGGTCCAATTTGGGTCTCTGAAACGGTTTTGGACTATAACCTATATATAGGCTGAAAGTGCTCGGAGAGACCTTTCATTTAAGCCTAGTTTGATCCGCGCAGGTTTTATAGGCTTTGCACAGTGGTTCAATCTGTTAGGACCTTATTATTATTAAGGATGGGTCCAATTTGGGTCTCTGAAACGGTTTTGGACTATAACCTATATATGGGCTGAAAGTGCTCGGAGAGACCTTTCATTTAAGCCTAGTTTGATCCGCGCAGGTTTTATAGGATTTGCACAGTGGTTCAATCTGTTAGGACCTTATTATTATTAAGGATGGGTCCAATTTGGGTCTCTGAAACGGTTTTGGACTATAACCTATATATGGGCTGAAAGTGCTCGGAGAGACCTTTCATTTAAGCCTAGTTTGATCCGCGCAGGTTTTATAGGCTTTGCACAGTGGTTCAATCTGTTAGAACCTTATTATTATTAAGGATGGGTCCAATTTGGGTCTCTGAAACGGTTTTGGACTATAACCTATATATGGGCTGAAAGTGCTCGGAGAGACCTTTCATTTAAGCCTAGTTTGATCCGCGCAGGTTTTATAGGCTTTGCACAGTGGTTCAATCTGTTAGGACCTTATTATTATTAAGGATGGGTCCAATTTGGGTCTCTGAAACGGTTTTGGACTATAACCTATATATGGGCTGAAAGTGCTCGGAGAGACCTTTCATTTAAGCCTAGTTTGATCCGCGCAGGTTTTATAGGCTTTGCACAGTGGTTCAATCTGTTAGGACCTTAGTATTATTAAGGATGGGTCCAATTTGGGTCTCTGAAACGGTTTTGGGCTATAACCTATATATGGGCTGAAAGTGCTCGGAGAGACCTTTCATTTAAGCCTAGTTTGATCCGCGCAGGTTTTATAGGCTTTGCACAGTGGTTCAATCTGTTAGGACCTTATTATTATTAAGGATGGGTCCAATTTGGGTCTCTGAAACGGTTTTGGACTATAACCTATATATGGGCTGAAAGTGCTCGGAGAGACCTTTCATTTAAGCCTAGTTTGATCCGCGCAGGTTTTATAGGCTTTGCACAGTGGTTCAATCTGTTAGGACCTTATTATTATTAAGGATGGGTCCAATTTGGGTCTCTGAAACGGTTTTGGACTATAACCTATATATAGGCTGAAAGTGCTCGGAGAGACCTTTCATTTAAGCCTAGTTTGATCCGCGCAGGTTTTATAGGCTTTGCACAGTGGTTCAATCTGTTAGGACCTTATTATTATTAAGGATGGGTCCAATTTGGGTCTCTGAAACGGTTTTGGACTATAACCTATATATGGGCTGAAAGTGCTCGGAGAGACCTTTCATTTAAGCCTAGTTTGATCCGCGCAGGTTTTATAGGATTTGCACAGTGGTTCAATCTGTTAGGACCTTATTATTATTAAGGATGGGTCCAATTTGGGTCTCTGAAACGGTTTTGGACTATAACCTATATATGGGCTGAAAGTGCTCGGAGAGACCTTTCATTTAAGCCTAGTTTGATCCGCGCAGGTTTTATAGGCTTTGCACAGTGGTTCAATCTGTTAGGACCTTATTATTATTAAGGATGGGTCCAATTTGGGTCTCTGAAACGGTTTTGGACTATAACCTATATATGGGCTGAAAGTGCTCGGAGAGACCTTTCATTTAAGCCTAGTTTGATCCGCGCAGGTTTTATAGGCTTTGCACAGTGGTTCAATCTGTTAGGACCTTATTATTATTAAGGATGGGTCCAATTTGGGTCTCTGAAACGGTTTTGGACTATAACCTATATATAGGCTGAAAGTGCTCGGAGAGACCTTTCATTTAAGCCTAGTTTGATCCGCGCAGGTTTTATAGGCTTTGCACAGTGGTTCAATCTGTTAGGACCTTATTATTATTAAGGATGGGTCCAATTTGGGTCTCTGAAACGGTTTTGGACTATAACCTATATATGGGCTGAAAGTGCTCGGAGAGACCTTTCATTTAAGCCTAGTTTGATCCGCGCAGGTTTTATAGGCTTTGCACAGTGGTTCAATCTGTTAGGACCTTATTATTATTAAGGATGGGTCCAATTTGGGTCTCTGAAACGGTTTTGGACTATAACCTATATATAGGCTGAAAGTGCTCGGAGAGACCTTTCATTTAAGCCTAGTTTGATCCGCGCAGGTTTTATAGGCTTTGCACAGTGGTTCAATCTGTTAGGACCTTATTATTATTAAGGATGGGTCCAATTTGGGTCTCTGAAACGGTTTTGGACTATAACCTATATATGGGCTGAAAGTGCTCGGAGAGACCTTTCATTTAAGCCTAGTTTGATCCGCGCAGGTTTTATAGGCTTTGCACAGTGGTTCAATCTGTTAGGACCTTAGTATTATTAAGGATGGGTCCAATTTGGGTCTCTGAAACGGTTTTGGGCTATAACCTATATATGGGCTGAAAGTGCTCGGAGAGACCTTTCATTTAAGCCTAGTTTGATCCGCGCAGGTTTTATAGGCTTTGCACAGTGGTTCAATCTGTTAGGACCTTATTATTATTAAGGATGGGTCCAATTTGGGTCTCTGAAACGGTTTTGGACTATAACCTATATATGGGCTGAAAGTGCTCGGAGAGACCTTTCATTTAAGCCTAGTTTGATCCGCGCAGGTTTTATAGGCTTTGCACAGGGGTTCAATCTGTTAGGACCTTATTATTATTAAGGATGGGTCCAATTTGGGTCTCTGAAACGGTTTTGGACTATAACCTATATATAGGCTGAAAGTGCTCGGAGAGACCTTTCATTTAAGCCTAGTTTGATCCGCGCAGGTTTTATAGGCTTTGCACAGTGGTTCAATCTGTTAGGACCTTATTATTATTAAGGATGGGTCCAATTTGGGTCTCTGAAACGGTTTTGGACTATAACCTATATATGGGCTGAAAGTGCTCGGAGAGACCTTTCATTTAAGCCTAGTTTGATCCGCGCAGGTTTTATAGGATTTGCACAGTGGTTCAATCTGTTAGGACCTTATTATTATTAAGGATGGGTCCAATTTGGGTCTCTGAAACGGTTTTGGACTATAACCTATATATGGGCTGAAAGTGCTCGGAGAGACCTTTCATTTAAGCCTAGTTTGATCCGCGCAGGTTTTATAGGCTTTGCACAGTGGTTCAATCTGTTAGGACCTTATTATTATTAAGGATGGGTCCAATTTGGGTCTCTGAAACGGTTTTGGACTATAACCTATATATGGGCTGAAAGTGCTCGGAGAGACCTTTCATTTAAGCCTAGTTTGATCCGCGCAGGTTTTATAGGCTTTGCACAGTGGTTCAATCTGTTAGGACCTTATTATTATTAAGGATGGGTCCAATTTGGGTCTCTGAAACGGTTTTGGACTATAACCTATATATAGGCTGAAAGTGCTCGGAGAGACCTTTCATTTAAGCCTAGTTTGATCCGCGCAGGTTTTATAGGCTTTGCACAGTGGTTCAATCTGTTAGGACCTTATTATTATTAAGGATGGGTCCAATTTGGGTCTCTGAAACGGTTTTGGACTATAACCTATATATGGGCTGAAAGTGCTCGGAGAGACCTTTCATTTAAGCCTAGTTTGATCCGCGCAGGTTTTATAGGATTTGCACAGTGGTTCAATCTGTTAGGACCTTATTATTATTAAGGATGGGTCCAATTTGGGTCTCTGAAACGGTTTTGGACTATAACCTATATATGGGCTGAAAGTGCTAATTTGTATTCAAGCTATTTTATTACCGAAGTAATAAATTTTTATATAATAATTAACAAATAATTATATTATTCAAAATTTTCTTTTTTACTCAGTCTTTAACAAAGCTCTGTTAAGTCCTTAACAGAGCTCTGTTAAGTAACTGTGTCTGTTAACATCCAATTTAACTTTCCAATTTATCTTCACACCCATAAATAACGAATATTTGGCGGTACCGTTATATGGGGTCTATGCGAAGACGTGAACCTGCACAGACAATTTTCTGTTTCAGGCTGTAGTATCTATTACGAAATTCAATAGGCTGTAGTATCCATTACGAACTTCAAATACCAGATTTTAAACAATTCCTGTGAAAAATGTCGCTAAAATCATCAAAATAAAGAATATGGGCATGTACTGTTATATGGCGGCTGTATGGGCAGGTCTACGCACAGAAAAATTTCTGTCTTAGGCTGTAGTATCTGTTACAAACTTCAAATACCAGATTTTAAACAATTCCGGAGAATATTATCTCTTAAATCATCACAATACCGCATATCGGGAGGTACTGTTATATGGGGGCTATACGAAGACGTGTACCTGCACTGACAATTTTCTGTCTTAAGCAGTATTATCTGTTGCGAACTTCAAATATTACATTTGAAATAATTCCGGTGAATAATGTCGCTAAAATAATCAAATTACCGAATATCGGGAGGTACCGTTATATGGGGGCTATGCGAACACGTGGACATCTACAGACAATTTTTTGTCTTAGGTGAATAATGTCGCTAAAATAATCATAATACCGAATATCGGGAAGTACTGTTATATGGGGACTATAGGAAGACGTGGACATGCACAGATAATTTTCTGTCTTAGGCTGTAGTATCTATTACGAACTTCAAATACCAGATTTTAAACAATTCCTCTGAAAAATGTCGCTAAAATCATCAAAATAACGAATATCTGGAGGGACCGTTATAAGGGGGCTACCCGAAGACGTGGACCTGTACAGACAATTTTCTCTCTTAGGCTGTAGCATCTATTACGAACTTCAAATAGCAGATTTAAAACAAGATCGCTCAAATCATGATAATACCGAATATCGGGAGGTACCGTTATATGGGGCTATGCGATGACGTGGACTTGCACAGACAATTTTCTGTCTCAGGCTGTAGTATCTGTTACGAACTTCAAATATTACATTTGAAACAATTCCGGTGAATAATGTCGCTAAAATCATCAAAGTACCGAATATGGGCAGGTATTTTTATACGATACCACACGAAGACGTGGACCTGCTCAAAAATTTCCTGTCTAAGGCTGTAGTATCTTTACGAACTTCAAATAATAGATTTTATACAATTTCGGTGAATAATATTGCTAAAATCATATAAATACTGAAAACGTGGACCATCACAGACAATTTTCTGTCTTGAGCTGTAGTATCTATTACGAACTTCAAATACCAGATTTTAAACAATTCCTCTGAAAAATGTCGCTAAAATCATCAAAATAACGAATATCTGGAGGTACCGTTATATGGGGGCTATGAGAAGACGTGAACCTGTACAGACAATTTTCTGTAATAGGCTGTAGTATCTGTTACGAACTTCAAATATAACATTTCAAACAATTCCCGTGGATAATGTCGCTAAAATCAAAGTACCGAATATGGGCAGGTACTGTTATATGGGGGCTATACGAAGACGTGAATCTGCACAGACAATTTTCTGTCGGGAGGTACCGTTATATGGGATACATACGAAACGTGGAACTGCACAGACAATTTTCTGTTTCAGGCTGTAGTATCTACTGCGAATTTATAATACAAAATTTGAAACAATTCCGGTAAATAATGTCGCTAAAATCACCAAAATACCGAATATAGAGAGGTACTATTATATGGGGGATATACCAAAACGTGGACCATCACAGACAGTCTTCTGTAATAGGCTGTATTGTCTATTACGAACTTCATATACGAAATTTGAAACATACAATTTTCTGTCTTAGGCTGTACTATCCATTACGAACTTCAAATATCAAATTTGAAACAATTCCGGTAAATCGTGTCGCTCAAATCATCTAAAAACACAATATAGAGAGGAACTATACTATGGGCGATATACCATCATAGACAATTTTCCGTAATAGGCTATAATATCCATTACGAACTTCAAATACCAGATTTTAAACAAATCCTGTGAAAAATGTCGCTAAAATCATCAAAATAACGAATATGGGCAGGTCTACGCAAAGAAAATTTTCTGTCTTAGGCTGTAGTATCTGTTACGAAATTCAAATACCAGATTTTTAACAATTCCGAAGAGTAATATCTCTAATATCATCAAAATACCGAATATCGGGAGGTACTGTTATATGGGGGCTGTACGAAGATGTGGACCTGCACTAACAATTTTCTGTCTTAAGCGGTATTATCTGTTGCGAACTTCAAATATTCCATTTGAAATAATTCCGAATAATAATTCTGAATAATGTCGATAAAATCATTAAAATACCGAATATAGAGAGGTACTATTATATGTAGTATCTGCTACGAACTTCATATACCAGATTTGAAACCATTCCGGTGAATAATGTCTCTAAAATAATCAAATTACCGAATATCAGTAGGTACCGTTATATGGGGGCTATGCGAACACGTGGACCTGCACAGGCAATTTTCTGTCTTAGGCTGTAGTATCTGTTACGAACTTTTAATAGCAGATTTGAAACAATTTCGCACAAATCATGATTGTAAAGAGAGGAAAGAAAACAACCTAATGGTTTGGCTGTTGATTCAATTCTATTTTGGATCCTGCTCGGAGGATCAATGTTTTTAATGATAAGAATAGAGTCCAATCTTCCTCTTCGATTGTCAACTCTATTCCGTTTTCGGCTCGAATGGAGCAATATTTTGTGAGAAAAGAAACACGACCGCTTCGTTAGGGCGTTATTTCAATTCTGATTTTATTTAAAAAATATGTTTCTTAAGTGCTACTGAAACTAATCTAACTTAACCTAATCGCAGCCACACAATTATTCTTATCTATTCTAATATTGAATGGAGAACATTGCAGGGCTGCTTGTCATTTCATTCAAGATGCCTTGTGCATCTACTGAGCGCATCGATATCTGCGCCTGTGGGTCATAACCTTTATTATCTCAAACATTATCGTATGCGTCAGCGCACAAGATCACTGAATTCTTCACGTGTGATATTTTATGGCGGCTGGGAAATATTTAATTTTAGAACATTTATTTTTTATTGCTACATTTTCCCAGCGCCTCAATCGCACTCTAAAGTATGTACAAAGTATTTTGTACAATGATAATACAGAATATCGGGAGGTACCGTTGTATGGGGGCTATACGAAGTCGTGGACCTGCATAGACAATTTTCTGTCTTAGGCTGTAGTATCTATTGCGAATTTATAATACCAAATTTGAAACAATTCCGGTAAATAATGTCGCTAAAATCACCAAAATACCGAATATAGAGAGGTACAATTATATGGGGGATATACCAAAACGTGGACCATCACAGACAGTCTTCTGTAATAGGCTGTATTGTCCATTACGAACTTCATATACGAAATTTGAAACATACAATTTTCTGTCTTACGCTGTACTATCCATTACGAACTACAAATACCAAATTTGAAACAATTCCGGTGAATCGTATCGCTCAAATCATCTAAAAACCTAATATAGAAAGGAACTATACTATGGGGGATATATCAAAACGTGAGCCATCACAGACAATTTTCCGTAATAGGCTGTAGTATCCATTACGAACTTCAAATACCAGATTTTAAACAATTCCTGTGAAAAATGTCGCTAAAATCATCATAATACCGAATATCGGGAGGTACTGTTATATGGGGACAATAGGAAGACGTGGATCTGCACAGACAATTTTCTGTCTTTGGCTGTAGCATCTATTACGAACTTAAATACCAGATTTTAAACAATTCCTCTGAAAAATGTCGCTAAAATCATCAAAATAACGAATATCTGGAGGGACCGTTATCAGGGGGCTATCCGAAGACGTGGACCTGCACAGACAATTTTCTGTCTTCAGCAGTATCATCTGTTACGAACTCCAAATATTACATTTGAAATAATTCCGGTACCGAATTTAGAGAGGTACTATTATATGGAGGATATATCAAACCATGGACTTGCACAGACAATTTTCTGCCTTAGCCTGTAGTATCTGTTACGAACTTCAAATACCAGATTTGAAACCATTCCGGTGAATAATGTCGCTTAAATAATCAAATTACCGAATATCGGGAGGTACCGTTGTATGGGGGCTATGCGAACACGTGGACATGTACAGACAATTTTCTGTCTTAGGCTGTAGTATCTGCTACGAACTTCAAGTAGCAGATTAGAAACAATTCCGGTGAATAATGTCGCTAAAATCATCAAAATAACGAATATCTGGAGGGACCGCTATAAGGGGGCTATCCGAAGACGTGGACCTGTACAGACAATTTTCTGTCTTAAGCTGTAGCATCTATTACGAACTTCAAAAGCAGATTTGAAACAAGATCGCTCAAATCATGATAATACCGAATATCGGGAGGTACCGTTATATGGGGGCTATCCGAAGACGTGGACCTGCACAGACAATTTTCTGTCTCAGGCTGTAGTATCTGTTACGAACTTCAAATATTACATTTGAAACAATTCCGGAGGATAATGTCGCTAAAATCATCAAAGTACCGAATATCGGGAGGTACCATTATATGGGGTCTATGCGAAGACGTGGACCTGCACAGACAATTTTCTGTTTCAGGCTGTAGTATCTGTTACGAACTTCAAATATAACATTTCAAACAATTCCCGTGGATAATGTCACTAAAATCAAAATCGAATATGGGCAGGTACTGTTATATGGGGGCTATACGAAGACGTGAACCTGCACAGACAATTTTCTGTCGGGAGGTACCGTTATATGGGATACATACGAAACGTGGAACTGCACAGACAACTTTCTGTTTCAGACTGTAGTTTCAATTACGAAATTCAATAGGCTGTAGTATCCATTACGAACTTCAAATACCAGATTTTAAGCAATTCCTGTGAAAAATGTCGCTAAAATCAACAAAATAAAGAATATGGGCAGGTACTGTTATATGGGGGCTGTATGGGCAGGTCTACGAACAGAAAATTTTCTGTCTTAGGCTGCAGTATCTGTTACAAACTTCAAATACCAGATTTTAAACAATTCCGGAGAATATTATTTCTTAAATCATCACAATACCCCATATCGGGAGGTACTGTTATATGGGGGCCATACGAGGGCATGGA
The DNA here is from genome assembly GCF_030504385.1 of Musca domestica. Taxonomy (NCBI): domain Eukaryota; kingdom Metazoa; phylum Arthropoda; class Insecta; order Diptera; family Muscidae; genus Musca; species Musca domestica. Next base: position 17,433,901 of record NW_026712115.1, on the reverse strand, counting down.
CCTGCACAGACAATTTTCTGTCTTAGGCTGTAGTATCTGTTACGAACTTCAAATATTACATTTGAAACAATTCCGGTAGATAATGTCGCTAAAATCATCAAAGTACCGAATATCGGGAGGTACCGTTATATGGCGTCTATGCGAAGACGTGGACCTGCACAGACAATTTTCTGTCTTAAGCAGTAGTATCTGTTACGAACTTCAAATATTTCATTTGAAACGATTCCGGTGAATAATGTCGCTAAAATCATCAAAGTACCGAATATGGGCAGGTACTGTTATATGGGGGCCATACGAAGACGTGGACCTGCACAGACAATTTCCTGTCTATGGCTGTAGTATCTGTTACGAACTTCAAAAAACAGATTTGAAACAATTCCTGTGAATAATGTCGCTAAAATCATCATAATACCGAATATCGGGAGGTACTTTTATATGGGGACTATAGGAAGACGTGGACCTGCACAGACAATTTTCTGTCTTAGGCTGTAGTATCTATTACGAACTTCAAATGCCAGAGTTTAAACAATTCCTCTGAAAAATGTCGTTAAAATCATCAAAATAACGAATATCTGGAGGGAGCGTTATAAGGGGGCCATCCGAAGACGTGGACCTGTACAGACAATTTTCTGTCTTAGGCTGTAGCATCTATTACGAACTTCAAATAGCAGATTTGAAACAAGATCGCTCAAATCATGATAATACCGAATATCGGGAGGTACCGTTATATGGGGGCTATGCGATGGCGTGGAACTGCACAGACAATTTTCTGTCTCAGGCTGTAGTATCTGTTACGAACTTCAAATATTACATTTGAAACAATTCCGGTGGATAATGTCGCCAAAATCATCAAAGTATCGAGTATCCGGAGGTACCGTTGTATGGGGTCTATGCGAAGACGTAGACCTGCACAGACAATTTTCTGTCTTAAGCTGTAGTATCTGTTACGAACTTCAAATATTACATTAGAAACAATTCCGGTGGATAATGTCGCTAAAATCATCAATGTACCGAATATGGGCAGGTACTTTTATATGGGGGCCATACGAAGACGTGGACCTACTCAGATATTTCCCGTCTAAGGCTGTAGTATCTGTTACGAACTTCAAATAGCAGATTTGAAACAATTCCGGTGAATAATGTCGCTAAAATCATATAAATACCGAATATAGAGAGGTCCTATTATATGGGGGATATACCAAAACGTGGACCATCACAGACAATTTTCTGTCTTGAGCTGTAGTATCTGCTACGAACTTCAAATACCAGATTTGAAACCATTCATGTGAATAATGTCGCTAAAATATTCAAAATATCGAATATCTGGAGGTACCGTTATATGGGGGCTATGCGAAGACGTGAACCTGCACAGACAATTTTCTGTCGGGAGGAACCGTTATATGGGATACATACGAAACGTGAAACTGCACAGACAATTTTCTTTTTCAGGCTGTAGTATCTACTGCGAATTTATAATACCAAATATGAATCAATTCCGGTAAATAATGTCGCTAAAATCACCAAAATACCGAATATAGAGAGGTACTATTATATGGGGGATATACCAAAACGTGAGCCATCATAAACAATTTTCCGTAATAGGCTATAGTATCCATTACGAACTTCAAATACCAGATTTTAAACAAATCCTGTGAAAAATGTCGCTAAAATCATCAAAATAACGAATATGGGCAGGTACTGTTATATGGGGGCTATATGGGCAGGACTACGCACAGAAAATTTTCTGTCTTAGGAAGACGTGGACCTGTACAGACAATTTTCTGTCTTAGGCTGTAGCATCTATTACGAACTTCAAATAGCAGATTTGAAACAATTCCGGTGAATAATGTCGCTAAAATCATCAAAGTACCGAATATGGGCAGGTACTTTTATATAGAGGCCATACGAAGGCGTGGACCTGCACAGAGAATTTCCTGTCTACGGCTGTAATATCTGTTACGAACTTCAAATAGCAGATTTGAAACAATTCCTGTCAATAATGTCGCTAAAATCATCATAATACCGAATATCGGGAGGTACTTTTATATGGGGACTATAGGAAGACGTGGACCTGCACAGACAATTTTCTGTCTTAGGCTGTAGTATATATTACGAACTTCAAATGCCAGATTTTAAACAATTCCTCTGAAAAATGTCGCTAAAATCATCAAAATAACGAATATCTGGAAGGAGCGTTATAAGGGGGCTATCCGAAGACGTGGACCTGTACAGACAATTTTCTGTCTTAGGCTGTAGCATCTATTACGAACTTCAAATAGCAGATTTGAAACAAGATCGCTCAAATCATGATAATACCGAATATCGGGAGGTACCGTTATATGGGGGCTATGCGATGACGTGGAACTGCACAGACAATTTTCTGTCTTAGGCTGTAGTATTTGTTACGAACTTCAAATATTACATTTGAAACAATTCCGGTAGATAATGTCGCTAAAATCATCAAAGTACCGAATATCGGGAGGTACCGTTATATGGCGTCTATGCGAAGACGTGGACCTGCACAGACAATTTTCTGTCTTAAGCAGTAGTATCTGTTACGAACTTCAAATATTTCATTTGAAACGATTCCGGTGAATAATGTCGCTAAAATCATCAAAGTACCGAATATGGGCAGGTACTGTTATATGGGGGCCATACGAAGACGTGGACCTGCACAGACAATTTCTTGTCTATGGCTGTAGTATCTGTTACGAACTTCAAAAAACAGATTTGAAACAATTCCTGTGAATAATGTCGCTAAAATCATCATAATACCGAATATCGGGAGGTACTTTTATATGGGGACTATAGGAAGACGTGGACCTGCACAGACAATTTTCTGTCTTAGGCTGTAGTATCTATTACGAACTTCAAATGCCAGAGTTTAAACAATTCCTCTGAAAAATGTCGCTAAAATCATCAAAATAACGAATATCTGGAGGGAGCGTTATAAGGGGGCCATCCGAAGACGTGGACCTGTACAGACAATTTTCTGTCTTAGGCTGTAGCATCTATTACGAACTTCAAATAGCAGATTTGAAACAAGATCGCTCAAATCATGATAATACCGAATATCGGGAGGTACCGTTATATGGGGGCTATGCGATGGCGTGGAACTGCACAGACAATTTTCTGTCTCAGGCTGTAGTATCTGTTACGAACTTCAAATATTACATTTGAAACAATTCCGGTGGATAATGTCGCCAAAATCATCAAAGTATCGAGTATCCGGAGGTACCGTTGTATGGGGTCTATGCGAAGACGTAGACCTGCACAGACAATTTTCTGTCTTAAGCTGTAGTATCTGTTACGAACTTCAAATATTACATTAGAAACAATTCCGGTGAATAATGTCGCTAAAATCATCAATGTACAGAATATGGGCAGGTACTTTTATATGGGGGCCATACGAAGACGTGGACCTACTCAGATATTTCCCGTCTAAGGCTGTAGTATCTGTTACGAACTTCAAATAGCAGATTTGAAACAATTCCGGTGAATAATGTCGCTAAGATCATATAAATACCGAATATAGAGAGGTCCTATTATATGGGGGATATACCAAAACGTGGACCATCACAGACAATTTTCTGTCTTGAGCTGTAGTATCTGCTACGAACTTCAAATACCAGATTTGAAACCATTCATGTGAATAATGTCGCTAAAATATTCAAAATATCGAATATCTGGAGGTACCGTTATATGGGGGCTATGCGAAGACGTGAACATGCACAGACAATTTTCTGTAATAGGTTGTAGTATCTGTTACGAACTTCAAATATAACATTTCAAACAATTCCCGTGGATAATGTCGCTAAAATCATCAAAGTACCGAATATGGCAGGTACTGTTATATGGGGGCTATACGAAGACGTGAACCTGCACAGACAATTTTCTGTCGGGAGGAACCGTTATATGGGATACATACGAAACGTGAAACTGCACAGACAATTTTCTTTTTCAGGCTGTAGTATCTACTGCGAATTTATAATACCAAATATGAATCAATTCCGGTAAATAATGTCGCTAAAATCACCAAAATACCGAATATAGAGAGGTACTATTATATGGGGGATATACCAAAACGTGAGCCATCATAGACAATTTTCCGTAATAGGCTATAGTATCCATTACGAACTTCAAATACCAGATTTTAAACAAATCCTGTGAAAAATGTCGCTAAAATCATCAAAATAACGAATATGGGCAGGTACTGTTATATGGGGGCTATATGGGCAGGACTACGCACAGAAAATTTTCTGTCTTAGGAAGACGTGGACCTGTACAGACAATTTTCTGTCTTAGGCTGTAGCATCTATTACGAACTTCAAATAGCAGATTTGAAACAATTCCGGTGAATAATGTCGCTAAAATCATCATAATACCGAATATCGGGAGGTACTTTTATATGGGGACTATAGGAAGACGTGGACCTGCACAGACAATTTTCTGTCTTAGGCTGTAGTATATATTACGAACTTCAAATGCCAGATTTTAAACAATTCCTCTGAAAAATGTCGCTAAAATCATCAAAATAACGAATATCTGGAGGGAGCGTTATAAGGGGGCTATCCGAAGACGTGGACCTGTACAGACAATTTTCTGTCTTAGGCTGTAGCATCTATTACGAACTTCAAATAGCAGATTTGAAACAAGATCGCTCAAATCATGATAATACCGAATATCGGGAGGTACCGTTATATGGGGGCTATGCGATGACGTGGAACTGCACAGACAATTTTCTGTCTCAGGCTGTAGTATCTGTTACGAACTTCAAATATTACATTTGAAACAATTCCGGTGAATAATGTCGCTAAAATCATCAAAGTACCGAATATGGGCAGGTACTGTTTATAGAGGCCATACGAAGACGTGGACCTGCACAGACAATTTCCTATCTATGGCTGTAGTATCTGTTACGAACTTCAAATAGCAGATTTGAAACAATTCCTGTCAATAATGTCGCTAAAATCATCATAATACCGAATATCGGGAGGTACTTTTATATGGGGACTAAAGGAAGACGTGGACCTGCACAGACAATTTTCTGTCTTAGGCTGTAGTATCTCTTACGAACTTCAAATGCCAGATTTTAAACAATTCCTCTGAAAAATGTCGCTAAAATCATCAAAATAACGAATATCTGGAGGGAGCGTTATAAGGGGGCTATCCGAAGACGTGGACCTGTACAGACAATTTTCTGTCTTAGGCTGTAGCATCTATTACGAACTTCAAATAGCAGATTTGAAACAAGATCGCTCAAATCATGATAATACCGAATATCGGGAGGTACCGTTATATGAGGGCTATGCGATGACGTGGAACTGCACAGACAATTTTCTGTCTCAGGCTGTAGTATCTGTTACGAACTTCAAATATTACATTTGAAACAATTCCGGTGGATAATGTCGCCAAAATCATCAAAGTATCGAATATCCGGGGGTACCGTTATATGGGGTCTATGCAAAGACGCGGACCTGCACAGACAATTTTCTGTCTTAAGCTGTAGTATCTGTTACGAACTTCAAATATTACATTTTAAACAATTCCGGTGAATAATGTCGCTAAAATCATCAAAGTACCGAATATGGGCAGGTACTTTTATATGGGGGCCATACGAAGACGTGGACCTGCTCAGATATTTCCTGTCTAAGGCTGTAGTATCTGTTACGAACTTCAAATAGCAGATTTGAAACAATTCCGGTGAATAATGTCGATAAATCATATAAATACCGAATATAGAGAGGTCCTATTATATGGGGGATATACCAAAACGTGGACCATCACAGACAATTTTCTGTCTTGAGCTGTAGTATCTGCTACGAACTTCAAATACCAGATTTGAAACCATTCATGTGAATAATGTCGCTAAAATAATCAAAGTAACGAAAATCTGGAGGTACCGTTATATGGGGGCTATGCGAAGACGTGAATTTCAATTTTCTGTAATAGGCTTTAGTATATGTTACGAACTTCAAATATAACATTTCAAACAATTCCCGTGGATAATGTCGCTAAAATCATCAAAGTACCGAATATGGGCAGGTACTGTTATATGGGGGCTATACGAAGACGTGAACATGCACAGACAATTTTCTGTCGGGAGGAACCGTTATATGGGATACATACGAAACGTGAAACTGCACAGGCAATTTTCTTTTTCATGCTGTAGTATCTACTGCGAATTTATAATACCAAATTTGAAACAATTCCGGTAAATAATGTCGCTAATGTCACCAAAATACCGAATATCGGGAGGTACTGTTAAATGAGGGCTTTACGAAGACGTGGACCATCACAGACAATTTTTCGTAATAGGCTGTAGTATCTATTACGAACTTCAAATACCAAATTCCGGTGAAAAATTTCGCTAAAATCATCAAAATGCCGAATATCGTGAGGTACCCTTATATAGTAATAGGCTGTACAATGATACAATTTCGGTGGATAATGTCGATAAAATTACAGAATATCGGGAGGTACCGTTATATGGGGGCTATGCGAAGGCGTAGACCTGCAGACAACTTTCTTAGGCTTTTGTATCTATTACGAACTTCAAAAAACAGATTTGAAACAATTGCGGTGAATTATGTCGCTAAAATCAACAAAATACCGAATATAACGAGGTACTATTATATGGGGGATATACCAAAACGTGGACCATCACAGACAATTTTTCGTAATAGGCTGCAGTATCCATTACGAACTTCAAATACCAAATTAGAAACAGTTCCGGTGAATAATATCGCTAAAATCATCATAATACCGAATATCGGGAGGTACTGTTATATGGGGACTGTAGGAAGACGTGGACGTGCACAGACAATTTTCTGTCTTAGGCTTTGGTATCTATTACGAACTTCGAAAAGCAGATTTGAAACAATTTCAGTGGATAATGTCGCTAAAATCATCAAAATACCGTATATAGAAAGGAACTATCATATGGGGGATATACCAAAACGTGGACCATCACAGACAATATTCTGTAATACGCTGTATTGTCCATTACAAACTTCATATACGAAATTTGAAACGTGGATCTGCACAGACAATTCTGTCTGTCTTACATTTGAAACAATTCCGGTGAATAATGTCGCTAAAATCATCAAAGTACCGAATATGGGCAGGTACTTTTATATGGGGGCCATACGAAGACATGGACCTGCTCAGATATTTCCTGTCTAAGGCTGTAGTATCTGTTACGAACTTCAAATAGCAGATTTGAAACAATTCCGGTGAATAATGTCGCTAAAATCATATAAATACCGAATTTTTCAGACAATTTTTCGTAATAGGCTGTAGTATCTATTACGAACTTCAAATACCAAATTCCGGTGAAAAATTTCGCTAAAATCATCAAAATGCCGAATATCGTGAGGTACCCTTATATAGTAATAGGCTGTACTATTCATTACGAACTTCAAATAACAAATTTGATACAATTTCGGTGGATAATGTCGATAAAATTACAGAATATCGGGAGGTACCGTTATATGGGGGCTATGCGAAGGCGTAGACCTGCAGACAACTTTCTTAGGCTTTTGTATCTATTACGAACTTCAAAAAACAGATTTGAAACAATTGCGGTGAATTATGTCGCTAAAATCAACAAAATACCGAATATAACGAGGTACTATTATATGGGGGATATACCAAAACGTGGACCATCACAGACAATTTTTCGTAATAGGCTGCAGTATCCATTACGAACTTCAAATACCAAATTAGAAACAGTTCCGGTGAATAATATCGCTAAAATCATCATAATACCGAATATCGGGAGGTACTGTTATATGGGGACTGTAGGAAGACGTGGACGTGCACAGACAATTTTCTGTCTTAGGCTTTGGTATCTATTACGAACTTCGAAAAGTAGATTTGAAACAATTTCAGTGGATAATGTCGCTAAAATCATCAAAATACCGTATATAGAAAGGAACTATCATACGGGGGATATACCAAAACGTGGACCATCACAGACAATATTCTGTAATACGCTGTATTGTCCATTACAAACTTCATATACGAAATTTGAAACGTGGATCTGCACAGACAATTCTGTCTGTCTTACATTTGAAACAATTCCGGTGAATAATGTCGCTAAAATCATCAAAGTACCGAATATGGGCAGGTACTTTTATATGGGGGCCATACGAAGACATGGACCTGCTCAGATATTTCCTGTCTAAGGCTGTAGTATCTGTTACGAACTTCAAATAGCAGATTTGAAACAATTCCGGTGAATAATGTCGCTAAAATCATATAAATACCGAATATAGAGAGGTCCTATTATATGGGGGATATACCAAAACGTGGACCTTCACAGACAATTTTCTGTTTTGAGCTGTAGTATCTGCTACGAACTTCAAATACCAGATTTGAAACCATTTATGTGAATAATCAAAATAACGAATATCTGGAGGTACCGTTATATGGGGGCTATGCGAAGACGTGAACATGCACAGACAATTTTCTGTAATAGGCTGTAGTATCTGTTACGATCTTCAAATATTACATTTGAAACAATTCCGGTGAATAATGTCGCTAAAATCATCAAAGTACCGAATATGGGCAGGTACCGTTATATGTCTTAGGCTGTAGCATCTATTACGAACTTCAAATAGCAGATTTGAAACAAGATCGCTCAAATCATGATAATACCGAATATCGGGAGGTACCGTTATATGGGGGCTATGCGATGACGTGGAACTGCACAGACAATTTTCTGTCTCAGGCTGTAGTATCTGTTACGAACTTCAAATATTACATTTGAAACAATTCCGGTGAATAATGTCGCTAAAATCATCAAAGTACCGAATATGGGCAGGTACTGTTTATAGAGGCCATACGAAGACGTGGACCTGCACAGACAATTTCCTGTCTATGGCTGTAGTATCTGTTACGAACTTCAAATAGCAGATTTGAAACAATTCCTGTCAATAATGTCGCTAAAATCATCATAATACCGAATATCGGGAGGTACTTTTATATGGGGACTAAAGGAAGACGTGGACCTGCACAGACAATTTTCAGTCTTAGGCTGTAGTATCTCTTACGAACTTCAAATGCCAGATTTTAAACAATTCCTCTGAAAAATGTCGCTAAAATCATCAAAATAACGAATATCTGGAGGGAGCGTTATAAGGGGGCTATCCGAAGACGTGGACCTGTACAGACAATTTTCTGTCTTAGGCTGTAGCATCTATTACGAACTTCAAATAGCAGATTTGAAACAAGATCGCTCAAATCATGATAATACCGAATATCGGGAGGTACCGTTATATGGGGGCTATGCGATGGCGTGGAACTGCACAGACAATTTTCTGTCTCAGGCTGTAGTATCTGTTACGAACTTCAAATATTACATTTGAAACAATTCCGGTGAATAATGTCGCTAAAATCATCAAAGTACCGAATATGGGCAGGTACTGTTTATAGAGGCCATACGAAGACGTGGACCTGCACAGACAATTTCCTATCTATGGCTGTAGTATCTGTTACGAACTTCAAATAGCAGATTTGAAACAATTCCTGTCAATAATGTCGCTAAAATCATCATAATACCGAATATCGGGAGGTACTTTTATATGGGGACTAAAGGAAGACGTGGACCTGCACAGACAATTTTCTGTCTTAGGCTGTAGTATCTCTTACGAACTTCAAATGCCAGATTTTAAACAATTCCTCTGAAAAATGTCGCTAAAATCATCAAAATAACGAATATCTGGAGGGAGCGTTATAAGGGGGCTATCCGAAGACGTGGACCTGTACAGACAATTTTCTGTCTTAGGCTGTAGCATCTATTACGAACTTCAAATAGCAGATTTGAAACAAGATCGCTCAAATCATGATAATACCGAATATCGGGAGGTACCGTTATATGAGGGCTATGCGATGACGTGGAACTGCACAGACAATTTTCTGTCTCAGGCTGTAGTATCTGTTACGAACTTCAAATATTACATTTGAAACAATTCCGGTAGATAATGTCGCCAAAATCATCAAAGTATCGAATATCCGGGGGTACCGTTATATGGGGTCTATGCAAAGACGCGGACCTGCACAGACAATTTTCTGTCTTAAGCTGTAGTATCTGTTACGAACTTCAAATATTACATTTTAAACAATTCCGGTGAATAATGTCGCTAAAATCATCAAAGTACCGAATATGGGCAGGTACCTTTTTATGTGGGCCATACGAAGACGTGGACCTGCTCAGATATTTCCTGTCTAAGGCTGTAGTATCTGTTACGAACTTCAAATAGCAGATTTGAAACAATTCCGGTGAATAATGTCGATAAAATCATATAAATACCGAATATAGAGAGGTCCTATTATATGGGGGATATACCAAAACGTGGACCATCACAGACAATTTTCTGTCTTGAGCTGTAGTATCTGCTACGAACTTCAAATACCAGATTTGAAACCATTCATGTGAATAATGTCGCTAAAATAATCAAAGTAACGAAAATCTGGAGGTACCGTTATATGGGGGCTATGCGAAGACGTGAATTTCAATTTTCTGTAATAGGCTTTAGTATATGTTACGAACTTCAAATATAACATTTCAAACAATTCCCGTGGATAATGTCGCTAAAATCATCAAAGTACCGAATATGGGCAGGTACTGTTATATGGGGGCTATACGAAGACGTGAACATGCACAGACAATTTTCTGTCGGGAGGAACCGTTATATGGGATACATACGAAACGTGAAACTGCACAGGCAATTTTCTTTTTCATGCTGTAGTATCTACTGCGAATTTATAATACCAAATTTGAAACAATTCCGGTAAATAATGTCGCTAATGTCACCAAAATACCGAATATCGGGAGGTACTGTTAAATGAGGGCTTTACGAAGACGTGGACCATCACAGACAATTTTTCGTAATAGGCTGTAGTATCTATTACGAACTTCAAATACCAAATTCCGGTGAAAAATTTCGCTAAAATCATCAAAATGCCGAATATCGTGAGGTACCCTTATATAGTAATAGGCTGTACTATTCATTACGAACTTCAAATAACAAATTTGATACAATTTCGGTGGATAATGTCGATAAAATTACAGAATATCGGGAGGTACCGTTATATGGGGGCTATGCGAAGGCGTAGACCTGCAGACAACTTTCTTAGGCTTTTGTATCTATTACGAACTTCAAAAAACAGATTTGAAACAATTGCGGTGAATTATGTCGCTAAAATCAACAAAATACCGAATATAACGAGGTACTATTATATGGGGGATATACCAAAACGTGGACCATCACAGACAATTTTTCGTAATAGGCTGCAGTATCCATTACGAACTTCAAATACCAAATTAGAAACAGTTCCGGTGAATAATATCGCTAAAATCATCATAATACCGAATATCGGGAGGTACTGTTATATGGGGACTGTAGGAAGACGTGGACGTGCACAGACAATTTTCTGTCTTAGGCTTTGGTATCTATTACGAACTTCGAAAAGCAGATTTGAAACAATTTCAGTGGATAATGTCGCTAAAATCATCAAAATACCGTATATAGAAAGGAACTATCATATGGGGGATATACCAAAACGTGGACCATCACAGACAATATTCTGTAATACGCTGTATTGTCCATTACAAACTTCATATACGAAATTTGAAACGTGGATCTGCACAGACAATCCTGTCTGTCTTACATTTGAAACAATTCCGGTGAATAATGTCGCTAAAATCATCAAAGTACCGAATATGGGCAGGTACTTTTATATGGGGGCCATACGAAGACATGGACCTGATCAGATATTTCCTGTCTAAGGCTGTAGTATCTGTTACGAACTTCAAATAGCAGATTTGAAACAATTCCGGTGAATAATGTCGCTAAAATCATATAAATACCGAATATAGAGAGGTCCTATTATATGGGGGATATACCAAAACGTGGACCTTCACAGACAATTTTCTGTCTTGAGCTGTAGTATCTGTTACGAACTTCAAATAGCAGATTTGAAACAATTCCTGTCAATAATGTCGCTAAAATCATCATAATACCGAATATCGGGAGGTACTTTTATATGGGGACTAAAGGAAGACGTGGACCTGCACAGACAATTTTCAGTCTTAGGCTGTAGTATCTCTTACGAACTTCAAATGCCAGATTTTAAACAATTCCTCTGAAAAATGTCGCTAAAATCATCAAAATAACGAATATCTGGAGGGAGCGTTATAAGGGGGCTATCCGAAGACGTGGACCTGTACAGACAATTTTCTGTCTTAGGCTGTAGCATCTATTACGAACTTCAAATAGCAGATTTGAAACAAGTTCGCTCAAATCATGATAATACCGAATATCGGGAGGTACCGTTATATGAGGGCTATGCGATGACGTGGAACTGCACAGACAATTTTCTGTCTCAGGCTGTAGTATCTGTTACGAACTTCAAATATTACATTTGAAACAATTCCGGTGAATAATGTCGCTAAAATCATCAAAGTACCGAATATGGGCAGGTACTGTTTATAGAGGCCATACGAAGACGTGGACCTGCACAGACAATTTCCTGTCTATGGCTGTAGTATCTGTTACGAACTTCAAATAGCAGATTTGAAACAATTCCTGTCAATAATGTCGCTAAAATCATCATAATACCGAATATCGGGAGGTACTTTATATGGGGACTAAAGGAAGACGTGGACCTGCACAGACAATTTTCTGTCTTAGGCTGTAGTATCTCTTACGAACTTCAAATGCCAGATTTTAAACAATTCCTCTGAAAAATGTCGCTAAAATCATCAAAATAACGAATATCTGGAGGGAGCGTTATAAGGGGGCTATCCGAAGACGTGGACCTGTACAGACAATTTTCTGTCTTAGGCTGTAGCATCTATTACGAACTTCAAATAGCAGATTTGAAACAAGATCGCTCAAATCATGATAATACCGAATATCGGGAGGTACCGTTATATGAGGGCTATGCGATGACGTGGAACTGCACAGACAATTTTCTGTCTCAGGCTGTAGTATCTGTTACGAACTTCAAATATTACATTTGAAACAATTCCGGTGGATAATGTCGCCAAAATCATCAAAGTATCGAATATCCGGGGGTACCGTTATATGGGGTCTATGCAAAGACGCGGACCTGCACAGACAATTTTCTGTCTTAAGCTGTAGTATCTGTTACGAACTTCAAATATTACATTTTAAACAATTCCGGTGAATAATGTCGCTAAAATCATCAAAGTACCGAATATGGGCAGGTACTTTTATATGTGGGCCATACGAAGACGTGGACCTGCTCAGATATTTCCTGTCTAAGGCTGTAGTATCTGTTACGAACTTCAAATAGCAGATTTGAAACAATTCCGGTGAATAATGTCGATAAAATCATATAAATACCGAATATAGAGAGGTCCTATTATATGGGGGATATACCAAAACGTGGACCATCACAGACAATTTTCTGTCTTGAGCTGTAGTATCTGCTACGAACTTCAAATACCAGATTTGAAACCATTCATGTGAATAATGTCGCTAAAATAATCAAAGTAACGAAAATCTGGAGGTACCGTTATATGGGGGCTATGCGAAGACGTGAATTTCAATTTTCTGTAATAGGCTTTAGTATATGTTACGAACTTCAAATATAACATTTCAAACAATTCCCGTGGATAATGTCGCTAAAATCATCAAAGTACCGAATATGGGCAGGTACTGTTATATGGGGGCTATACGAAGACGTGAACATGCACAGACAATTTTCTGTCGAGAGGAACCGTTATATGGGATACATACGAAACGTGAAACTGCACAGGCAATTTTCTTTTTCATGCTGTAGTATCTACTGCGAATTTATAATACCAAATTTGAAACAATTCCGGTAAATAATGTCGCTAATGTCACCAAAATACCGAATATCGGGAGGTACTGTTAAATGAGGGCTTTACGAAGACGTGGACCATCACAGACAATTTTTCGTAATAGGCTGTAGTATCTATTACGAACTTCAAATACCAAATTCCGGTGAAAAATTTCGCTAAAATCATCAAAATGCCGAATATCGTGAGGTACCCTTATATAGTAATAGGCTGTACTATTCATTACGAACTTCAAATAACAAATTTGATACAATTTCGGTGGATAATGTCGATAAAATTACAGAATATCGGGAGGTACCGTTATATGGGGGCTATGCGAAGGCGTAGACCTGCAGACAACTTTCTTAGGCTTTTGTATCTATTACGAACTTCAAAAAACAGATTTGAAACAATTGCGGTGAATTATGTCGCTAAAATCAACAAAATACCGAATATAACGAGGTACTATTATATGGGGGATATACCAAAACGTGGACCATCACAGACAATTTTTCGTAATAGGCTGCAGTATCCATTACGAACTTCAAATACCAAATTAGAAACAGTTCCGGTGAATAATATCGCTAAAATCATCATAATACCGAATATCGGGAGGTACTGTTATATGGGGACTGTAGGAAGACGTGGACGTGCACAGACAATTTTCTGTCTTAGGCTTTGGTATCTATTACGAACTTCGAAAAGCAGATTTGAAACAATTTCAGTGGATAATGTCGCTAAAATCATCAAAATACCGTATATAGAAAGGAACTATCATATGGGGGATATACCACAACGTGGACCATCACAGACAATATTCTGTAATACGCTGTATTGTCCATTACAAACTTCATATACGAAATTTGAAACGTGGATCTGCACAGACAATTCTGTCTGTCTTACATTTGAAACAATTCCGGTGAATAATGTCGCTAAAATCATCAAAGTACCGAATATGGGCAGGTACTTTTATATGGGGGCCATACGAAGACATGGACCTGATCAGATATTTCCTGTCTAAGGCTGTAGTATCTGTTACGAACTTCAAATAGCAGATTTGAAACAATTCCGGTGAATAATGTCGCTAAAATCATATAAATACCGAATATAGAGAGGTCCTATTATATGGGGGATATACCAAAACGTGGACCTTCACAGACAATTTTCTGTCTTGAGCTGTAGTATCTGCTACGAACTTCAAATACCAGATTTGAAACCATTTATGTGAATAATCAAAATAACGAATATCTGGAGGTACCGTTATATGGGGGCTATGCGAAGACGTGAACATGCACAGACAATTTTCTGTAATAGGCTGTAGTATCTGTTACGATCTTCAAATATTACATTTGAAACAATTCCGGTGAATAATGTCGCTAAAATCATCAAAGTACCGAATATGGGCAGGTACCGTTATATGGGGGCTATACGAAGTCGTGGACCTGCACAGACTATTTTCTGACTTAGGCTGTAGTATCTATTGCGAATTTATAATACCAAATTTTAAGCAATTCTGGTGAATAGTGTCGCTCAAATCATCAAAAAACAATATAGAGAGGAACTATATTATTGGGGATATATCAAAACGTGAACCATCACAAACAATTTTCTGTCATAGGCTGAAGTATCCATTACGAACGTTAAATACTACATTTGAAACAATTCCGGTGAATAATGTCGCTAAAACCATTATAAAACCGAATATCGTGAGGTACCGTTATATGGGGGCTATACGAAAATGTGGACCTCTCAGACAATTTTCTGTCGTAGGCTGTAGTATCTATCACGAATTTCGAAAAGCAGATTTGAAACAATTCTGGTGAATAATGTTGCTAAAATCATTAAAATACAGAACATCGCGCGACACCGTGATATGGGGGCTATAAGATACGGATATATACTATATATACATTACGAACTTCAAATGCCAAATATTAAATAATTCCGGTGAATAATGTCTCCAAAATCATCAAAACAGCGAACATCGGGAGATACCGTTATATGGAGGCTATACGAAGACATGGACCTGCACAGACAATTTTTGTCTTAGGCTTTTGTATCTATTACGAACTTCAAGTAACAGATTTGATACAAAATAACGAATATCTGGAGGTACCGTTATATAGGGGCTATTCGAAGACGTGGACCTGCATAGACAATTTTCTGTAATAGGCTGTAGTATCTGTTGCGAACTTCAAATATTACATTTGAAACAATTCCATCGGATAATGTCGCTAAAATCATCAAAGTACCGAATGTGGGCAGGTACTGTTATATGGGGGCTATACGAAGACGTGAACCTGTACAGACAATTTTCTGTCGGGAGGTACCGTTATATAGGATACATACGAAACGTGGAAATGCACACACACAATTTTCTGTCTTAGGCCAGTATCCATTACAAATACCAAATTTGAAACAATTCTGGTGAACAATATTGCTAAAATTATCAAAGTACGGAGTATCGCAAGGTACCCTTATATGGGGATATGCGAAGACGTGGACCTGCACACACAATTTTTTGTCTTAGGCTGCAGTATCCATTACGAACATCAAATAGCAAATTTGAAACAATTCTGGTGAATAATGTTGCTAAAATCATTAAAATACAGGTGAATAATGTCTCCAAAATCATCAAAACAGCGAACATCGGGAGATACCGTTATATGGAGGCTATACGAAGACATGGACCTGCACAGACAATTTTTGTCTTAGGCTTTTGTATCTATTACGAACTTCAAGTAACAGATTTGATACAAAATAACGAATATCTGGAGGTACCGTTATATAGGGGCTATTCGAAGACGTGGACCTGCATAGACAATTTTCTGTAATAGGCTGTAGTATCTGTTGCGAACTTCAAATATTACATTTGAAACAATTCCATCGGATAATGTCGCTAAAATCATCAAAGTACCGAATGTGGGCAGGTACTATTATATGGGGGCTATACGAAGACGTGAACCTGTACAGACAATTTTCTGTCGGGAGGTACCGTTATATAGGATACATACGAAACGTGGAAATGCACACACAATTTTCTGTCTTAGGCCAGTATCCATTACAAATACCAAATTTGAAACAATTCTGGTGAACAATATTGCTAAAATCATCAAAGTACGGAGTATCGCAAGGTACCCTTATATGGGGATATGCGAAGACGTGGACCTGCACAC
The DNA here is from genome assembly GCF_030504385.1 of Musca domestica. Taxonomy (NCBI): domain Eukaryota; kingdom Metazoa; phylum Arthropoda; class Insecta; order Diptera; family Muscidae; genus Musca; species Musca domestica. The sequence goes on along the minus strand of NW_026712115.1, from coordinate 17,416,891 downwards.
ACAATTTTTTGTCTTAGGCTGCAGTATCCATTACGAACATCAAATAGCAAATTTGAAACAATTCTGGTGAATAATGTTGCTAAAATCATTAAAATACAGAACATCGCGCGACACCGTGATATGGGAGCTATACGATACGGATATATGCTAAAATCATTAAAATACAGAACATTGCGAGACACCGTGGTATGGGATTGCAAACTTCAAATACCAAATTTTAAACAATTCCGGTGAATAATGTCTCTAAAATCATCAAAATAGCGAACATCGGGGGATACCGTTATATGGAGGCTATACGAAGACGTGGACCTGCAGAGACAATTTTTATCTTAGGCTTTTTATTTATTTTATTTATTTAATCTATTAGTCTATGGATAATTCCTTACATAATATATATGTACATAACTAATAATTGTATAATTAAAATTAAGAATTTAAAAACATTATTATTTTACTTTTTATAGTATTAATATCCATTGTAAAATCGATAAAATTATAAAACGCGTTAAAATCTTTTGAAATTCTTGTTAAAGGATCAGCATTTGCATAGCTCATCCTGGAATTGAATTGCTAGTGGTGCAAAGTGGCGGGTAGTACCTTAAGGAACATTGAAATTTATGTTGTTAACAAGAAAACCAGCAGAAATATCACCCATAATCTCACATTATAAAGAAATGAGACATTTAGCATTTTTCTACGGCTTTCCAGAGTTGGCAGCTTGATCAGTGAGAGTCTATCAGTGTATGGTGGAAGATTATCATATGAAAAGTTCAAACTTCGTAGACAGAAAAGTAGGAATTGTTTTTGAACAGACTCGATGCTGTGTGTTTTATAAATTGGATCCCATATGACCGAAGAGTATTCCAAAATTGGGCGAACAATTGATATGTATAAATTTTTTGAAACATAAGGATCCTTAAACTCTTTACTCCAACGTTTCACAAAACCAAGGACTGATTTTGCTTTGTTTATAGAAACAGAAATATGAGATTTAAAGTTAAGTTTACAATCCAATACAACTCCAAGATCAACGAATGTATCAACTTTTTCCAGAGAATAGTCACCGAGGGTGTAACAAGTATCCAATAATTTTTTCTTGTGAATCTCATAAGTTTGCATTTCGAATAATTAATTTCCATAAGATTAATGTTGCACCAGTTAACAAACGAATTCAAATCATTTTGAAGCAACTGGTTCTTACATATCTCTGAAATGCTAAGAAATATTTTCACATCGTCGGCATACATCAAAATATGTGAAAATTTTATAGATGAAGGTAGATCATTTATAAATAAAGAAAATAGGATTGGTCCTAGATGACTTCCTTGTGGGACTCCAGAAGAAACCATAATACTCTTCGAAATGGCATTTTTAAAACATACTTTTTGTGTTCTATTTTGTAGATATGAAAAAATCCATTCGGAACTTCTGTTTTTAAATCCAATGATTTTAAGTTTTAATCGTAATAATTTATGACTAACTTTATCGAATGCCTTGCTGAAATCTGTGTAAATTACATCAGTTTGCTTTCCTTGAAGAAATCCTCGATTTATAACTGTAGTGAACTGAATGAGGTTTGTTGTTGTAGAACACTTCCTCTGAAATACGTGCTGATAGGGTGAAACAATAGAACTAATGCAATGGATAAGGTTTTCAGTAATCAGTTTTTCGAAAAGCTTTGGAATCACGCTTAATTTTGCTATTCCTCGGTAATTGGCCACATCAGATTTATTTCTGTTTTTAAAGAGTGGAATGATATACGATGTTTTCCAAAACTCAGTAAAAACAGCTTGAGTTATGGAAGCATTAAACAATATAGTAAGAAGATAAACAAAAGCATCGGCGCACTTCCTTAGGATGCAACTCGGGATATTATCTGGTCCAAAATCATAGCTATACTTTAAAGTTTTCAATCCATTTAAAACCATAGAGCTGTTTAATAGTAAATATATATTGATTGATTAGTGTTAATTTCGAAGGGGTAGTTATTGCAACTAAATGTTTTAGTAGAATATGTTGTACTGAAGAAGTCTGCAAGCATGTTAGATATAACATTTATATCACAGGATTCAGCATCATCGTACTTTAAATTTGGTGGAAAATCGTTGGATTTGCGCTTCGAATTGACAAATTTGGGGAAAGACTTCAGATTCTGTTTAAAGTTGTTTTTGAGTTTTGTCAGATAATTTCAATAGCAAATATTATTCATAGTAGTATATTCAGACCGTGCTTTTGTATCTATTACGAACTTCAAATAACAGATTTGATACAATTTCGGTGAATAATGTCGCTAAAATCATCAAAATACCGAATATAGAGAGGTACTATTATATGGGGGATATACAAAAACGTGGACTTGCACAGACAAGTTTTCGTAATAGGCTGTAGGATCCATTACGAAATTCATATACCAAATTAGAAACAATTCCGGTGAATAGTGTCGCTAAAATCATCATAATACCGAATATCGTGAGGTACCATTATATGGGGGCTATACGAAGACATGGACCTGCACAGACAATTTCTGTCTTAGGCTGCAGCATCTATTACGAACTTCAAATAGCAGATTTGAAACAATTTCGCTCAAATCATGATAATACCGAATATCGAGAGGTACCGTTATATGGGGGCTATACGAAACGTGGAACTGCACAGGCAATTTTCTTTTTCATGCTGTAGTATCTACTGCGAATTTATAATACCAAATTTGAAACAATTCCGGTAAATAATGTCGCTAATGTCACCAAAATACCGAATATCGGGAGGTACTGTTAAATGAGGGCTTTACGAAGACGTGGACCATCACAGACAATTTTTCGTAATAGGCTGTAGTATCTATTACGAACTTCAAATACCAAATTCCGGTGAAAAATTTCGCTAAAATCATCAAAATGCCGAATATCGTGAGGTACCCTTATATAGTAATAGGCTGTACTATTCATTACGAACTTCAAATAACAAATTTGATACAATTTCGGTGGATAATGTCGATAAAATTACAGAATATCGGGAGGTACCGTTATATGGGGGCTATGCGAAGGCGTAGACCTGCAGACAACTTTCTTAGGCTTTTGTATCTATTACGAACTTCAAAAAACAGATTTGAAACAATTGCGGTGAATTATGTCGCTAAAATCAACAAAATACCGAATATAACGAGGTACTATTATATGGGGGATATACCAAAACGTGGACCATCACAGACAATTTTTCGTAATAGGCTGCAGTATCCATTACGAACTTCAAATACCAAATTAGAAACAGTTCCGGTGAATAATATCGCTAAAATCATCATAATACCGAATATCGGGAGGTACTGTTATATGGGGACTGTAGGAAGACGTGGACGTGCACAGACAATTTTCTGTCTTAGGCTTTGGTATCTATTACGAACTTCGAAAAGCAGATTTGAAACAATTTCAGTGGATAATGTCGCTAAAATCATCAAAATACCGTATATAGAAAGGAACTATCATATGGGGGATATACCACAACGTGGACCATCACAGACAATATTCTGTAATACGCTGTATTGTCCATTACAAACTTCATATACGAAATTTGAAACGTGGATCTGCACAGACAATTCTGTCTGTCTTACATTTGAAACAATTCCGGTGAATAATGTCGCTAAAATCATCAAAGTACCGAATATGGGCAGGTACTTTTATATGGGGGCCATACGAAGACATGGACCTGATCAGATATTTCCTGTCTAAGGCTGTAGTATCTGTTACGAACTTCAAATAGCAGATTTGAAACAATTCCGGTGAATAATGTCGCTAAAATCATATAAATACCGAATATAGAGAGGTCCTATTATATGGGGGATATACCAAAACGTGGACCTTCACAGACAATTTTCTGTCTTGAGCTGTAGTATCTGCTACGAACTTCAAATACCAGATTTGAAACCATTTATGTGAATAATCAAAATAACGAATATCTGGAGGTACCGTTATATGGGGGCTATGCGAAGACGTGAACATGCACAGACAATTTTCTGTAATAGGCTGTAGTATCTGTTACGATCTTCAAATATTACATTTGAAACAATTCCGGTGAATAATGTCGCTAAAATCATCAAAGTACCGAATATGGGCAGGTACCGTTATATGGGGGCTATACGAAGTCGTGGACCTGCACAGACTATTTTCTGACTTAGGCTGTAGTATCTATTGCGAATTTATAATACCAAATTTTAAGCAATTCTGGTGAATAGTGTCGCTCAAATCATCAAAAAACAATATAGAGAGGAACTATATTATTGGGGATATATCAAAACGTGAACCATCACAAACAATTTTCTGTCATAGGCTGAAGTATCCATTACGAACGTTAAATACTACATTTGAAACAATTCCGGTGAATAATGTCGCTAAAACCATTATAAAACCGAATATCGTGAGGTACCGTTATATGGGGGCTATACGAAAATGTGGACCTCTCAGACAATTTTCTGTCGTAGGCTGTAGTATCTATCACGAATTTCGAAAAGCAGATTTGAAACAATTCTGGTGAATAATGTTGCTAAAATCATTAAAATACAGAACATCGCGCGACACCGTGATATGGGGGCTATAAGATACGGATATATACTATATATACATTACGAACTTCAAATGCCAAATATTAAATAATTCCGGTGAATAATGTCTCCAAAATCATCAAAACAGCGAACATCGGGAGATACCGTTATATGGAGGCTATACGAAGACATGGACCTGCACAGACAATTTTTGTCTTAGGCTTTTGTATCTATTACGAACTTCAAGTAACAGATTTGATACAAAATAACGAATATCTGGAGGTACCGTTATATAGGGGCTATTCGAAGACGTGGACCTGCATAGACAATTTTCTGTAATAGGCTGTAGTATCTGTTGCGAACTTCAAATATTACATTTGAAACAATTCCATCGGATAATGTCGCTAAAATCATCAAAGTACCGAATGTGGGCAGGTACTGTTATATGGGGGCTATACGAAGACGTGAACCTGTACAGACAATTTTCTGTCGGGAGGTACCGTTATATAGGATACATACGAAACGTGGAAATGCACACACAATTTTCTGTCTTAGGCCAGTATCCATTACAAATACCAAATTTGAAACAATTCTGGTGAACAATATTGCTAAAATTATCAAAGTACGGAGTATCGCAAGGTACCCTTATATGGGGATATGCGAAGACGTGGACCTGCACACACAATTTTTTGTCTTAGGCTGCAGTATCCATTACGAACATCAAATAGCAAATTTGAAACAATTCTGGTGAATAATGTTGCTAAAATCATTAAAATACAGGTGAATAATGTCTCCAAAATCATCAAAACAGCGAACATCGGGAGATACCGTTATATGGAGGCTATACGAAGACATGGACCTGCACAGACAATTTTTGTCTTAGGCTTTTGTATCTATTACGAACTTCAAGTAACAGATTTGATACAAAATAACGAATATCTGGAGGTACCGTTATATAGGGGCTATTCGAAGACGTGGACCTGCATAGACAATTTTCTGTAATAGGCTGTAGTATCTGTTGCGAACTTCAAATATTACATTTGAAACAATTCCATCGGATAATGTCGCTAAAATCATCAAAGTACCGAATGTGGGCAGGTACTGTTATATGGGGGCTATACGAAGACGTGAACCTGTACAGACAATTTTCTGTCGGGAGGTACCGTTATATAGGATACATACGAAACGTGGAAATGCACACACAATTTTCTGTCTTAGGCCAGTATCCATTACAAATACCAAATTTGAAACAATTCTGGTGAACAATATTGCTAAAATCATCAAAGTACGGAGTATCGCAAGGTACCCTTATATGGGGATATGCGAAGACGTGGACCTGCACACACAATTTTTTGTCTTAGGCTGCAGTATCCATTACGAACATCAAATAGCAAATTTGAAACAATTCTGGTGAATAATGTTGCTAAAATCATTAAAATACAGGTGAATAATGTCTCCAAAATCATCAAAACAGCGAACATCGGGAGATACCGTTATATGGAGGCTATACGAAGACATGGACCTGCACAGACAATTTTTGTCTTAGGCTTTTGTATCTATTACGAACTTCAAGTAACAGATTTGATACAAAATAACGAATATCTGGAGGTACCGTTATATAGGGGCTATTCGAAGACGTGGACCTGCATAGACAATTTTCTGTAATAGGCTGTAGTATCTGTTGCGAACTTCAAATATTACATTTGAAACAATTCCATCGGATAATGTCGCTAAAATCATCAAAGTACCGAATGTGGGCAGGTACTGTTATATGGGGGCTATACGAAGACGTGAACCTGTACAGACAATTTTCTGTCGGGAGGTACCGTTATATAGGATACATACGAAACGTGGAAATGCACACACAATTTTCTGTCTTAGGCCAGTATCCATTACAAATACCAAATTTGAAACAATTCTGGTGAACAATATTGCTAAAATCATCAAAGTACGGAGTATCGCAAGGTACCCTTATATGGGGATATGCGAAGACGTGGACCTGCACACACAATTTTTTGTCTTAGGCTGCAGTATCCATTACGAACATCAAATAGCAAATTTGAAACAATTCTGGTGAATAATGTTGCTAAAATCATTAAAATACAGAACATCGCGCGACACCGTGATATGGGAGCTATACGATACGGATATATGCTAAAATCATTAAAATACAGAACATTGCGAGACACCGTGGTATGGGATTGCAAACTTCAAATACCAAATTTTAAACAATTCCGGTGAATAATGTCTCTAAAATCATCAAAATAGCGAACATCGGGGGATACCGTTATATGGAGGCTATACGAAGACGTGGACCTGCAGAGACAATTTTTATCTTAGGCTTTTTATTTATTTTATTTATTTAATCTATTAGTCTATGGATAATTCCTTACATAATATATATGTACATAACTAATAATTGTATAATTAAAATTAAGAATTTAAAAACATTATTATTTTACTTTTTATAGTATTAATATCCATTGTAAAATCGATAAAATTATAAAACGCGTTAAAATCTTTTGAAATTCTTGTTAAAGGATCAGCATTTGCATAGCTCATCCTGGAATTGAATTGCTAGTGGTGCAAAGTGGCGGGTAGTACCTTAAGGAACATTGAAATTTATGTTGTTAACAAGAAAACCAGCAGAAATATCACCCATAATCTCACATTATAAAGAAATGAGACATTTAGCATTTTTCTACGGCTTTCCAGAGTTGGCAGCTTGATCAGTGAGAGTCTATCAGTGTATGGTGGAAGATTATCATATGAAAAGTTCAAACTTCGTAGACAGAAAAGTAGGAATTGTTTTTGAACAGACTCGATGCTGTGTGTTTTATAAATTGGATCCCATATGACCGAAGAGTATTCCAAAATTGGGCGAACAATTGATATGTATAAATTTTTTGAAACATAAGGATCCTTAAACTCTTTACTCCAACGTTTCACAAAACCAAGGACTGATTTTGCTTTGTTTATAGAAACAGAAATATGAGATTTAAAGTTAAGTTTACAATCCAATACAACTCCAAGATCAACGAATGTATCAACTTTTTCCAGAGAATAGTCACCGAGGGTGTAACAAGTATCCAATAATTTTTTCTTGTGAATCTCATAAGTTTCCATTTCGAATAATTAATTTCCATAAGATTAATGTTGCACCAGTTAACAAACGAATTCAAATCATTTTGAAGCAACTGGTTCTTACATATCTCTGAAATGCTAAGAAATATTTTCACATCGTCGGCATACATCAAAATATGTGAAAATTTTATAGATGAAGGTAGATCATTTATAAATAAAGAAAATAGGATTGGTCCTAGATGACTTCCTTGTGGGACTCCAGAAGAAACCATAATACTCTTCGAAATGGCATTTTTAAAACATACTTTTTGTGTTCTATTTTGTAGATATGAAAAAATCCATTCGGAACTTCTGTTTTTAAATCCAATGATTTTAAGTTTTAATCGTAATAATTTATGACTAACTTTATCGAATGCCTTGCTGAAATCTGTGTAAATTACATCAGTTTGCTTTCCTTGAAGAAATCCTCGATTTATAACTGTAGTGAACTGAATGAGGTTTGTTGTTGTAGAACACTTCCTCTGAAATACGTGCTGATAGGGTGAAACAATAGAACTAATGCAATGGATAAGGTTTTCAGTAATCAGTTTTTCGAAAAGCTTTGGAATCACGCTTAATTTTGCTATTCCTCGGTAATTGGCCACATCAGATTTATTTCTGTTTTTAAAGAGTGGAATGATATACGATGTTTTCCAAAACTCAGTAAAAACAGCTTGAGTTATGGAAGCATTAAACAATATAGTAAGAAGATAAACAAAAGCATCGGCGCACTTCCTTAGGATGCAACTCGGGATATTATCTGGTCCAAAATCATAGCTATACTTTAAAGTTTTCAATCCATTTAAAACCATAGAGCTGTTTAATAGTAAATATATATTGATTGATTAGTGTTAATTTCGAAGGGGTAGTTATTGCAACTAAATGTTTTAGTAGAATATGTTGTACTGAAGAAGTCTGCAAGCATGTTAGATATAACATTTATATCACAGGATTCAGCATCATCGTACTTTAAATTTGGTGGAAAATCGTTGGATTTGCGCTTCGAATTGACAAATTTGGGGAAAGACTTCAGATTCTGTTTAAAGTTGTTTTTGAGTTTTGTCAGATAATTTCAATAGCAAATATAATTCATAGTAGTATATTCAGACCGTGCTTTTGTATCTATTACGAACTTCAAATAACAGATTTGATACAATTTCGGTGAATAATGTCGCTAAAATCATCAAAATACCGAATATAGAGAGGTACTATTATATGGGGGATATACAAAAACGTGGACTTGCACAGACAAGTTTTCGTAATAGGCTGTAGGATCCATTACGAAATTCATATACCAAATTAGAAACAATTCCGGTGAATAGTGTCGCTAAAATCATCATAATACCGAATATCGTGAGGTACCATTATATGGGGGCTATACGAAGACATGGACCTGCACAGACAATTTCTGTCTTAGGCTGCAGCATCTATTACGAACTTCAAATAGCAGATTTGAAACAATTTCGCTCAAATCATGATAATACCGAATATCGAGAGGTACCGTTATATGGGGGCTATACGAAGTCGTGGACCTGCACAGACAATTTTCTGTCTTAGGCTGTAGTATCTGTTGCGAATTTATAATACCAAATTTGAAACGATTCCGGTAAATAATGTCGCTAAAATCTTCAAAATACCGAATATAGAGAGGTACTATTATTTGTGGGATATACCAAAACGTGGACCATCACAGACAATCTGCTGTAATGGGCTGTATTGTCCATTACGAACTTCATATACGAAATTTGAAACGTGGACCTGCACAAACAATTTTTTGTCTTAGGCTGTAGTATCCATTACGAACTTTAAATAGCAGATTTGAAACAATTTCAGTGAATAATGTCGGTAAAATCATAAAAACACCGAATATCGGGAGGTCCCGTTATATGGTGGCTATACGAAGACGTGGACCTGCACAGACAATTTTCTGTCTTAGGCTGTACTATCCATAACGAACTTCAAATACCAATACAGACAAGTTTTCGTAATAGGCTGTAGGATCCATTACGAACTTCATATACCAAATTAGAAACAATTCCGGTGAATAGTGTCGCTAAAATCATCATAATACCGAATATCGTGAGGTACCATTATATGGGGGCTATACGAAGACATGGACCTGCACAGACAATTTTCTGTCTTAGGCTGCAGCATCTATTTCGAACTTCAAATAGCAGATTTGAAACAATTTCGCTCAAATCATGATAATACCGAATATCGGGAGGTACCGTCATCTGGGGGCTATACAAAGTCCTGGAGCTGCACAGACAATTTTCTGTCTTAGGCTGTACTATCCATAACGAACTTCAAATACCAAATTTGAAACAATTCCGGTGAATAGTGTCGCTCAAATCATCAAAAAACAATATAGAGAGGAACTATATAATTGGGGATATATCAAAACGTGAACCATCACAAACAATTTTCTGTCATAGGCTGAAGTATTCATCACGAACTTTAAATACCACATTTGAAACAATTCCGGTGAATAATGTCGCTAAAACAATTATAAAACAGAATATCGGGAGGTACCGTTATATGGGGGCTATACGAAGACGTGGACCTCTAAGACAATTTTCTGTCGTAGGCTGTAGTATCTATCACGAACTTCGAAAAAGAGATTTGAAACAATTTCGGTGGATAATGTCGCTAATATCATCAACTTACTGAATATCGGGAGGTACCGTTATATGGGGGATATGCGAAGACGTGGACCTGCACACACAATTTTCTGTCGTAGGCTGCCGTATCCATTACGAACATCAAATACATATTTGAAACAATTCTGGTGCATAATGTTGCTAAAATCATTAAAATACAGGACATCGGGGGATACCGTGATATGGGAGCTATACGATATGGACATATACTATATTACGAACAGCAAATACCAAATTTGAAACAACTCTGGTGAATAATGTTGCTAAAATCATTAAAATACAGAACGTTGCGAGACACCGTGATATGGGATTGCAAACTTCCAAAACCAAATTTTAAACATTCCGGTGAATAATGTCTCTAAAATCATCAAAATAGCGAACATCGGGGGATACCGTTATATGGAGGCTACACGAAGACGTGCAGACAATTTTTGTCTTAGGTTTTTGTATCTATTACGAACTTCAAATAACAGATTTGATACAATTTTTGTAATAGGCTGTAGTATCTATTACGAACTTCAAACACCAAATTTGAAAAAAATCAAATCATCAAAATACCGAATATAGAGAGGTACTATTATATGGGGGATATACCAAAACGTGGGCCATCACAGACAATTTTCTGTCTTGGGCTGTAGTATCTGCTACAAACTTCAAATACCAGATTTGAAACCATTCCTGTGAATAATGTCGCTAATATAATCAAAATAACGAATATCTGGAGGTATCGTTATATGGGGGCTATGCGAAGACGTGGACCTGCATAGACAATTTTCTGTAATAGGCTGTAGTATCTGTTACGAACTTCAAATATTACATTTTAAACAATTCCGGTGGATAATGTCGCTAAAATCATCAAAGTACCGAATACGGGCAGGTACTGTTATATGGGGGCTATACGAAGACGTGAACCTTCACAAACAATTTTCTGTCGGAAGGTACCGTTATATGGGGTACATACGTCACGTAGAACTGCACAGACAATTTTCTGTGTCCGGCTGTAGTATCTATTACGAACTTAATGTCGCTAAAATCATAAAGTACGGAATATCGTGAGGTACCCTTATATGGAGCTACACGAAGACGTGGACCTGCACAGACAATTTTCTGTCTTAGGCTGTAGTATCTATTACGGACTTCAATTAAAAAATTTGAAACAATTCCGGTGAATAACGTCGCTAAAATCATCAAAGTACGGAATATCGTGAAGTATCCTTATATGGGGCTATACGGAGACGTGGACCTGCACAGACAATTTTCTGTAATAGGCTGTAGTATCTATTACGAACTTCAAATACCAGACAATTTTCTGTCTTAAGCTGTAGTATCTGTTACGAACTTCAAATATTACATATGAAACAATTCCGGTGGATAATGACGCTAATATCATCAAAGTACCGAATATGGGCAGGTACTGTTAAATCGGGGTCATACGAAGACGTGAACCTGCACAGAAAATTTTCTGTCGGGAGGTTTCCGTATATGGGATACATACGAAACGTGGAACTGCACAGACAATTTTCTGTCCCCGGCTGTAATATCTATTACGAACTTAATGTCGCTGAAATCATCAAAGTACGGAATATCGTGAGGTACCCTTATATGGGGCTACACGAAGACATGGACCTGCACAGACAATTTTCTGTCTTAGGTTGTACTATCCATTACGAACTTCAAATACAAATACCCTCAAATCTTCAAAGAACCCAATATAGAGAGGAACTATTATATGGGGGATATACCAAAGCATGGACCATGGACAGATTGTCTGTCTTATCCTGTAGTATCTGCTACGAACTTTAAATACCACATTTAAAACAATTCCGTTGAATAATATCGCTAAAATCATTGTAACACCGAATATCAGGAGGTACCGTTATATGGGGGCTATACGAAGATGTTGCCCTGCACAGAAAATTTTTTGTCTTAGGCTTTGGTATCTATTACGAACTTAGAAAAGCAGATTTGAAACAATTTCGGTGGACCATGTCTCTAAAATAATCAAATTACCGAAAATTTGAAGGTACCGTTATATGGTGGCTATGCGAAGTCGTAAACCTGCACAGACAATTTTCTGTCTTAGGCTTTTGTATCTATTACGAACTTCAAAAAACAGATTTGAAGCAATTGCGGTAAATAATGTCCCTAAAATCATCAAAATTCCGAATATAAAGAGGTACTATTATATGGGGGATATACCAAAACGTGGACCATCACAGACAATTTTTCGTAATAGGCTGCAGTATCCATTACGAACTTCAAATACCAAATTAGAAACAATTCCGGTGAATAATGTCGCTAAAATCATCAAAATGCCGAATATAGAGAGGTACTATTATATGGGGGATATACCAAAACGTGGACCATCACAGACAAGTTTTCGTAATAGGCTGTAGTATCCATTACAAACTTCAAATAATAAATTTGAAACAATTCCGGTGAATAATGCCTCTAAAATCATCAAAATAGCGAACTTCGGAAAATGCCGTTATATGGAGGCTATAAGAAGACGAGGACCGGCACAGACGATTTTCTGTCTAAGGCTGCAGTATCTGCTACGAACTTTAAATACCAGACTTGAAACCATTCCTGTGAATAATTTCGCTATAATTGAAACAATTTCGGTGGATAATGTCGCTAAAATCATCAAGGTACCGAGTATGGTCAGGTACTGTTATATGGGGGCTGTACGAAGACCTGGACCTGCACAGACGATTTTCTGTCGGTAGGTACCGTTATATGGGGCTATTCGAAGACGTGGACCTGCCTTAGACTGTAGCATCTATTACAATTTTGCTCAAATCATGATAATACCGAATATCGGGAGGTACTATCGGGAGGGGATATACGAAGTCGTGGACCTGCACATACGAAGTCGTGGACCCATTACGAACTTCAAATAGCAGATTTGAAACAATTTCGCTCAAATCATGATAATACCGAATATCGGGAGGTACCGTTATATAGGGGCTATACGAAGACGTGGATCTGCACAGACAATTTTCTGTCGGGAGGTACCGATATATGGGACACATACGTGGACTTGCAATTCCGCTGAATAATGTCGCTAAAATCATCAAAGTGCCGAATATGAGCAGGTACTGTTATATGGGGGCTATACGAAGACGTAGACCTGCATAGACAATTTTTTTCTGTAGCATCTGTTACGAACTTCAAATATCATATTTGAAAAAAATCCGGTGAATAATGACTCCAAAAGGTACCGTGGTATGCGATACATACCAAACGTGGACCTGCACAGACAATTTTCTGTCTTAGGCTGTAGTATCAATTACGAACTTCAAATACCAAATTTGAAAAAGGTCCGGTGAATAGTGTCGTTTAAATCATCAAAAAACCACTATATAGAGAGGTACTATTTTAAGGGGGATATACCAAACCATGGACTTGCACAGACAATTTTCAGTCCTAGGCTATCCATAACTGTACATACTGTACAGTCCTGTACTATCCATAACTATCCGTTATATGACAATAATCACAGACAATTTTCTGTAATGGGCTATAGTAACTGTTCCGAACTTCAAATATTACATTTGGAACAATTCCTGTGAATAATGTCGCTAAAATAATCAAAATACCAAATATAGAGATGTACTATTATATGGAGGATATACCAAACCATGGACTTGCACAGACAATTTTCTGTCTTAGGCTGTAGTATCTGTTAAGAACTTCAAATACCAGATTTGAAACAATTCATGTGAATAATGTTGCTAAAATAATCAAAATAACGAATATCTGGAGGTGCCGTTATATGGGGGCTATGCGAAGACATGAACCTGCACAGACAATTTTCTGTAATAGGCTGTAGTATCTGTTATGAACTTCAAATAGCAGATTAAAAACAATTCCGGTGAATATTGTCGCTAAAATCATCATATTACCGAATATCGGTAGGTACCGTTGTATGCGATACATACGAAACGTGGACCTGCACAGACAATTTTCTGTCTTAGGCTGTAGTATCTATTACGAACTTTAAATACCATATTAGAAAAAGGTCCGGTGAATACTGTCGCTCAAATCATCAAAAAACCACTATATAGAGAGGTACTATTATAAGGGGGATATACCAAACCATGGACTTGCACAGATAATTTTCAGTAATAAGCTATCCATAACTGTACATACTGTACAGTCCTGTACTATCCATAACGCACTTCAAATACCAAATTTGAAACAATTCCGGTGAATAGTGTCGCTCAAATCATCAAAAAACACAATATAGAGAGGAACTATATTATTGGAGATATATCAAAACGTGAACCATCACAAACAGTTTTCTGTTATAGGTTGATACTACTAACCATTACGAACTTTAAATACCACATTTGAAATAATTCCAGTGAATAACGTCGCTAAAATCATTATAATGCTGAATATCGGGAGGTACCGTTTTATGGGGGCTATACGAAGACGTGGACATGCACAGACAATTTTGTGTAATAGGCTGCAGTATCCATTACGAACTTCAAGTACCAGATTTTAAACAACTCCGATGAATAATGTCGCTAAAATCATCAAAGTGCCGAATATGAGCAGGTACTGTAATATGGGGGCTATACGAAGACGTAGACCTGCACAGACAATTTTCTGTCTTAGGCTGTAGTATCTGTTAAGAACTTCAAATATCAGATTTAAAAAAATTGCGGGAGGTACCGTTATATGGGGGCTATGCGAACACGTGGACGTGCACAGACAATTTTCTGTCTTAGGCTGTAGTATCTGTTACGAACTTCAAATAGCAGATTAGAAACAATTACGGTGAATAATGTCGCTAAAATCATCATAATACCGAATATCGGGAGGTACCGTTATATAGGAAACATACGAAACGTTGACCTGCACAGACAATTTTCTGTCTTAGGCTGTAGTATCTATTACGAACTCAAATACCAAATTTGAAAAAATTCCGGTGAATGGTGTCGCTCAAATCATCAAAAAACCGAATATAGAGAGGTACTATTATATGGGGGATATATCAAAACGTGGACCATCGTAGACAATTTTTTGTAATAGGCTGTAGTATGCATTACGAACTTCATATACGAAACTTGAAATGTGGACCTGCACAGACAATTTTCTGTAATAGGCTCTAGTATCCATTACGCACTTTAAATACCATATTTAAAACAATTCCGTTGAATGATGTCGCTAAAATCTTTATAATACAAAATATCGGGAGGTACCGTTATTTATATATATACAATATACAAAGATGTGGACCTCTCAGGCAATTTCCTGTCTTAGGCTGTAGTATATATCACGAACTTCGAAAGACAGATTTGAAACAATTTAGTTGGATAATGTCGCTAAAATCATCACACTACCGAATATAAAAAAAGGACTATTATATGGGGGATATACAAAAACGTAGACCTGCACAGAAAATTATCTGTCTTAGGCTGTAGTATCCAATACAAACTTTAAATACAAAATTTGAAACAATTCCTGTGAATAATGTCGCTAAAATCATCAAAGTACCCAGTATGGCAGGTACTGTTATATGGGGACTATACGAAGACGTAGATCTGCACAGACAATTTTCTGTCGGGAGGTACCGATATATGGGACACATACGTGGACTTGCAATTCCGCTGAATAATGTCGCTAAAATCATCAAAGTGCCGAATATGAGCAGGTACTGTTATATGGGGGCTATACGAAGACGTAGACCTGCATAGACAATTTTTTTCTGTAGCATCTGTTACGAACTTCAAATATCATATTTGAAAAAAATCCGGTGAATAATGACTCCAAAAGGTACCGTGGTATGCGATACATACCAAACGTGGACCTGCACAGACAATTTTCTGTCTTAGGCTGTAGTATCAATTACGAACTTCAAATACCAAATTTGAAAAAGGTCCGGTGAATAGTGTCGTTTAAATCATCAAAAAACCACTATATAGAGAGGTACTATTTTAAGGGGGATATACCAAACCATGGACTTGCACAGACAATTTTCAGTCCTAGGCTATCCATAACTGTACATACTGTACAGTCCTGTACTATCCATAACTATCCGTTATATGACAATAATCACAGACAATTTTCTGTAATGGGCTATAGTAACTGTTCCGAACTTCAAATATTACATTTGGAACAATTCCTGTGAATAATGTCGCTAAAATAATCAAAATACCAAATATAGAGATGTACTATTATATGGAGGATATACCAAACCATGGACTTGCACAGACAATTTTCTGTCTTAGGCTGTAGTATCTGTTAAGAACTTCAAATACCAGATTTGAAACAATTCATGTGAATAATGTTGCTAAAATAATCAAAATAACGAATATCTGGAGGTGCCGTTATATGGGGGCTATGCGAAGACATGAACCTGCACAGACAATTTTCTGTAATAGGCTGTAGTATCTGTTATGAACTTCAAATAGCAGATTAAAAACAATTCCGGTGAATATTGTCGCTAAAATCATCATATTACCGAATATCGGTAGGTACCGTTGTATGCGATACATACGAAACGTGGACCTGCACAGACAATTTTCTGTCTTAGGCTGTAGTATCTATTACGAACTTTAAATACCATATTAGAAAAAGGTCCGGTGAATACTGTCGCTCAAATCATCAAAAAACCACTATATAGAGAGGTACTATTATAAGGGGGATATACCAAACCATGGACTTGCACAGATAATTTTCAGTAATAAGCTATCCATAACTGTACATACTGTACAGTCCTGTACTATCCATAACGCACTTCAAATACCAAATTTGAAACAATTCCGGTGAATAGTGTCGCTCAAATCATCAAAAAACACAATATAGAGAGGAACCATATTATTGGAGATATATCAAAACGTGAACCATCACAAACAGTTTTCTGTTATAGGTTGATACTACTAACCATTACGAACTTTAAATACCACATTTGAAATAATTCCAGTGAATAACGTCGCTAAAATCATTATAATGCTGAATATCGGGAGGTACCGTTTTATGGGGGCTATACGAAGACGTGGACATGCACAGACAATTTTGTGTAATAGGCTGCAGTATCCATTACGAACTTCAAGTACCAGATTTTAAACAACTCCGATGAATAATGTCGCTAAAATCATCAAAGTGCCGAATATGAGCAGGTACTGTAATATGGGGGCTATACGAAGACGTAGACCTGCACAGACAATTTTCTGTCTTAGGCTGTAGTATCTGTTAAGAACTTCAAATATCAGATTTAAAAAAATTGCGGGAGGTACCGTTATATGGGGGCTATGCGAACACGTGGACGTGCACAGACAATTTTCTGTCTTAGGCTGTAGTATCTGTTACGAACTTCAAATAGCAGATTAGAAACAATTACGGTGAATAATGTCGCTAAAATCATCATAATACCGAATATCGGGAGGTACCGTTATATAGGAAACATACGAAACGTTGACCTGCACAGACAATTTTCTGTCTTAGGCTGTAGTATCTATTACGAACTCAAATACCAAATTTGAAAAAATTCCGGTGAATGGTGTCGCTCAAATCATCAAAAAACCGAATATAGAGAGGTACTATTATATGGGGGATATATCAAAACGTGGACCATCGTAGACAATTTTTTGTAATAGGCTGTAGTATGCATTACGAACTTCATATACGAAACTTGAAATGTGGACCTGCACAGACAATTTTCTGTAATAGGCTCTAGTATCCATTACGCACTTTAAATACCATATTTAAAACAATTCCGTTGAATGATGTCGCTAAAATCTTTATAATACAAAATATCGGGAGGTACCGTTATTTATATATATACAATATACAAAGATGTGGACCTCTCAGGCAATTTCCTGTCTTAGGCTGTAGTATATATCACGAACTTCGAAAGACAGATTTGAAACAATTTAGTTGGATAATGTCGCTAAAATCATCACACTACCGAATATAAAAAAAGGACTATTATATGGGGGATATACAAAAACGTAGACCTGCACAGAAAATTATCTGTCTTAGGCTGTAGTATCCAATACAAACTTTAAATACAAAATTTGAAACAATTCCTGTGAATAATGTCGCTAAAATCATCAAAGTACCCAGTATGGCAGGTACTGTTATATGGGGACTATACGAAGACGTAGATCTGCACAGACAATTTTCTGTCCTAGGCTGTATATAATGCCTTTTAAAGTTCGTAATAGATACTACAGCCTAAGACAGAAAATTGCCTGTACAGATCCAAGTTTTGGTACATCCCCCATATAATAGTACCTCTCTATATTCGGTATTTTGATGATTTTACCGACATTATTCACCTGAATTGTTTTAAATTTGGTATTTAAAGTATGTAATGGATACTACAGCTGATTACAGAAAACTGTCTGTGCAGGTCCACGTCTTCGCATAGCCCCCATATAACGGTATCCTCCCCCCTAAATTCGGTAGTTTGATTATTTTAGCGACATTATTCACCGGAATTGTTTCAAATTTGGTATTTTAAGTTCGTATTAGATACTACATCTTAAGACAGTAAATTGACTGTGCAGGTCCACGTCTCCGTACAGCCCCCATATAACGGTACCTCCCAATATTCGGTATCTTGATGATTTTGGCGACGTTATTCACCGCAATTGTTTCAAATGTGGTATTTAAAGTTCGTAACAGATACTACAGCCTAAGACAGAAAATTGTATATGTATGTCCACGTGTTCGCATAGCCCCCATATAAGGGTACCTCCCTATATTTGATTTTTTTAAGCAACATTTTTCACAGGAATGATTTCAAATCTGGTATTTAAAGTTCGTAGCAGATACTACAGAAACAGAAAATTGTCTGTGCAGGTCCATGCTTTGGTATATCCCCATATAATAGTATCTCTCTTTATTCGGTATTTTGATGATTTTAGCGACATTATTCACCGGAATTGTTTCAAATTTGGTATTTGAGGTTCGTAATGGATATTACAGGCTATTACAGAAAATTGTCCGTGCAGGTCCACGTCTCCGTATAGTCCCCATATAGCGACATTATTAACCGGAATTGTTTTAAATTTGGTGTCTGAAGTATGTAATGGATACTACAGCCTAAGACAGAAAATTGTTACTGCAGGTCCACGTCTTCGCATAGCCCCCATATAACGGTACCCCCAGAAATTCGGTACTTTGATTATTTAAGCGACAATATTCACCGGAATTGTTTCCAATTTGGTATTTGAAGTTCGTAATAGATACTACATCTTAAGACAGAAAATTGTCTGTGCAGGTCCACGTCTTCGTATAGTCCCTATATAACGAAATCTCCCGATGTTCAACATTTTAATGAGTTTAGCAACATTATTCACCGGAATTGTTTCACATTTGGTATTTAAAGTTCGTAATGGATGCTACAGCCTGTGACAAAAAATTGTCTGCCCAGGTCCACGTCTTCGTATAGCCCCCATATAACGGTACCTCCCGATGTGCAGCATTTTGATGATTTATAAACATTATTCACCGAAATTGTTTCAAATCGGCTTTTAAAGTTCGTAATAGATACTACAGCTTAAGACAGAAAATTGTCTGTGGAAGTCCACGTCTTCGCATAGCCCCTATATAACGGCACCTGCCCGATACTCGGTATTTTGATGATTTTAGCGACATTTCTCACCGGAATTGTTTAAAATCTGCTATTTGAAGTTCGTAACAGATACTACAGCCTAATTCAGAAAATTATCTGTGCATGTCCATGTCTTCGTATAGCCTTTATATAACGGTACCTCCCGATATTCGGTATTTTGTTGATTTTAGCGACATTATTCCCCGGAATTGCTTCAAATTTGGTATTTGAAGTTCGTATTAGATACTACATCTTAAGACAGAAAATTGTCTGTGGAAGTCCACGTCTTCGCATAGCCCCTATATAACGGCACCTGCCCGATACTCGGTATTTTGATGATTTTAGCGACATTTCTCACCGGAATTGTTTAAAATCTGCTATTTGAAGTTCGTAACAGATACTACAGCCTAATTCAGAAAATTATCTGTGCAGGTCCACGTCTTCGTACAGCCCCCATATAACGGTACCTCCCAATATTCGTTATCTTGAAGATTTTAGCGTTATTCACCGGGATTGTTTCAAATGTGGTATTTAAAGTTCGTAACAGATACTACAGCCTAAGACAGGAAATTGTCTATGTATGTCCACGAGTTCGCATAGCCCCCCATATAACGGTACCTCCCGATATTCGTACATCCCCATATAATGGTGCCTCCCGATATTTGATTATTTTAGCGACATTTTTCACAGGATTGATTTCAAATCTGGAATTTAAAGTTCGTAGCAAATACTACTAAGACAGAAAATTGTCTGTGCAGGTCCATGCTTCGGTATATCCCCCATATAATAGTACTTCTCTGTATTCGGTATTTTGATGATTTTATCGACATTATTCACCGGAATTGTTTCAAATTTGGTATTTGAAGTTCGTAATGGATATTACAGCCTATTACAGAAAATTTTCTGTGCAGGTCCACGTGTCCGTATAGTCCCCATATAGCGGTTCCTCCCGATATTCGGTATTGTGATGATTTTAGCGACATTATTCACCAGAATTGTTTCAAATGTGTTATTTAAAGTTCGTAATGGATACTACACCCTAAGATAGAAATTTGTCTATGTAGGTCTACGTCTTCACATAGCCCCCATATTATTGGAGTTATAATTTACCTAACAACATGCATGTTTCCTTTACACTTTTGAACCTAATAGGCATTGAAATATGAAATTGTAAATTTTCCAAAATGTATGTATACTTTTTCAGTCAATAAAAACGAATCAAACTAACAGGTTATGGGCACCAGTCCTCAATTTTAAATATTGTGAAAAAAATAATAATTTTGTTAAAATGAATTCCATCTGCCAAATTGATAAACTTGAAGATGGGAATTATGAAAGCTTGCGGATACATATGAGGAGTGTTCTCATCCATTGCGGACAATGGGGAATTGTCAGCGGGGAAAAGAAAATTGATCCAGCTAGACGATATGCAGAAACAGAAAAATTGTGGGAGGAAGATCAAAAGGCGCTCGCAACAATTTTTCTTAGCGTGAGACCATCCCAATTGAATATTATAAAAAATTGCAAGACATCGCAGGAGGCATGGATGGAGCTACGAGAAGTACATAAGCCTCAAGGACCGATGCAGAAAGTTGCATTATACAAAAAGATGTTGGCTTTAAAAATGAAGGAAAATATTAATATGGTGCAACATATTAATGAATTTGTGGATATATCTGAGAAGCTCATCGAAATAGGAATACAGATACAGGAGGAGTTATTAACTATTATATTGTTGACAAGTCTTCCGAAAGAATATGAGAATTTCGTGGTGGCTATAGAGACTAGGGACAAATTGCCAAGCTTCTCATCATTGAAACAAAAACTATTGGAAGAAGCAGAAAGAAAACAGCAGTTGGAGAAGGAAGAACTTCCGGAACATCAGGTTTTTGCTGCGATATCAAATAAGCGTCGAGAAAAAGTTGAAGAAGCTGGAGAAGGCATATTCCGAAACAAAGTCCAAGGCAAAGATAGTAAAAAGAATATGTTTAAAGGAAAATGTTTTTCGTGTGGTCAAATTGGGCATTATGCAAGTAAATGCGAAAAAAATCATAGCAAAAATAAACACCAATCATTTACGATGATAGCTGTTGCAGAAACAGGTAAGCTGAATAAGTCTATGTGGTATTTAGATAGTGGAGCAACAGCACACATGTGCAATGACAAAGGATTATTTACCAAGTTCGAGGAGCACGAAGAGCGAATTGCGTTGGCTGGTGAACATTTTTTGAAAGCAGTTGGCAGAGGAGACGTTTTGATAAAATCAGTTGATTGTGAAATAAAATTACAAAACGTTTTATACTCTCCAGAATTGCAGGCAAATTTTATTTCCATTAGTAAGGCAGTGAACCAGGGATTGAAAGCCACGTTTACCAAGTCAATTGCCGTTATCACAACAAAATCTGGTGACATTATTTTGAAAGCGGTAAAAATAGATGGTATGTTTGTAGTCGAAAGTCGTCAAGAACGAGCATTTTTGATGACCGAAAATCTTTGGCATAATCGCTACGGCCATTTGAACTATACGAGTTTGAAGGAACTATACTCCAAAGAAATGGTAAAAGGCATGAAAATCGATCAAAATTCCAATAAGCAGAAATGCAGAAGTTGTATGCTGGGAAAAATCCATACATTACCGTTCCCAAAAGAATCGGAAAATTCAGCATGTGAAATTCTGGAAGTTATACATACTGATGTTTGTGGGCCAATGCAAATCCCGTCAGTTGGCGGTTCGAAATATTTCTTAACCTTTACAGATGACAAAACAAGGAGAATTTTTGTATATTTTTTGAAGTCAAAGGATGAAGTTATTTCAAAATTTAGAGAATTTCAGAAGCTAGTAGAGAGACAAACTGGTAAAAAGATCAAGGAACTTCGTAGCGACAATGGAGGCGAATATTTAAACAAGGAATTTGATTCATATCTAAAAAACATTGGTATCAAACGACAACTAACCGTTCCATACAGTCCTCAGTAGAATGGAGTGGCAGAACGTGCCAATAGAACTCTAGTAGAAATGGCCAGAACCATGATGTTGCATGCTGGTGTGGATGAAAGCCTATGGGCAGAAGCAATTTCGACAGCGTCTTATTTGCGAAATAGAAGTCCCGCAAAGCATTTGAACAATAAGACACCCTACGAAGCATGGTATGGCAAGAAACCAAATATAAGGCATTTGCGAACTTTTGGTTCATATTGTGTAGCTTTGAATAAAGCACATAAACAAGTTCGAAAATAGAGGAGAGGAATATATAATGGTAGGTTATTCCTTAGTTTCAAAAGCCTATAGATTATATGATAAGAACCAAAGAAAAATAATTGAAAGAAGAGACGTCATTTTCGACGAGGACAAATTTGAGGTGGGTGAAAAGGAACTAGCAAAGGAAGATTGTCTAAAATTTTATTTGCAACAAAGTAGAACTGAGCAGGATGAAATTGATGGCGATGATAGCCAAACTGAAAGTGTCGACCAAACTTTGATGGAAAACGTTGAGTATGGAAGCACTGATGAGGATTTTGGTACTGCAAATGAAAGTTCAAGTTCCAATAGTCAGGATGAAATACCAACAGTTGGACCTGGAAGACCAAAGATAATAAGAACCGGAAAACCTGGAAGACCCAAAAAGGTTTACAACGTTTTAAATCAAATGGGAGCTCAAAATGTACCGCAATCTGTTCAAGATGCAATGAAAAGTGAACATTCAAAGCAATGGCTGGAAGCTATGAAGAACGAACTCCGGGCTTTGGAGAAAAACAGGACCTGGGAAGAGGTTTTGCTGCCCCCGAAATGTAAAGCTATTGGATGTAAATGGGTTTTCGCACTGAAACGGAACAAACACGGTCAAATAGATAGGTATAAAGCTCGTTTAGTAGGGAAGGGATGTAGCCAGAGATATGGCATTGATTATAAAGAGACATTCTCCCCCGTGGTAAGATATGCTACTATAAGAAAAACGTTTTATACTCTCCAGAATTGCAGGCAAATTTTATTTCCATTAGTAAGGCAGTGAACCAGGGATTGAAAGCCACGTTTACCAAGTCAATTGCCGTTATCACAACAAAATCTGGTGACATTATTTTGAAAGCGGTAAAAATAGATGGTATGTTTGTAGTCGAAAGTCGTCAAGAACGAGCATTTTTGATGACCGAAAATCTTTGGCATAATCGCTACGGCCATTTGAACTATACGAGTTTGAAGGAACTATACTCCAAAGAAATGGTAAAAGGCATGAAAATCGATCAAAATTCCAATAAGCAGAAATGCAGAAGTTGTATGCTGGGAAAAATCCATACATTACCGTTCCCAAAAGAATCGGAAAATTCAGCATGTGAAATTCTGGAAGTTATACATACTGATGTTTGTGGGCCAATGCAAATCCCGTCAGTTGGCGGTTCGAAATATTTCTTAACCTTTACAGATGACAAAACAAGGAGAATTTTTGTATATTTTTTGAAGTCAAAGGATGAAGTTATTTCAAAATTTAGAGAATTTCAGAAGCTAGTAGAGAGACAAACTGGTAAAAAGATCAAGGAACTTCGTAGCGACAATGGAGGCGAATATTTAAACAAGGAATTTGATTCATATCTAAAAAACATTGGTATCAAACGACAACTAACCGTTCCATACAGTCCTCAGCAGAATGGAGTGGCAGAACGTGCCAATAGAACTCTAGTAGAAATGGCCAGAACCATGATGTTGCATGCTGGTGTGGATGAAAGCCTATGGGCAGAAGCAATTTCGACAGCGTCTTATTTGCGAAATAGAAGTCCCGCAAAGCATTTGAACAATAAGACACCCTACAAAGCATGGTATGGCAAGAAACCAAATATAAGGCATTTGCGAACTTTTGGTTCATATTGTGTAGCTTTGAATAAAGCACATAAACAAGTTCGAAAATAGAGGAGAGGAATATATAATGGTAGGTTATTCCTTAGTTTCAAAAGCCTATAGATTATATGATAAGAACCAAAGAAAAATAATTGAAAGAAGAGACGTCATTTTCGACGAGGACAAATTTGAGGTGGGTGAAAAGGAACTAGCAAAGGAAGATTGTCTAAAATTTTATTTGCAACAAAGTAGAACTGAGCAGGATGAAATTGATGGCGATGATAGCCAAACTGAAAGTGTCGACCAAACTTTGATGGAAAACGTTGAGTATGGAAGCACTGATGAGGATTTTGGTACTGCAAATGAAAGTTCAAGTTCCAATAGTCAGGATGAAATACCAACAGTTGGACCTGGAAGACCAAAGATAATAAGAACCGGAAAACCTGGAAGACCCAAAAAGGTTTACAACGTTTTAAATCAAATGGGAGCTCAAAATGTACCGCAATCTGTTCAAGATGCAATGAAAAGTGAACATTCAAAGCAATGGCTGGAAGCTATGAAGAACGAACTCCGGGCTTTGGAGAAAAACAGGACCTGGGAAGAGGTTTTGCTGCCCCCGAAATGTAAAGCTATTGGATGTAAATGGGTTTTCGCACTGAAACGGAACAAACACGGTCAAATAGATAGGTATAAAGCTCGTTTAGTAGCGAAGGGATGTAGCCAGAGATATGGCATTGATTATAAAGAGACATTCTCCCCCGTGGTAAGATATGCTACTATAAGAATATTGTTGGCTATTGCAGTACAGGAGAAAATGTACTTGCACCAGATTGATGTATGTACAGCCTATCTAAATGGCGAATTACAAGAAGATGTATATATGGCACCGCCGGAAGGTTATAACATAGACAATGGTAAAGTTCTGAATTTAAGAAAAGCAATTTATGGATTAAAACAATCAGGACGAGCATGGAATGAGAAATTGGACACTGTTTTGAAGAATATTGGGTTTATATCATTCAAAAATGAACCATGTTTATACAAAATGAACAAAAATAGTGAAATTATATTAGTAGCAGTTTACGTTGATGACATTGTCATAGCATGCAAGGACGAACAAGAAATTTATAAAATAAAAGCTATGATTGCTGAAGAATTCGATATCAGCGACAAAGGACGAATGCAACATTTTTTGGGCATGGAGATTGAACAGGAAAAGAACCAGGGTTCTATAAAACTAAGTCAAGTTCAATATATTAACGACATGCTAGAACAGTTCGGAATGCAAGATTGCAAACCTTCGTCAGTACCTTTAACTCCAGGATATCAAATTCAATGTACTGGCAACTGCAAGAAAGCGAATCAGCATGAATATCAATCACTAATAGGAGCGTTGACTTATCTAGCAATTACTACCCGCCCGGATATTCTGCACTCAGTAAATAAGCTCGCTCAAAGAAATACTGATCCTCATATGGAACATTTATTGGCTGCGAAAAATATACTACGCTATCTAGCAGGAACATTGAATTATAAGTTGATTTTTAAAGCTGGCGCGAAATGTGTATACGGATATGCAGATGCAGATTGGGGAAGCAGTACAAATGATAGAAAATCTTATACGGGGTACGTATTTTTCCTCAATGGATGTCCTGTGTCCTGGGAGAGCAAGAAACAAAGCACTATAGCACTCAGCAGCACAGAAGCCGAGTATATGGCTATGTCAAATGCGGCAAAGGAGGCAACATATTTGAAACGATTATTGGAAGAAAGGGAGTATTTAAAGGGTGAACCAATATTGATTTATTGCGATAATCAAGGAGCTTACAAGCTAGCGCAAAATCCCGTTTTTCACAATAGAACCAAACATATTGATATCAAATTTCATCATGTGCGAGAAGTCGTGCGGAACAAAGAAGTGGAGTTAAAATATTGTCCAACTAATGATATGATAGCGGATATTTTAACAAAGAATTTATCTAAAGTCAAGCATTTGTATTTTGTAAACTTACTTGGAATTGTTAAGTGATTTAATGCAATTGTAATGGAATATCCATGTTGAGGAGGAGTATTGGAGTTATAATTTACCTAACAACATGCATGTTTCCTTTACACTTTTGAACCTAATAGGCATTGAAATATGAAATTGTAAATTTTCCAAAATGTATGTATACTTTTTCAGTCAATAAAAACGAATCAAACTAACACATATAACAGTACCTCCCGATATTCGGTACCTCCCAACATTCGGTTCTTTGATGATTTCTCCGACATTACTCACCCGAATTGTTGCAAATATGGTATTTAAAATTCGTAATGGATACTACAGCCTATGACAGAAAATTGTCGGCGCAGGTCCACGTCTTCGTATAGCCTTTACATAACGGTACCTCTCTGTATTCGTTATTTTGATGATTTTAGCGACATTATTCACCGGAATTGTTTCAAATTTGGTATTTGAAGTTCGTAATGGATATTACAGCCTATAACAGCAAATTGTCTGTGCAGGTCCACGTGTCCGTATAGTCCCCATATAGCGGTTCCTCCCGATATTCGGTATTGTGATGATTTTAGCGACATTATTCACCAGAATTGTTTCAAATGTGTTATTTAAAGTTCGTAATGGATACTACACCCTAAGATAGAAATTTGTCTATGTAGGTCTACGTCTTCACATAGCCCCCATATAACAGTACCTCCCGATATTCGGTACCTCCCAACATTCGGTTCTTTGATGATTTCTCCGACATTACTCACCCGAATTGTTGCAAATATGGTATTTCAAGTTCGTAACAGATACTACAGCCTAATTCAGAAAATTGTCTGTGCAGGTCCACGTCTTCGTACAGCCCCCATATAACGGTACCTCCCAATATTCGTTATCTTGAAGATTTTAGCGTTATTCACCGGGATTGTTTCAAATGTGGTATTTAAAGTTCGTAACAGATACTACAGCCTAAGACAGGAAATTGTCTATATATGTCCACGTGTTCGCATAGCCCCCCATATAACGGTACCTCCCGATATTCGTACATCCCCATATAATGGTGAATCCCGATATTTGATTATTTTAGCGACATTTTTCAGAGGAATGATTTCAAATCTGGTATTTAAAGTTCGTAGCAGATACTACTAAGACAGAAAATTGTCTGTGCAGGTCCATGCTTCGGTATATCCCCCATATAATAGTACTTCTCTGTATTCGGTATTTTGATGATTTTATCGACATTATTCAACAGAATTGTTTCAAATTTGGTATTTGAGGTTCGTAGTGGATATTACAGCCTATTGCAGAAAATTGTCTGGGCAGGTCCACGTCTTCGAATAGCCCCCATATAACAGTACATCCCAATATTCGGTATATTGATGATTTTATCGACATTATTCACCGGAATTGTTTCAAATCTGGAATTTGAAGTTCTTAGCAGATAAGCCTAAGACAGAAAATTATCTGTGCAGTTTCATGTTTTGGTATACCCCCCATATAATAGTACTTCTCTGTGAAATCTCCCGATGTTCGGTATTTTAAAGATTTTAGCAAGATTATTCACCATAATTGTTTCACATTTGGTATTTGAAGTTCGTAATAGATACTACAGCCTAAGACAGAAAATTGTCTGGGCAGGTCCACGTCTTCGTATAGTCCCTATATAACGAAATCTCCCGATGTTCGGTATTTTAAAGATTTTAGCAACATTATTCGCCATAATTGTTTCACATTTGGTGCCTGAAGTTCGTAATAGACACTACAGCCTATTACAGAAAACTGTCTGTGCAGGTTCACGTCTTCGCATAGCCTCCATAAAACGTAATCTCTAGATATTCGTTATTTTGAAAACAAAAAATTGTATTAGAAAAAAATTTGATTGTCTTCGTATAGCCTCTAACAGTATCTCCCGATGTTCAATATTTTGATGATTTTATCGAAATTATTCACCGGAATGGTTTCAAGTTTTTTATTTGAAGTTCGTAACGGATACTACAGCCTAAGACAGAAAATTGTCTGTGCAGGTCCACGTCTTCGCATAGCCCCCATATAACGGTACTTGCTTAAATTCGGTATTTTGATGATTTTACCGACATTATTCGCCGAAATTGTTTCAAATCTGCTATTTGAAATTCGTAACAGATACTACATCCTAATTAAGAAAATTGTCTGTGCAGGTCCACCTTTTCGCATAGCCCCCATATAACGGTACCTTCCGATACTCGGTATTTTGAAGATTTTATCGACATTATTCACCGGAATTGTTTCAACTCTGCTATTTGAAGTTCGTAACAGAAACTACAGACTAAGAGAGAAAATAGTCTGTACATGTCCACGAGTTCGCATAGCTCCCATATACCGGTACCTCCCGATATTCGGTATTATGATGATTTTAGCAACATGATTCACCGGAATAGTTTAAAATCGTCTTTTTGAAGTTCGTAATAGATACTACAGCCTATTACAGAAAATTGTGCAGGTCCACGTCTTGGCATAGCCCCCATATAACGGTACCTCCAGATATTCGTTATTTTGATGATATTAGCGACATTATTCGCAGGAATGGTTTCAAATCTGGTATTTGAAGTTCGTAGCAGATACTACAGTCTAAGACAGAAAATTGTCTGTGTATGTCCATGTTTTGGTACATCCCCCATATAATAGTACCCCTCTATATTCGGTATTGTGATGATTTTAGCGACATTATTCACCGGAATTGATTTAAATTTGGTATTTAAAGTATATGATGGATACTACAGCCTAAGACAGAAAATTGTTAGTGCAGGTCCACGTCTTCGCATAGCCCCCATATAAAAGTACCTCCCGATATTCGGTATTATGATTATTTTAACGACTTTTTTCACCGGAATTGTTTCAAATTTCGAAGTTGAAGTTCGTAATGTATATTACAGTTTATTACGGAAAATTGTCTGTGATGGTTCACGTTTTGGTATAGTTCCCATATAACGGTATCTTACGATATTCGGTATTAAGAAGATTTTAGCGGCATTATTCACCGAAATTAGTTTAAATTTGTTATTTGAAGTTCGTAATGGATATTACAGCCTATTACGGAAAATCGTTGTTGAATATTTTATTCGTGCTGCTACCGATGTTCCAATTAAATGACTGTTGTGTTCTGTTCGAGTTCTTTATTCTGAGTGATCAATTTACAACTTAGACGCTAACAAGGAAAAACTTAATGCTTATATTTATATGTTGGTACTTGTGTGTGCGAACTAATCGCAGTTGGTAAAAACGTATGTTGTGTGTTGTAAAAGTAATAGGGCTCTCTAAATCCAATACTTACAATAGTAATCGACTCTTATCTATACGCGCACCTAGATATCCCAAAATATATCATAGTACATCAGCTGTTGAACCATATATTATCAGCTGTTATTTAGCATTTGTTTTATTGTTTACATTTAAGGATAATAGTTTATAAGATAATAGAAAATAAGTAAAATTCTTTTATTTATGTATGTATGTAGTACATTTTTTGTAATAAAAAATAATCAAGTTTTATCTGCCGATCTGTCGGCATAAAGAAAACTACAAGCCTTTTATTTGACCACTGAAGTGCTCTAAAAGGAAACTCTGCTTTGGCACTATTAAGTGCCAGCAAAACAGAAGAATCCACTAGTGGCCAGTGGCGTTATTAAGCGCCGGCTAAAAACAGTAGGCAGATTTTCCCATAAAGTTTCCCTCATCACATGGCGATTCTGCCAAATACCGATATTTTACCTCTGGAAGCTGAGATTCCAGCCGTACCTCAACCTAGTCCATCCCGTCTGTCCATACGTGACTACTTGGCTAGGCAGCAGTGAAGAAAAGAGGTCACGGATTCCAGTTACCGAAAAGCCGAAACAGAGAAGAGGTGGCAAAATAGTGAAATTGCGGCGACAATTAGCCGATTTAAAGTCTCGCATCAACGCTCCAAGACATATGTTGAACAAATCGTTAATAATTAAGAAGTATTTATTTTAATAAATGGAAGAATATATTGAATATGTACACGAATTATATACATTAAAAACAAATCTAAAGAAAAGTTTTAATAAAATCTTCTCGCGAAAATATATCAACTAGAAATTAGATAGAATTGAATTTATTAGAAATAAAACAAATGAAATCAATGATACTGAAGAATTAATACAATCAAAACAACGAATTGTACTACTTTGTAAAGAAGTTGAAGAAATTTTAAAAGCATTGAAAACTAAAAAGGTAGATATTAAAGAAAGTTTACTAAATATGGCACAGTTCGATATTTCAGTTGTAGGCAAAAACCTACAGGTATTCAAGGGTACATACAAATATTTAGACGGTACATACAAATATTTAAACTGAACTATTACACGACTTAGTGATAGAAGAAGAAAGTCACCTATTCATTAAATATGTTTACAATTTTAAACTTACGAGCCAAGTAAGAAGCACATTAAGTAGGTCAAATAAACCAACGACATATGCAGGACTAAAGAAAATTCTAATTGAATCATATCCAAACCCTAGAAGTTTACAGCATGTCTTAACGGAATTAGGAACGACAAATCAAGGGAATACGGCAATAAGTGAAAACAAAGAAGTCTCAAGCGGTGTGTTCATAGCAAATTGCATAATACCAGGAAACGGTTTAAAACATGTTAAATTATTAAATACAACAAACTTAAAGAATTAGATTTGGAGCTACATAACTTAAATGATTATTACATCTATAAAGTTACTAACAATTGATCACAAGTACAAAAACGAGTTTCAACGCTGCTAACAAAATTGGACATTGGTACACTTCCACGATATATTTCGCTTACCGGGAGATAAACTAACAGTCAACAACTTTTACTCACAAAATATAATAGTTAATGATAACACACCAGTATATATTAAGAACTATAGATTACCAGAAGCACAAATGAATGAAGTGAACAATCAAGTAATAGAGTTGTATAAAGATGACATAATTGAGAATTTCGTCAGTCCTTACAATGCACCATTGCTAGTGGTACCAAAAAAGTCAAAAGATGATAAAAAGAAGTGGCGCCTTGTTGTAGACTTTCGAAAATTGAACAGTAAGATAGTAAGATAATAAACGACAAATTCTCACTAACCAGACTAGAAGATGTTCTAGACAGGCTGGGCAGAGCGAAATATTTCTCTACGCTAGATATGACAAGCTCGTTTCATCAAATTAATCTCGACAATGAATCTCGCCCACTTACAGCGTTTTCCACAGGAAATGGTCACTATCAATTTAAGAGACTACCGTTTGGCCTATAAATTTCATCAAACAGTTTCCAACGCATGCTTACAATAGCGTTAAGCGGTCTGGATGCTGCTGCCTTCTTATATGTTGAGGACATAATAGTATTCGGATGTAGCCAGAAACACCACAATGACAACTTGATAGAAGTATTTAATCGCTTAAAGGAATACAATTTAAAATTAAATGCAACCAAATGCAGCTTTCTCAAACCAGAAGTGATTTATCTTGGTCATTTAACCACAGACAAAGGCATAAAAACTGATCCATAGAAGGACGAAGTATTCAAAAAAATCCTATCCCGAAAAATGCAGATGAAACCCGAATATTTGTAGCATTCTGTAACTACTATAGACGTTTCATACCGAGATTCGCGGACATCCCAAAATGTCTTAATGCTCTATCTAAAAACGACAAACCTTTCGTATGGAACGAAGAATGTCAAAAAGCTTTCGAAACACTAAAAGAAAAACTATTGAGACCACCAATCTTACAATATCCGGATTTTAAGAGGCTATTTATACTAACAACAGATGCCTCAAATTATGCCCTTGGTGCTGTCCTCTCACAAGGAAGTTTTGGTTCCGATTTACCTATATCATACGCTAGCACAACGCTACAAAAACATGATCTGAACAAACCAATCATAGAGGAAGAGTTACTAGCAATTCATTGGGGAATTAATTTCTTTCGACCGTACCTCTATGGTAGGAAATTTTCTGTAGTAACAGATCACCGTCCTTTAGTGTCGCCGTTCTCCCATAAGAATCCATTATCTAAAATGACTCGCATACGAATGGATCTTTCCGATTATGACTTCGATATAATATATAAAAAGGGTAAAATGAATACAAATGCTGATGCACTTTCCCGGATAGCGCTAAACATCGAAACACTGAAAGCAAAAATTCCAATTAGAACAGATGAAAAGCGAATACTTTCTATAACAAGATCCATGACTAAAAATTCAAATAAAACCACAAACAACAACAAAACGAGAAAATGAACACAAAATCAAAAAGCAATAATATCCTTATTTGGGATTGCACATCTATTAGTGATATAAAGTGCATGAAAAAACTGACATTTATGCCACAAAATAATACTGAAGAAATTCACATAGAAATATTAGATGATAGCGAAATAGTCAAACGCAGAGATGATCTATCAAACATAAAGTTGGCTCTAGAGAAGTTGGTATCAAAAGTGCGTAATTCGAGATCGGACGAGTTAGCAGTAAATAACAATGATAACATATTCAAAGATATAGACGTCGAAGAGTTTAAGATGATATTTACAAATATACAAAAAGAACAAAAATAACAAATAAAAATATTAATCTACTGTGAACCAATACATGGCGGGCACATTGGTGTGAGAAAAACAACTCTGAAATTAAAACAAAGATTTATATGGAAAAATATGAATAAAATGGTCAAAAAATACATTCTAAATTGTCCTCAATGCAAATTCAATAAACAAACAAAACATAATAGAGAAAAGCTCATTTTGACTAACACACCTAGAACTAGTTTTGAAACTGTAACCTTAGACACTTTGGGGCCTCTAAGAATAGCAGGCAAGTATCGTTATATCCTCACTATTCAATGTGACTTAACTAAATATATAGTAGCTTGCCCAATGGAGACAAAGGACGCAAAGACTGTTGCTACAACATTAGTTAGTAAATTCATTCTCGTACCTTCATTCTGGTACCTTCAAAATTTTAAAATCAGACAAAGGTACTGAGTTTACCAACCAGTTGTTATCAGAAATATGTAAACTACTTGAGATTAAACAGACTTATAGTACTCCTTACCACCATGAAACTTTGGGTTCAATAGAAAGAAATCACAGAGTGCTTAATGAATTTCTTCTTAACTATTCTAAAGACAACGAGTGGCACACTTGGATACCTTACTTTGCTTTCACCTACAACACCACACGTTGAAACAGGTTACTCACCATATGAACTAGTATTTGGTAAGCTTCCTTACCTACCAAATGATGAAGTAAAAAACAATACACCCATTTATAATGAGGAAGATTATGTAAAAGAATTGAAACATGAACTAAATTATCCTCTTAGCAAAGCAAAAGATTTCTTAGAAAAAAGCAAAATCAAACGCACTTCTTTACAAGGTAATTCCAATCCATTGAATCTAGAAATCGGAGATCAAGTTCTTCTTAAAGTTATGAATCGAAGAAAGAATCAACCTCCCTATCAGGGTCCGTATACAATTTTTAAACGAAATGGCGTTAATTCTTCAATATCGATAGATGGTAAATTAAAAGAATATCATATTGTTATGATGGAAATGGAATATAATATGAATATATAAACACCCATAACTTTTATTGCATAAAAATTATTCTTTTAAAGGGTGAGGGTGTAGTGTAATCGACTGTTATCGATATGTATATATGTAGGACATTTTTTGTAATAAAAATTAATCAAGTTTTATCTGCCGATCTGTCGGCATAAAGAAAACTACAAACCTTTTATTTGAGCACTCTGAAGTGCTCTTAAAGGAAACTCTGCTTTGGCACTGCTAAGTACCAGCAAAACAAAAGAATCCACTAGTGGCCAGTGGCGTTTTTAAGCGCCGGCTAAAAACAGTAGGCAGATTTTCCCATAAAGTGTCCCTCATCACAAGGTACCTTTATATGGGGGCTATACCAAGACATGGACCTGCACAGACAATTTTTTGTCTTAGGCTGTAGTATCTATTACAAACTTCAAAAAACAGATTTCGTTAATAATGTATCAAAATCATCAAACTACCGAATTTCGGGAGGTACCGCTATATTGGGGCTATGCGAAGACGTGGACCTGTACTAACAATTTTCTGTCTTAGGCTGTAGTATCCATTACATACTTCAATACCAAATTTAAAACAATTCCGGTGAATAATGTCGATAAGATCATCAAAATATCGAATATAGAGTGGTACTATTATATGGGGGATATATCAAAACATGGACCTGTACAGACAACTTTCTGTCTAAGGCAGTAGTATCTGCTACGAACTTCAAATACCAGATTTGAAACCATTCCTGTGAATAATGTCGCTAAAATAATCAAATTACGGAATATCGGGAGGTACCGGTATATTGGGGCTATGCGAACACGTAGACATGCACAGGCAATTTTCTGTCTTAGGCTGTAGTATCTGTTACGAACTTCAAATACCAAATGTAAAACAATTTCGGTGAATAATGTCGCTAAAATCATCAAAATACCAAATACCAGGAGGAACTGTTATATAGGGACTAAACGAAGAGCTGGACCTGCACAGACAATTTTCTGTCACAGGACGTAGTATCCATTACGAACGTTAAATACCACATTTGCAACAATTGCGGAGAATAATGTCGCTAAAATCATCACAGAACCGAATGTTGGAAGGTACCGAATATCTGGTACTGTTATATGGGGCTGTGTGAAGACGTGGACCTGCACAAACAATACGAAGGCGTGTACCTACATAGACAAATTTCTGTAACAGGCTGTAGTATAAATTACGAACTTCAAATACCAAATTTGAAACCATTCCGGTGAATAATGTCCCTAAAATCATCAAAATACCGAATATCAGGAGGTACTGTTATATGGGGGCTATACGAAGACGTGGACCTGCTGTAGTATTCATTACGAACTTTAAATACCAAATTTGAAACAATTCCGGTGAATAATAACGCTAAAATCATCAAGATACCAAATATTGGGAGGTACCGTTATATGGAGGCTGTACGAAGACGTGGACCTGCATAGACAATTTTCTGTCTTAAGATGTAGTATCTAATACGAACTTCAAATATTACATTTGAAACTATTCTGGAGAATAATGTCGCCAAAATAATCAAAGTACCGAATTTCGGGGGGTGCCGTTATATGGGGGCTATGCGAAGACGTTGACCTGCACTAACAATTTTCTGTGTTAGGCTGTAGTATCCATCACATACTTCAAATAACAAATTTAAAACAATTCCGGTGAATAATGTCGCTAAAATCATCAAAATACCGAATATAGAGAGGTACTATTATATGGGGGATATAGCAAAACATGGATCTGTACAGACAATTTTCTGTCTTATTCTGTAGTATCTGCTACGAACTTCCAATACCAGATTTGAAACCAATCTTGTCAATAATGTCGCTAATATAATCAAATTACGGAATATCGGGAGTTACCGGTATATTGGGGCTATTCGAACACGTAGACATATATAGACAATTTTCTGTCTTAGGCTGTAGTATCTGTTACGAACTTGAAATAGCAGAGTTGAAAAAATTCCGGTGAATAATGTCGATAAAATCATCAAAATACCGAATATCTGGTGGTACCGTTATATGGGGGCTATGCGAAAAGGTGGACCTGCACAGACACTTCTAATAGCAGATTTGAAACAATTCCGGTGAATAATGTCGATAAAATCATCAAAATACCGAATGTCGGGAGGTACTGTTATATGGGGGCTATGCGAAGAGGTGGACCTGCACAGACAATTTGCTGTTATAGGCTGTATTATCCATTACGAACTTCAAATACCACATTTGAAATAATTCCGGCTAATAATGTCGCAAAATTATCAAAGTACCGTATATGGGCATTTACTGTTATATGGGGGCTATACGACGTGGACTTTCACAGAGAATTTTCTGTCTTAAGCAGCAGT
Source organism: Musca domestica (assembly GCF_030504385.1). Classification (NCBI taxonomy): domain Eukaryota; kingdom Metazoa; phylum Arthropoda; class Insecta; order Diptera; family Muscidae; genus Musca; species Musca domestica. The sequence continues at coordinate 17,380,245 of NW_026712115.1, read as the reverse complement.
ATGTATTGCGAACTTTGAAAGGCAGATTTGAAACAATTTCGGTGAATAATGTTTCTAAAATCATCAAAATACCGCACATCGGGAGGTGCCGTTATATGGGGGCTATACGAAGACGAAAATTTTTTGTAATAGGCTGTAGTATCTGTTAAGAACTTCAAATAGCAGATTTGAAACAATTCCGGTGTATAATGTCGCTAAAATCATCAAAATACAGAATATCGGGAGGTACCGTTATATGGGGGCTATACGAAGACGAGGACCTGCACAGACAATTTTATGTTTTAGGCTGTAGTATCTATTACGAACTTCAAATACCAAATTTGAAACAATTCCGGTGAATAATGTCGCTAAAATCATCAAAATACCGAATATCGGGAGGTACCGTTATATGGCGGCTATGCGAAGACTGTTAGTTTGATTCGTTTTTATTGACTGAAAAAGTATACATACATTTTGGAAAATTTACAATTTCATATTTCAATGCCTACTAGGTTCAAAAGTGTAAAGGAAACATGCATGTTGTTGGGTAAATTATAACTCCAATACTCCTCCTCAACATGGATATTCCATTACAATTGCATTAAATCACTTAACAATTCCAAGTAAGTTTACAAAATACAAATGCTTGACTTTAGATAAATTCTTTGTTAAAAAATCCTCTATCATATCATTAGTTGGACAATATTTTAACTCCACTTCTTTGTTCCGCACGACTTCTCGCACATGATGAAATTTGATATCAATATGTTTGGTTCTATTGTGAAAAACGGGATTTTGCGCTAGCTTGTAAGCTCCTTGATTATCGCAATAAATCAATATGGGTTCACCCTTTATATACTCCATTTCTTCCAATAATCGTTTCAAATATGTTGCCTCCTTTGCCGCATTTGACATAGCAATATACTCGGCTTCTGTGCTGCTGAGTGCTATAGTGCTTTGTTTCTTGCTTTCCCAGGACACAGGACATCCATTGAGGAAAAATACGTACCCCGTATAAGATTCAGAACTTTACCATTGTCTATGTTATAACCTTCCGGCGGTGCCATATATGCATCTTCTTGTAATTCGCCATTTAGATAGGCTGTACATACATCAATCTGGTGCAAGTACATTTTCTCCTGAACTGCAATAGCCAACAATATTCTTATCGTAGCATATCTTACCACGGGGGAGAATGTCTCTTTATAATCAATGCCATATCTCTGGCTACATCCCTTCGCTACTAAACGAGCTTTATACCTATCTATTTGACCGTGTTTGTTCCGTTTCAGTGCGAAAACCCATTTACATCCAATAGCTTTACATTTCGGGGGCAGCAAAACCTCTTCCCAGGTCCTGTTTTTCTCCAAAGCCCGGAGTTCGTTCTTCATAGCTTCCAGCCATTGCTTTGAATGTTCACTTTTCATTGCATCTTGAACAGATTGCGGTATATTTTGAGCTCCCATTTGATTTAAAGCGTTGTAAACCTTTTTGGGTCTTCCAGGTTTTCCGGTTCTTATTATCTTTGGTCTTCCAGGTCCAACTGTTGGTATTTCATCCTGACTATTGGAACTTGAACTTTCATTTGCAGTACCAAAATCCTCATCAGTGCTTCCATACTCAACGTTTTCCATCAAAGTTTGGTCGACACTTTCAGTTTGGCTATCATCGCCATCAATTTCATCCTGCTCAGTTCTACTTTGTTGCAAATAAAATTTTAGACAATCTTCCTTTGCTAGTTCCTTTTCATCCACGTCTCTTCTTTCAATTATTTTTCTTTGGTTCTTATCATATAATCTATAGGCTTTTGAAACTAAGGAATAACCTACCATTATATATTCCTCTCCTCTATTTTCGAACTTGCGTTTATGTGTTTTATTCAAAGCTACACAATATGAACCAAAAGTTCGCAAATGTCTTATATTTGGTTTCTTGCCATACCATGCTTCGTAGGGTGTCTTATTGTTCAAATGCTTTGCGGGACTTCTATTTCGCAAATAAGACGCTGTCGAAATTGCTTCTGCCCATAGGCTTTCATCCACACCAGCATGCAACATCATGGTTCTGGCCATTTCTACTAGAGTTCTATTGGCACGTTCTGCCACTCCATTCTGCTGAGGACTGTATGGAACGGTTAGTTGTCGTTTGATACCAATGTTTTTTAGATATGAATCAAATTCCTTATTTAAATATTCGCCTCCATTGTCGCTACGAAGTTCCTTGATCTTTTTACCAGTTTGTCTCTCTACTAGCTTCTGAAATTCTCTAAATTTTGAAATAACTTCATCCTTTGACTTCAAAAAATATACAAAAATTCTCCTTGTTTTGTCATCTGTAAAGGTTAAGAAATATTTCGAACCGCCAACTGACGGGATTTGCATTGGCCCACAAACATCAGTATGTATAACTTCCAGAATTTCACATGCTGAATTTTCCGATTCTTTTGGGAACGGTAATGTATGGATTTTTCCCAGCATACAACTTCTGCATTTCTGCTTATTGGAATTTTGATCCTTCAAACTCGTATAGTTCAAATGGCCGTAGCGATTATGCCAAAGATTTTCGGTCATCAAAAATGCTCGTTCTTGACGACTTTCGACTACAAACATACCATCTATTTTTACCGCTTTCAAAATAATGTCACCAGATTTCGTTGTGATAACGGCAATTGACTTGGTAAACGTGGCTTTCAATCCCTGGTTCACTGCCTTACTAATGGAAATAAAATTTGCCTGCAATTCTGGAGAGTATAAAACGTTTTGTAATTCTATTTCACAATCATCTGATTTTATCAAAACGTCTCCTCTGCCAACTGCTTTCAAAAAATGTTCACCAGCCAACGCAATTCGCTCTTCGTGCTCCTCGAACTTGGTAAATAATCCTTTGTCATTGCACATGTGTGCTGTTGCTCCACTATCTAAATACCGCATAGACTTATTCAGCTTACCTGTTTCTGCAACAGCTACCATCGTAAATGATTGGTGTTTATTTTTGCTATGATTTTTTTCGCATTTACTTGCATAATGCCCAATTTGACCACACGAAAAACATTTTCCTTTAAACATATTCTTTTTACTACCTTTGCCTTGGACTTTGTTTCGGAATATGTCTTCTCCGGCTTCTTCAACTTTTTCTCGACGCTTATTTGATTTCGCAGCAAAAACCTGATGTTCCGGAAGTTCTTCCTTCTCCAACTGCTGCTTTCTTTCTGCTTCTTCCAATAGTTTTTGTTTCAATGATGAGAAGCTTGGCAATTTGTCCCTAGTCTCTATAGCCACCACGAAATTCTCATATTCTTTCGGAAGACTTGTCAACAATATAATAGTTAATAACTCCTCCTGTATCTGTATTCCTATTTCGATTAGCTTCTCAGACATATCCACAAATTCATTAATATGTTGCACCATATTAATATTTTCCTTCATTTTTAAAGCCAACATCTCTTTGTATAATGCAACTTTCTGCATCGGTCCTTGAGGCTTATGTACTTCTCGTAGCTTCATCCATGCCTCCTGCGATGTCTTGCAATTTTTTATAATATCCAATTGGGATGGTTCTTAGCGTGAGAAAAATTGTTGCGAGCGCCTTTTGATCTTCCTCCCTCAATTTTTCTGTTTCTGCATCTCGTCTAGCTGGATCTATTTTCTTTTCCCCGCTGACAATTCCCCATTGTCCGCAATGGATGAGAACACTCCTCATCTGTATCCGCCAGCTTTCATAATTCCCATCTTCAAGTTTATCAATTTGGCAGATGGAATTCATTTTAACAAAATTATTTTTTTTTTTCACAATATTTAAAATTGAGGCCTGGTGCCCATAACCTGTTTGTTTGATTCGTTTTTATTGACTGAAAAAGTATACATACATTTTGGAAAATTTACAAGTTCATATTTCAATGCCTATTAGGTTCAAAAGTGTAAAGGAAACATGCATGTTGTTAGGTAAATTATAACTCCAATAAAGACGTGGGCTTGCACAGACAATTTTTTATTTTAGGCTGTAGTATCTATTACGAACTTCAAATAACAAATTTGAGACCATTCCGGTGAACAATTTAGATAAAATCATCAAAATACCGAATATCGGGAGGTACCGTTATATGGGGCTATACGAAGACGTGAACCTGCGCAGACAATTTTATGTCTTAAGGTGTAGTATCCATTTCAAACTTCAAATACTAAATTGGAAACCATTCCGGTGAATAATGTCGATAAAATCATCAAAATACTGAACATCGGGAGATTTCGTTATATAGGGACAATTTTTTGCCTTAATATGTAGTATCTATTACGAACTTCAAATATTACATTCGAAAGCATTCTGGTGAATAATGTCGCTAAAATCATCAAAGTACCGAATATGGACAGATACGGACTGGGGGCTGTACGAAGACGTGGACCTGCTGTAGTATTTATTACGAACTTCAAATACCAAATTTGAAACCATTTCGGTGAATAATGTCGCTGAAATCATCAAAATGCCGAACATCGGGAGATACCGTCATATGAAGGCTATACGAAGACGTGGACCTGCACAGACAATTTTCTGTCTTAGGCTGTAGTATCCATTACGAACTTTAATACCAAATTTGAAACCATTCCGGTGAATAATGTCGATAAAATCATCAAAATACTGAACAACGGGAGATACCGTTATATAGAGGCTATACGAAGACAATCAATTTTGCTTCAAATAGCAGATTTAAAACAATTCCGGTGAATAATGTCGTTAAAAAATAAAAAAAAAAAAACGAATATCGGGAGGTACCGTTATATGGGGGCTATACGAAATTTTGTCTTAGGCTGTAGTATCTATTACGAACTTCAAATACCAAATTTTAAACAATTCCGGTAAATAATGTCGCTAAAATCATCATAATACCGAATATCGGGAGGTGCCGTTATATGGGGGCTATGCGAAAAGGTGGACCTGCACAGACACTTCAAATAGCAGATTTGAAACAATTCCGGTGAATAATGTCGATAAAATCATCAAAATACCGAATGTCGGGAGGTACTGTTATATGGGGGCTATGCGAAGAGGTGGACCTGCACAGACAATTTGCTGTTATAGGCTGTATTATCCATTACGAACTTCAAATACCGCATTTGAAATAATTCCGGCTAATAATGTCGCAAAATTATCAAAGTACCGTATATGGGCATTTACTGTTATATGGGGGCTATACGACGTGGACTTTCACAAAGAATTTTCTGTCTTAAGCTGCAGTATGTATTGCGAACTTTGAATGGCAGATTTGAAACAATTTCGGTGAATAATGTTTCTAAAATCATCAAAATACCGCACATCGGGAGGTGCCGTTATATGGGGGCTATACGAAGACGAAAATTTTTTGTAATAGGCTGTAGTATCTGTTAAGAACTTCAAATAGCAGATTTGAAACAATTCCGGTGTATAATGTCGCTAAAATCATCAAAATACAGAATGTCGGGAGGTACCGTTATATGGGGGCTATACGAAGACGAGGACCTGCACAGACAATTTTATGTTTTAGGCTGTAGTATCTATTACGAACTTCAAATAGCAGATTTGAAACAATTCCGGTGAATAATGTCGCTAAAATCATCAAAATACCGAATATCGGGAGGTACCGTTATATGGCGGCTATGCGAAGACGTGGGCTTGCACAGACAATTTTTTATCTTAGGCTGTAGTATCTATTACGAACTTCAAATAACAAATTTGAGACCATTCCGGTGAACAATTTCGATAAAATCATCAAAATACCGAATATCGGGAGGTACCGTTATATGGGGGCTATACGAAGACGTGAACCTGCGCAGACAATTTTATGTCTTAAGGTGTAGTATCCATTTCAAACTTCAAATACTAAATTGGCAACCATTCCGGTGAATAATGTCGATAAAATCATCAAAATACTGAACATCGGGAGATTTCGTTATATAGGGACAATTTTTTGCCTTAATCTGTAGTATCTATTACGAACTTAAAATACCAAATTTTAAACAATTCCGGTGAATAATGTCGCTAAAATCATCATAATACCGAATATCGGGAGGTGCCGTTATATGGGGGCTATGCGAAAAGGTGGACCTGCACAGACACTTCAAATAGCAGATTTGAAACAATTCCGGTGAATAATGTCGATAAAATCATCAAAATACCGAATGTCGGGAGGTACTGTTATATGGGGGCTTTGCGAAGAGGTGGACCTGCACAGACAATTTGCTGTTATAGGCTGTATTATCCATTACGAACTTCAAATACCACATTTGAAATAATTCCGGCTAATAATGTCGCAAAATTATCAAAGTACCGTATATGGGCATTTACTGTTATATGGGGGCTATACGACGTGGACTTTCACAGAGAATTTTCTGTCTTAAGCTGCAGTATGTATTGCGAACTTTGAAAGGCAGATTTGAAACAATTTCGGCGAATAATGTTTCTAAAATCATCAAAATACCGCACATCGGGAGGTGCCGTTATATGGGGGCTATACGAAGACGAAAATTTTTTGTAATAGGCTGTAGTATCTGTTAAGAACTTCAAATAGCAGATTTGAAACAATTCCGGTGTATAATGTCGCTAAAATCATCAAAATACAGAATATCGGGAGGTACCGTTATATGGGGGCTATACGAAGACGAGGACCTGCACAGACAATTTTATGTTTTAGGCTGTAGTATCTATTACGAACTTCAAATAGCAGATTTGAAACAATTCCGGTGAATAATGTCGCTAAAATCATCAAAATACCGAATATCGGGAGGTACCGTTATATGGCGGCTATGCGAAGACGTGGGCTTGCACAGACAATTTTTTATCTTAGGCTGTAGTATCTATTACGAACTTCAAATAACAAATTTGAGACCATTCCGGTGAACAATTTCGATAAAATCATCAAAATACCGAATATCGGGAGGTACCGTTATATGGGGGCTATACGAAGACGTGAACCTGCGCAGACAATTTTATGTCTTAAGGTGTAGTATCCATTTCAAACTTCAAATACTAAATTGGAAACCATTCCGGTGAATAATGTCGATAAAATCATCAAAATACTGAACATCGGGAGATTTCGTTATATAGGGACAATTTTTTGCCTTAATCTGTAGTATCTATTACGAACTTCAAATATTACATTCGAAAGCATTCTGGTGAATAATGTCGCTAAAATCATCAAAGTACCGAATATGGACAGATACGGACTGGGGGCTGTACGAAGACGTGGACCTGCTGTAGTATTTATTACGAACTTCAAATACCAAATTTGAAACCATTCCGGTGAATAATGTCGCTGAAATCATCAAAATGCCGAACATCGGGAGATACCGTCATATGAAGGCTATACGAAGACGTGGACCTGCACAGACAATTTTCTGTCTTAGGCTGTAGTATCCATTACGAACTTTAATACCAAATTTGAAACCATTCCGGTGGATAATGTCGATAAAATCATCAAAATACTGAACAACTGGAGATACCGTTATATAGAGGCTATACGAAGACAATCAATTTTGCTTCAAATAGCAGATTTAAAACAATTCCGGTGAATAATGTCGTTAAAAAATAAAAAAAACCGAATATCGGGAGGTACCGTTATATGGGGGCTATACGAAATTTTGTCTTAGGCTGTAGTATCTATTACGAACTTCAAATACCAAATTTTAAACAATTCCGGTGAATAATGTCGCTAAAATCATCATAATACCGAATATCGGGAGGTGCCGTTATATGGGGGCTATGCGAAAAGGTGGACCTGCACAGACACTTCAAATAGCAGATTTGAAACAATTCCGGTGAATAATGTCGATAAAATCATCAAAATACCGAATGTCGGGAGGTACTGTTATATGAGGGCTATGCGAAGAGGTGGACCTGCACAGACAATTTGCTGTTATAGGCTGTATTATCCATTACGAACTTCAAATACCACATTTGAAATAATTCCGGCTAATAATGTCGCAAAATTATCAAAGTACCGTATATGGGCATTTACTGTTATATGGGGGCTATACGACGTGGACTTTCACAAAGAATTTTCTGTCTTAAGCTGCAGTATGTATTGCGAACTTTGAAAGGCAGATTTGAAACAATTTCGGTGAATAATGTTTCTAAAATCATCAAAATACCGCACATCGGGAGGTGCCGTTATATGGGGGCTATACGAAGACGAAAATTTTTTGTAATAGGCTGTAGTATCTGTTAAGAACTTCAAATAGCAGATTTGAAACAATTCCGGTGTATAATGTCGCTAAAATCATCAAAATACAGAATAACGGGAGGTACCGTTATATGGGGGCTATACGAAGACGTGAACCTGCGCAGACAATTTTATGTCTTAAGGTGTAGTATCCATTTCAAACTTCAAATACTAAATTGGAAACCATTCCGGTGAATAATGTCGATAAAATCATCAAAATACTGAACATCGGGAGATTTCGTTATATAGGGACAATTTTTTGCCGTAATCTGTAGTATCTATTACGAACTTCAAATATTACATTCGAAAGCATTCTGGTGAATAATGTCGCTAAAATCATCAAAGTACCGAATATGGACAGATACGGACTGGGGGCTGTACGAAGACGTGGACCTGCTGTAGTATTTATTACGAACTTCAAATACCAAATTTGAAACCATTCCGGTGAATAATGTCGCTGAAATCATCAAAACGCCGAAGATCGGGAGATACCGTCATATGAAGGCTATACGAAGACGTGGACCTGCACAGACAATTTTCTGTCTTAGGCTGTAGTATCCATTACGAACTTTAATACCAAATTTGAAACCATTCCGGTGGATAATGTCGATAAAATCATCAAAATACTGAACAACTGGAGATACCGAATATCGGGAGGTACCGTTATATGGGGGCTATACGAAGACGTGAACCTGCGCAGACAATTTTATGTCTTAAGGTGTAGTATCCATTTCAAACTTCAAATACTAAATTGGCAACCATTCCGGTGAATAATGTCGATAAAATCATCAAAATACTGAACATCGGGAGATTTCGTTATATAGGGACAATTTTTTGCCTTAATCTGTAGTATCTATTACGAACTTAAAATACCAAATTTTAAACAATTCCGGTGAATAATGTCGCTAAAATCATCATAATACCGAATATCGGGAGGTGCCGTTATATGGGGGCTATGCGAAAAGGTGGACCTGCACAGACACTTCAAATAGCAGATTTGAAACAATTCCGGTGAATAATGTCGATAAAATCATCAAAATACCGAATGTCGGGAGGTACTGTTATATGGGGGCTTTGCGAAGAGGTGGACCTGCACAGACAATTTGCTGTTATAGGCTGTATTATCCATTACGAACTTCAAATACCACATTTGAAATAATTCCGGCTAATAATGTCGCAAAATTATCAAAGTACCGTATATGGGCATTTACTGTTATATGGGGGCTATACGACGTGGACTTTCACAGAGAATTTTCTGTCTTAAGCTGCAGTATGTATTGCGAACTTTGAAAGGCAGATTTGAAACAATTTCGGCGAATAATGTTTCTAAAATCATCAAAATACCGCACATCGGGAGGTGCCGTTATATGGGGGCTATACGAAGACGAAAATTTTTTGTAATAGGCTGTAGTATCTGTTAAGAACTTCAAATAGCAGATTTGAAACAATTCCGGTGTATAATGTCGCTAAAATCATCAAAATACAGAATATCGGGAGGTACCGTTATATGGGGGCTATACGAAGACGAGGACCTGCACAGACAATTTTATGTTTTAGGCTGTAGTATCTATTACGAACTTCAAATAGCAGATTTGAAACAATTCCGGTGAATAATGTCGCTAAAATCATCAAAATACCGAATATCGGGAGGTACCGTTATATGGCGGCTATGCGAAGACGTGGGCTTGCACAGACAATTTTTTATCTTAGGCTGTAGTATCTATTACGAACTTCAAATAACAAATTTGAGACCATTCCGGTGAGCAATTTCGATAAAATCATCAAAATACCGAATATCGGGAGGTACCGTTATATGGGGGCTATACGAAGACGTGAACCTGCGCAGACAATTTTATGTCTTAAGGTGTAGTATCCATTTCAAACTTCAAATACTAAATTGGAAACCATTCCGGTGAATAATGTCGATAAAATCATCAAAATACTGAACATCGGGAGATTTCGTTATATAGGGACAATTTTTTGCCTTAATCTGTAGTATCTATTACGAACTTCAAATATTACATTCGAAAGCATTCTGGTGAATAATGTCGCTAAAATCATCAAAGTACCGAATATGGACAGATACGGACTGGGGGCTGTACGAAGACGTGGACCTGCTGTAGTATTTATTACGAACTTCAAATACCAAATTTGAAACCATTCCGGTGAATAATGTCGCTGAAATCATCAAAATGCCGAACATCGGGAGATACCGTCATATGAAGGCTATACGAAGACGTGGACCTGCACAGACAATTTTCTGTCTTAGGCTGTAGTATCCATTACGAACTTTAATACCAAATTTGAAACCATTCCGGTGGATAATGTCGATAAAATCATCAAAATACTGAACAACTGGAGATACCGTTATATAGAGGCTATACGAAGACAATCAATTTTGCTTCAAATAGCAGATTTAAAACAATTCCGGTGAATAATGTCGTTAAAAAATAAAAAAAACCGAATATCGGGAGGTACCGTTATATGGGGGCTATACGAAATTTTGTCTTAGGCTGTAGTATCTATTACGAACTTCAAATACCAAATTTTAAACAATTCCGGTGAATAATGTCGCTAAAATCATCATAATACCGAATATCGGGAGGTGCCGTTATATGGGGGCTATGCGAAAAGGTGGACCTGCACAGACACTTCAAATAGCAGATTTGAAACAATTCCGGTGAATAATGTCGATAAAATCATCAAAATACCGAATGTCGGGAGGTACTGTTATATGAGGGCTATGCGAAGAGGTGGACCTGCACAGACAATTTGCTGTTATAGGCTGTATTATCCATTACGAACTTCAAATACCACATTTGAAATAATTCCGGCTAATAATGTCGCAAAATTATCAAAGTACCGTATATGGGCATTTACTGTTATATGGGGGCTATACGACGTGGACTTTCACAAAGAATTTTCTGTCTTAAGCTGCAGTATGTATTGCGAACTTTGAAAGGCAGATTTGAAACAATTTCGGTGAATAATGTTTCTAAAATCATCAAAATACCGCACATCGGGAGGTGCCGTTATATGGGGGCTATACGAAGACGAAAATTTTTTGTAATAGGCTGTAGTATCTGTTAAGAACTTCAAATAGCAGATTTGAAACAATTCCGGTGTATAATGTCGCTAAAATCATCAAAATACAGAATAACGGGAGGTACCGTTATATGGGGGCTATACGAAGACGAGGACCTGCACAGACAATTTTATGTTTTAGGCTGTAGTATCTATTACGAACTTCAAATAGCAGATTTGAAACAATTCCGGTGAATAATGTCGCTAAAATCATCAAAATACCGAATATCGGGAGGTACCGTTATATGGCGGCTATGCGAAGACGTGGGCTTGCACAGACAATTTTTTATCTTAGGCTGTAGTATCTATTACGAACTTCAAATAACAAATTTGAGACCATTCCGGTGAACAATTTCGATAAAATCATCAAAATACCGAATATCGGGAGGTACCGTTATATGGGGGCTATACGAAGACGTGAACCTGCGCAGACAATTTTATGTCTTAAGGTGTAGTATCCATTTCAAACTTCAAATACTAAATTGGAAACCATTCCGGTGAATAATGTCGATAAAATCATCAAAATACTGAACATCGGGAGATTTCGTTATATAGGGACAATTTTTTGCCGTAATCTGTAGTATCTATTACGAACTTCAAATATTACATTCGAAAGCATTCTGGTGAATAATGTCGCTAAAATCATCAAAGTACCGAATATGGACAGATACGGACTGGGGGCTGTACGAAGACGTGGACCTGCTGTAGTATTTATTACGAACTTCAAATACCAAATTTGAAACCATTCCGGTGAATAATGTCGCTGAAATCATCAAAACGCCGAAGATCGGGAGATACCGTCATATGAAGGCTATACGAAGACGTGGACCTGCACAGACAATTTTCTGTCTTAGGCTGTAGCATCCATTACGAACTTTAATACCAAATTTGAAACCATTCCGGTGGATAATGTCGATAAAATCATCAAAATACTGAACAACTGGAGATACCGTTATATAGAGGCTATACGAAGACAATCAATTTTGCTTCAAATAGCAGATTTAAAACAATTCCGGTGAATAATGTCGTTAAAAAATAAAAAAAAACGAATATCGGGAGGTACCGTTATATGGGGGCTATACGAAATTTTGTCTTAGGCTGTAGTATCTATTACGAACTTCAAATACCAAATTTTAAACAATTCCGGTGAATAATGTCGCTAAAATCATCATAATACCGAATATCGGGAGGTGCCGTTATATGGGGGCTATGCGAAAAGGTGGACCTGCACAGACACTTCAAATAGCAGATTTGAAACAATTCCGGTGAATAATGTCGATAAAATCATCAAAATACCGAATGTCGGGAGGTACTGTTATATGGGGGCTATGCGAAGAGGTGGACCTGCACAGACAATTTGCTGTTATAGGCTGTATTATCCATTACGAACTTCAAATACCACATTTGAAATAATTCCGGCTAATAATGTCGCAAAATTATCAAAGTACCGTATATGGGCATTTACTGTTATATGGGGGCTATACGACGTGGACTTTCACAAAGAATTTTCTGTCTTAAGCTGCAGTATGTATTGCGAACTTTGAAAGGCAGATTTGAAACAATTTCGGTGAATAATGTTTCTAAAATCATCAAAATACCGCACATCGGGAGGTGCCGTTATATGGGGGCTATACGAAGACGAAAATTTTTTGTAATAGGCTGTAGTATCTGTTAAGAACTTCAAATAGCAGATTTGAAACAATTCCGGTGTATAATGTCGCTAAAATCATCAAAATACAGAATATCGGGAGGTACCGTTATATGGGGGCTATACGAAGACGAGGACCTGCACAGACAATTTTATGTTTTAGGCTGTAGTATCTATTACGAACTTCAAATAGCAGATTTGAAACAATTCCGGTGAATAATGTCGCTAAAATCATCAAAATACCGAATATCGGGAGGTACCGTTATATGGCGGCTATGCGAAGACGTGGGCTTGCACAGACAATTTTTTATCTTAGGCTGTAGTATCTATTACGAACTTCAAATAACAAATTTGAGACCATTCCGGTGAACAATTTCGATAAAATCATCAAAATACCGAATATCGGGAGGTACCGTTATATGGGGGCTATACGAAGACGTGAACCTGCGCAGACAATTTTATGTCTTAAGGTGTAGTATCCATTTCAAACTTCAAATACTAAATTGGAAACCATTCCGGTGAATAATGTCGATAAAATCATCAAAATACTGAACATCGGGAGATTTCGTTATATAGGGACAATTTTTTGCCGTAATCTGTAGTATCTATTACGAACTTCAAATATTACATTCGAAAGCATTCTGGTGAATAATGTCGCTAAAATCATCAAAGTACCGAATATGGACAGATACGGACTGGGGGCTGTACGAAGACGTGGACCTGCTGTAGTATATATTACGAACTTCAAATACCAAATTTGAAACCATTCCGGTGAATAATGTCGCTGAAATCATCAAAACGCCGAAGATCGGGAGATACCGTCATATGAAGGCTATACGAAGACGTGGACCTGCACAGACAATTTTCTGTCTTAGGCTGTAGTATCCATTACGAACTTTAATACCAAATTTGAAACCATTCCGGTGGATAATGTCGATAAAATCATCAAAATACTGAACAACTGGAGATACCGTTATATAGAGGCTATACGAAGACAATCAATTTTGCTTCAAATAGCAGATTTAAAACAATTCCGGTGAATAATGTCGTTAAAAAATAAAAAAAACCGAATATCGGGAGGTACCGTTATATGGGGGCTATACGAAATTTTGTCTTAGGCTGTAGTATCTATTACGAACTTCAAATACCAAATTTTAAACAATTCCGGTGAATAATGTCGCTAAAATCATCATAATACCGAATATCGGGATGTGCCGTTATATGGGGGCTATGCGAAAAGGTGGACCTGCACAGACACTTCAAATAGCAGATTTGAAACAATTCCGGTGAATAATGTCGATAAAATCATCAAAATACGGAATGTCGGGAGGTACTGTTATATGGGGGCTATGCGAAGAGGTGGACCTGCACAGACAATTTGCTGTTATAGGCTGTATTATCCATTACGAACTTCAAATACCACATTTGAAATAATTCCGGCTAATAATGTCGCAAAATTATCAAAGTACCGTATATGGGCATTTACTGTTATATGGGGGCTATACGACGTGGACTTACACAGAGAATTTTCTGTCTTAAGCTGCAGTATGTATTGCGAACTTTGAAAGGCAGATTTGAAACAATTTCGGTGAATAATGTTTCTAAAATCATCAAAATACCGCACATCGGGAGGTGCCGTTATATGGGGGCTATACGAAGACGAAAATTTTTTGTAGTAGGCTGTAGTATCTGTTAAGAACATCAAATAGCAGATTTGAAACAATTCCGGTGTATAATGTCGCTAAAATCATCAAAATACAGAATATCGGGAGGTACCGTTATATGGGGGCTATATGAAGACGAGGACCTGCACAGACAATTTTATGTTTTAGGCTGTAGTATCTATTACGAACTTCAAATAGCAGATTTGAAACAATTCCGGTGAATAATGTCGCTAAAATCATCAAAATACCGAATATCGGGAGGTACCGTTATATGGCGGCTATGCGAAGACGTGGGCTTGCACAGACAGTTTTTTATCTTAGGCTGTAGTATCTATTACGAACTTCAAATAACAAATTTGATACCATTCCGGTGAACAATTTCGATAAAATCATCAAAATACCGAATATCGGGAGGTACCGTTATATGGGGGCTATACGAAGACGTGAACCTGCGCAGACAATTTTATGTCTTAAGGTGTAGTATCCATTTCAAACTTCAAATACTAAATTGGAAACCATTCCGGTGAATAATGTCGATAAAATCATCAAAATACTGAACATCGGGAGATTTCGTTATATAGGGACAATTTTTTGCCTTAATCTGTAGTATCTATTACGAACTTCAAATATTACATTCGAAAGCATTCTGGTGAATAATGTCGCTAAAATCATCAAAGTACCGAATATGGACAGATACGGACTGGGGGCTGTACGAAGACGTGGACCTGCTGTAGTATTTATTACGAACTTCAAATAATAGATTTGAAACAATTCCTGTGAAAAATGTCGCTAAAATAATCAAATTACGGAATATCGGGAGGCACCGTCATATGAAGGCTATACGAAGACGTGGACCTGCACAAACAATTTTCTGTCTTAGGCTGTAGTATCCATTACGAACTTTAATACCAAATTTGAAACCATTCCGGTGAATAATGTCGACAAAATCATCAAAATACTGAACAACGGGAGATACCGTTATATAGAGGCTATACGAAATTTTGTCTTAGGCTGTAGTATCTATTACGAACTTCAAATACCAAATTTTAAACAATTCCGGTGAATAATGTCGCTAAAATCATCAAAATACCGAATATAGAGAGGTACTATTATATGGGGGTATACCAAAATATGGACCTGCACAGACAATTTTCTGTCCTAGGCTGTATTATCTGCTACGAACTTCAAATAATAGATTTGAAACAATTCCTGTGAAAAATGTCTCTAAAATAATCAAATTACGGAATATCGGGAGGCACCGTTATACGGGGGCTATGCAAAGACGTGGACCTGCACTTACAATTTTCTGTCTTAGGCTGTATTATCTATTACATGCTTCAAATAAAAAATTTAAAACAATTCCGGTGAATAATGTCGCTAAAATAATCAAAATACCGAATATAGAGGGGTACTATTATATGTGGGCTATGCGAAGACGTGGACCTGCACAGACAATTTTCTGTTTTAGGCTGTAGTATCTGCTACGAACTTCAAATACCAGATTTGAAACCATTCCTGTGAATATTGCCGCTAAAATAATCAATTTACGGAAAATCGAGAGGCACCGTTATACGGGGGCTATGCGAAGACGTTGACTTGCACAGACAATTTTCTGTCTTAAGCTGTAGTATCTATTACGAACTTTAAAAGGCAGATTTGAAACAATTTCGGTGAATAATGTTTCTAAAATCTTCAAAATACCGCACATAGGAGGTACAGACAATTAGCTGTTGTATTCTGTATTATCCATTACGAACTTCAAATACCACATTTGAAATAATTCCGGCGAATAATGTCGCAAAATCATCAAAGTACCGTATATGGGCAGGTACTGTTATATGGGGGCTATTCGAAGACATGGACCTGCACAGACAATTTTCTGAATTAGGCTGTAGTATCTATAACGAACTTCAAATGGCAGATTTGAAATAATTCCGGTGAATAATTTCGCTAAAATCATCAAAATACCGAATATCGGGAGGTACCGTTATATGGGAGCTATACGAAGACGTGGACTTGCACAGACAATTTTCTGTCTTATGCTGTAGTATATATTACGAACTTTAAAAGGCAGATTTGAAACAATTTCTTTTCGTTCGTTCCCACGCCTCTCACTCCCACCCCTGCGACCGAGGGGGCGACCTCCCATACGTAGGGAGCGCGTACACACCAAAGAGTTGTGAGTAGTGGTGCCAGCTACAGTCTAGTACATCAGCCGGCAAAGTAATAGGTAAAAATACACTATTGAGAAAGGAATTAGAGCAACACATATAACATTTATAACAAATATAAACAAATAACAGTGAAAATAATATGTTAAACAAAGACTACTGTTCAAAGGCTGGTGTCTATTGTTTCCGCAGAGGGAATTGTAGACTAGGTGCCGTTAAAATTAACTTAAAGATTCTGACAACTAGTGCTCAAAGGCTGGGTCTACTGGTTCCGCAAAGGGAGATGTAGATCGGGTGCCGCAAAAATGAGCTTTTTAAAATAAAAAAGAAAATAGGTAAGTGAACATATACAATCACATGTGGAGAATAGATCTTTTAATAGAGTTCAACGAATTACTTAAACAAATACTATTACATAGACTATTGTAAATTACATATAAGGATGTCAATGGGTTACTGATTGCGAAATTAGTTCTTGCGAGAGATAACTTTAAAGGTTCGAAATTACGAATTCTACGAGAAGGAATATTATAAGCAACTTCCCCAGTTAAAAAATGAGAATCAATCAAACCGCGTGTTAATTTGATAATAAATAACGCTCTTAGCATAAACCGCCTCCTTTCAAGTTTTGGGAGATCAATTAACAGTAAACGATTTTCATAAGGTGGAAGTAATTCTGACGGGTTCCAGTTAAGGCTCTGTAGAGCAAAAATCAGGAATTTAACTTGAACTGATTCGATTTTATCTGAGTAGCATTTATAAAAAGGACTCCACAGAATACATCCGTACTCTAATATTGGGCGAACTAAACTTACAAATAATCTTTTGGTGACATATGGATCATCGAACTCTTTAGACCAGCGTTTTATGAAACCTAGTAAAGACTTGGCTTTATTAACACATGAGTCAATATATAAATGAAAACGTAGTTTAGGATCTAGAATAACACTGAGGTCAGTAAAGGAATCAACATTTTCTAATTTGTATGAACCAATAAAGTAGTTAGAATGTATTGGCTGAGATCGTGTCAAGGCACTGCACCAGTTCACAAGGGAATGTAAATCGTACTGTAAGAAAGTCGAATCGTCAAGGGAATTTATATGCATGTAAAGCTTCACATCATCAGCAAACATTAGTATTTTAGAGAATGGAATATGATCCGGGAGATCATCAAAATACAGAACAAAAAGTAAAGGGCCCAAATGACTACCCTGAGGTACGCCAGAAGAAACAACAATATTTTTTGAAAACGAATCATTGAAAATGACTTTTTGGGTAGGACCCTCCAAGTATGATGAATGTCCAGACTAACAGAGCTGTCGGAAAACCCATAGTATCGAGTTTATATAGCAAAAGCTTATGCACTACGGTATCAAAGGCTTTACTAAAGTCTGTATAAATAGCGTCAGTTTGTTGTTTATTTATAAATCCGTTGTGAACATGGCACACAAATTCTTAAAGATTAGAAGTAGTAGATCTGCCTTTCATAAAACCATGCTGAAAAGGTGATAATATGCTTTTTTATAAAATGTGACATCCGACGTGAGACTAAGAGTTCGAAAAGTTTAGGAATGGCACATAACTTAGCAATACATCTATAGTTATCTATGAAACGTCTATTGCCTGATTTATGAAGTGGAATAACAAAACTCGATCTCCAGAAGCTTGGAAAATAACCTATTTTCAAGGAGTAATTAAATATCTTAGTCAATGGTAAGTATAATCCTCTAGCACAAGATTTTGCAATATAGGTTGGAACACCGTCAGGGCCAGGGGAAAATGAGGAGCGTAATGTCTTTAATCCATTTAAGACTTCGTCTTCGGTTAAGATAATGCAGGGAAAGTGATTCAATGAAGTGGTATGAATTTCGCAAGGGCCTCTAGATGTGCCCTGGGTATAGGAAGACTGAAAAAAGTCAGCAAATAAATTTGCAATTTCAAGATTGTCTGAAGACTCTTTACTACCAAGTTTCCTGCTGGAGGGAAATTTCTGAGCTCTCCTTTTGGAGTTTACAAATTTAAAGAAATTCTTAGGATTGTTTAATAAATTCTGCCGCATTTGGGCTAAATACTGAGAATCACATTTGGAGTTTTCCGAATTATATCTATTTCGTGCCATGGAATATTTTGAATAATTTACAGCAGTGTTAGATTTTTTGAAATTTTTAAAAAGTCTATTTTTAATATTACGTAGACGTCTTAGCGTAGGTGTACCAAGCAGGGCCTTGGTCAACTAATGGTTTTGCCATTGGTACGGAGCTAGCTAGAGCTAAATTGAGCTGTTCATAAAATTTAGAAACACGTGAATCAATGTCGCCATTGATGCACAACATAGAACCTGATAAGAGAGAGCGTAGTAGGGGTATATTGGCCTTCGCAAAATTTCGCCTACTAGATAAAGTATTAATAACAGTAATATTGGACAGAGTGTTCCTTAATTCAAGGTTTAAAAGGAGCGTTGGATGATATGTATCCCCAGGAATTACAAATGGAGGACTTCTACAAAGCGAAATATTTAGGGAAGATGAGAAAATTAAATCTAGGAGTCGTTCCATACCATTGAGTATAAAATTTACTTGGTATAAACAAAGTTCATAAATTTTATCCCAAAAAGCGTCGGGTAAGAAGAGGTACATAATCTAATTTATTATCACCCGAGACCCAAGAAACATTAGGAAGATTAAAATTACCCATGTAAATCAAAGTAGAGTTATCTGTTAACAAAGAGGAAACTTTTCCAATAAGATCTGCGTGATTTAAGTAAGTTTCAACCCCTGAATTGGGTGTAATATAAGAGCAGGTTATATATATATTGTATTACCAAAGACTATTAGCTTTGCACAAACAAATTCATTGTTTGGGTCGACAAAAATATCGACAGCTTCCGAAGGAATCGAGTGGTGGACTGCAATCAGAACCCCACCACCTTTTTTATTCAACCTATCCTTTCTGAAAATTAGATAATTATCGGGAAACATTTCTATATCAAGAATATCAGGTTTGAGCCAAGTTTCAGTAAAAACAATTATTTTATGTTCACATTATACACTTTTAAGAAAAACATTACTCAATTTAGTGTTAAGACCTCTTACATTCTGATATAGTATAGATATGACATCATTTAGTTTTTTGATACTGTTGGAATATTCACAGATCTAGGGGTTTTTGTACGTTCTCTGAAAACAAATTCCTTTACCATCAGGCCAAAACGAGTTACTGACAATAGTAGTTAATATTTTGTGAGGCACATTTATTTTAAAAGAGGAAATTTCACGTCGTTGAGAGGAACTAAATTTTAATACATTTATATCGTTGTCTGACAGATCGGTTATTTTAGATTTCACATAATTACGAATAACATCAGTTGAAGTATTTGGGTGCAGCCTAGATAAAAATACGAGGCGCAACAACAATTAACTGATTAGAAAGCGGTTGATTAAAGTCTTCATTTAGATCAACTGTAGGGTTTCAATGTATATCATTTACTACGATAGTAGGTGGGTTGGGAGTATTTATTGCAAATGACGTTGATGAGGTTTTATTCCCTTCAGTGCAACAACTAACGTTCGGTGCAGGAACAGCCGGATGTGAGTCACTACTGCATTGAGTATAATTCTCAGTAGGGGTGTTAACCACAGTAGGAGAATTTAAACTTATTAAGTTATCAGGGCCTGAATTAGTGCAACCAAGAGTACTAACAACGCTAGCGGAATTTTTCCTTTTAGGAGAAACATCTAAAAATTCAAAGGTATTAACAATTTTTTCAATTCTATCGAAATTTTGTGATGCAGAGTTAAAACTTTAGTGTCCTTAAAAAGACGATGGAAATTTATCTCTAAATCCCTACAATCCGAACAAGACCAGCGGAGTCCTTTAGAAAGTCGAATTGTCTGCCATTAATGTTTCTAAAATCATCAAAATACCGAATATCGGGAGGTACCGTTATATTGGGGCTATACGAAGACTTTGTCATAGGCTGTAGTATCCATTACGAACTTCAAATACCAAATGTAAAACAATTTCGGTGAATAATGTTGCTAAAATCATTAAAATACCGAACATCGGGAGATTTCGTTTCGCACAGACAATTTTCTGTCATAGGCAGTATCCATTACGAACATCAAGTACCAAATTTGAAACAATTCCGGTGAATAATGGCTATTCGAAGACGTGGACGTGGACGTGTACAGACAATTTTCTGTCTTAAGCTGTAGTATCTAGTAGTAGTAGAAAAAGGCAGATAAAAAAAAACAATTTCGGTGAATTATGTTTCTAAAATCATCAAAATTCCGCACATCGGGAGGTACCGGCATATAGGGGCTATACGAAGACGTAAACCTGTGCAGACAACGTTTTGCTATAGGCTGTAGTATCCATTACGAACTTCAAATACCAAATGTGAAACAATTCCGGTGAATAATATCGCTAAAATCATTAAAATACCGAACATCGGGAGATTTCGTTATATAAGGACTATACGAACACGTGGACCTGCACAGACAATTTTCTGTCATAGGCTGTAGTATACATTACGAACTTATATACCACATTTGCAACAATTGCGGTGAATAATGTCGCTAAAATCATCAAAGAACCGAATGTTGGGAGGTACCGAATATCGGGAGGTACTGTTATATGGGGGCTGTGTGAAGACGTGGACCTGCACAGACAATACGAAGGCGTGGACCTACAAGACAAATTTCTGTCTTAGGCTGTAGTATTCACTACGAACTTCAAATACCACATTTGAAATAATTCTGGCGAATAATGACGCAAAATCATCAATGTACCCTATATAGGCAGGTTCTGTTATATGGGGGCTATACGAAGACGTGGACCTGCACAGACAATTTTCTGTCTTAAGCTGTAGTATATATTGCGAACTTTAAAAGGCAGATTTGAAACAATTTCTTTTCGATCGTTCCCACGCCTCTCACTCCCACCCCTGCCGACCGAGAGGGCGACCATACGTAGGGAGCGCGTACACACCAAAGAGTTGTGAGTAATGGTGCCAGCTACAGTCTAGTACATCAGCCGGCAAAGTAATAGGTAAAAATACACTATTGAGAAAGGAATTAGAGCAACACATATAACATTTATAACAAATATAAACAAATAACAGTGAAAATAATATGTTAAACAAAGACTACTGTTCAAAGGTTGGTGTCTATTGTTTCCGCAGAGGGAATTGTAGACTAGGTGCCGTTAATATTAACTTAAAGATTCTGACAACTAGTGCTCAAAGGCTGGGTCTACTGGTTCCGCAAAGGGAGATGTAGATCGGGTGCCGCAAAAATGAGCTTTTTAAAATAAAAATAAAATAGGTAAGTGAACATATACAATCACATGTGGAGAATAGTTCTTTTAATAGAGTTCAACGAATTACTTAAACAAATACTATTACATAGACTATTGTAAATTACATATAAGGATGTCAATGGGTTACTGATTGCGAAATTAGTTCTTGCGAGAGATAACTTTAAAGGTTCGGAATTACGAATTCTACGAGAAGGAATATTATAAGTAACTTCCCCAGTTAAAAAATGAGAATCAATCAAACTGCGTGTTAATTTGATAATAAATAACGCTCTTGGCATAAACCGCCAACTTTCAAGTTTTGGGAGATCAATTAACAGTAAACGATTTTCATAAGGAGGAAGTAATTCTGACGGGTTCCAGTTAAGGCTCTGTAGAGCAAAAACCAGGAATTTAACTTGAACTGATTCGATTTTATCTGAGTAGCATTTATAAAAAGGACTCCACAGAATACATCCGTACTCTAATATTGGGCGAACTAAACTTACAAATAATCTTTTGGTGACATATGGATCATCGAACTCTTTAGACCAGCGTTTTATGAAACCTAGTAAAGACTTGGCTTTATTAACACATGAGTCAATATATAAATGAAAACGTAGTTTAGGATCTAGAATAACACTGAGGTCAGTAAAGGAATCAACATTTTCTAATTTGTATGAACCAATAAAGTAGTTAGAATGTATTGGCTGAGATCGTGTCAAGGCACTGCACCAGTTCACAAGGGAATGTAAATCGTACTGTAAGAAAGTCGAATCGTCAAGGGAATTTATATGCATGTAAAGCTTCACATCATCAGCAAACATTAGTATTTTAGAGAATCGAATATGATCCGGGAGATCATCAAAATACAGAACAAAAAGTAAAGGGCCCAAATGACTACCCTGAGGTACGCCAGAAGAAACAACAATATTTTTTGAAAACGAATCATTGAAAATGACTTTTTGGGTAGGACCCTCCAAGTATGATGAATGTCCAGACTAACAGAGCTGTCGGAAAACCCATAGTATCGAGTTTATATAGCAAAAGCTTATGCACTACGGTATCAAAGGCTTTACTAAAGTCTGTATAAATAGCGTCAGTTTGTTGTTTATTTATAAATCCGTTGTGAACATGGCACACAAATTCTTAAAGATTAGAAGTAGTAGATCTGCCTTTCATAAAACCATGCTGAAAAGGTGATAATATGCTTTTTTATAAAATGTGACATCCGACGTGAGACTAAGAGTTCGAAAAGTTTAGGAATGGCACATAACTTAGCAATACATCTATAGTTATCTATGAAACGTCTATTGCCTGATTTATGAAGTGGAATAACAAAACTCGATCTCCAGAAGCTTGGAAAATAACCTATTTTCAAGGAGTAATTAAATATCTTAGTCAATGGTAAGTATAATCCTCTAGCACAAGATTTTGCAATATAGGTTGGAACACCGTCAGGGCCAGGGGAAAATGAGGAGCGTAATGTCTTTAAACCATTTAAGACTTCGTCTTCGGTTAAGATAATGCAGGGAAAGTGATTCAATGAAGTGGTATGAATTTCGCAAGGGCCTCTAGATGTGCCCTGGGTATAGGAAGACTGAAAAAAGTCAGCAAATAAATTTGCAATTTCAAGATTGTCTGAAGACTCTTACCTACCAAGTTTCCTGCTGGAGGGAAATTTCTGAGCTCTCCTTTTGGAGTTTACAAATTTAAAGAAATTCTTAGGATTGTTTAATAAATTCTGCCGCATTTGGGCTAAATACTGAGAATCACATTTGGAGTTTTCCGAATTATATCTATTTCTTGCCATGGAATATTTTGAATAATTTACAGCAGTGTTAGATTTTTTGAAATTTTTAAAAAGTCTATTTTTAATATTACGTAGACGTCTTAGCGTAGGTGTACCAAGCAGGGCCTTGGTCAACTAATGGTTTTGCCATTGGTACGGAGCTAGCTAGAGCTAAATTGAGCTGTTCATAAAATTTAGAAACACGTGAATCAATGTCGCCATTGATGCACAACATAGAACCTGATAAGAGAGAGCGTAGTAGGGGTATATTGGCCTTCGCAAAATTTCGCCTACTAGATAAAGTATTAATAACAGTAATATTGGACAGAGTGTTCCTTAATTCAAGGTTTAAAAGGAGCGTTGGATGATATGTATCCCCAGGAATTACAAATGGAGGACTTCTACAAAGCGAAATATTTAGGGAAGATGAGAAAATTAAATCTAGGAGTCGTTCCATACCATTGAGTATAAAATTTACTTGGTATAAACAAAGTTCATAAATTTTATCCCAAAAAGCGTCGGGTAAGAAGAGGTACATAATCTAATTTATTATCACCCGAGACCCAAGAAACATTAGGAAGATTAAAATTACCCATGTAAATCAAAGTAGAGTTATCTGTTAACAAAGAGGAAACTTTTCCAATAAGATCTGCGTGATTTAAGTAAGTTTCAACCCCTGAATTGGGTGTAATATAAGAGCAGGTTATATATATATATTGTATTACCAAAGACTATTAGCTTTGCACAAACAAATTCATTGTTTGGGTCGACAAAAATATCGACAGCTTCCGAAGGAATCGAGTGGTGGACTGCAATCAGAACCCCACCACCTTTTTTATTCAACCTATCCTTTCTGAAAATTAGATAATTATCGGGAAACATTTCTATATCAAGAATATCAGGTTTGAGCCAAGTTTCAGTAAAAACAATTATTTTATGTTCACATTATACACTTTTAAGAAAAACATTACTCAATTTAGTGTTAAGACCTCTTACATTCTGATATAGTATAG
Organism: Musca domestica; assembly: GCF_030504385.1. Taxonomy (NCBI): domain Eukaryota; kingdom Metazoa; phylum Arthropoda; class Insecta; order Diptera; family Muscidae; genus Musca; species Musca domestica. Next base: position 17,355,411 of record NW_026712115.1, on the reverse strand, counting down.
ATATGACATCATTTAGTTTTTTGATACTGTTGGAATATTCACAGATCTAGGGGTTTTTGTACGTTCTCTGAAAACAAATTCCTTTACCATCAGGCCAAAACGAGTTACTGACAATAGTAGTTAATATTTTGTGAGGCACATTTATTTTAAAAGAGGAAATTTCACGTCGTTGAGAGGAACTAAATTTTAATACATTTATATCGTTGTCTGACAGATCGGTTATTTTAGATTTCACATAATTACGAATAACATCAGTTGAAGTATTTGGGTGCAGCCTAGATAAAAATACGAGGCGCAACAACAATTAACTGATTAGAAAGCGGTTGATTAAAGTCTTCATTTAGATCAACTGTAGGGTTTAAATGTATATCATTTACTACGATAGTAGGTGGGTTGGGAGTATTTATTGCAAATGACGTTGATGAGGTTTTATTCCCTTCAGTGCAACAACTAACGTTCGGTGCAGGAACAGCCGGATGTGAGTCACTACTGCATTGAGTATAATTCTCAGTAGGGGTGTTAACCACAGTAGGAGAATTTAAACTTATTAAGTTATCAGGGCCTGAATTAGTGCAACCAAGAGTACTAACAACGCTAGCGGAATTTTTCCTTTTAGGAGAAACATCTAAAAATTCAAAGGTATTAACAATTTTTTCAATTCTATCGAAATTTTGTGATGCAGAGTTAAAACTTTAGTGTCCTTAAAAAGACGATGGAAATTTATCTCTAAATCCCTACAATCCGAACAAGACCAGCGGAGTCCTTTAGAAAGTCGAATTGTCTGCCATTAATGTTTCTAAAATCATCAAAATACCGAATATCGGGAGGTACCGTTATATTGGGGCTATACGAAGACTTTGTCATAGGCTGTAGTATCCATTACGAACTTCAAATACCAAATGTAAAACAATTTCGGTGAATAATGTTGCTAAAATCATTAAAATACCGAACATCGGGAGATTTCGTTTCGCACAGACAATTTTCTGTCATAGGCAGTATCCATTACGAACATCAAGTACCAAATTTGAAACAATTCCGGTGAATAATGGCTATTCGAAGACGTGGACGTGGACGTGTACAGACAATTTTCTGTCTTAAGCTGTAGTATCTAGTAGTAGTAGAAAAAGGCAGATAAAAAAAAACAATTTCGGTGAATTATGTTTCTAAAATCATCAAAATTCCGCACATCGGGAGGTACCGGCATATAGGGGCTATACGAAGACGTAAACCTGTGCAGACAACGTTTTGCTATAGGCTGTAGTATCCATTTCGAACTTCAAATACCAAATGTGAAACAATTCCGGTGAATAATATCGCTAAAATCATTAAAATACCGAACATCGGGAGATTTCGTTATATAGGGACTATACGAACACGTGGACCTGCACAGACAATTTTCTGTCATAGGCTGTAGTATACATTACGAACTTATATACCACATTTGCAACAATTGCGGTGAATAATGTCGCTAAAATCATCAAAGAACCGAATGTTGGGAGGTACCGAATATCGGGAGGTACTGTTATATGGGGGCTGTGTGAAGACGTGGACCTGCACAGACAATACGAAGGCGTGGACCTACAAGACAAATTTCTGTCTTAGGCTGTAGTATCGACTACGAACTTCAAATACCACATTTGAAATAATTCTGGCGAATAATGACGCAAAATCATCAATGTACCCTATATGGGCAGGTTCTGTTATATGGGGGCTATACGAAGACGTGGACCTGCACAGACAATTTTCTGTCTTAAGCTGTAGTATATATTGCGAACTTTAAAAGGCAGATTTGAAACAATTTCTTTTCGATCGTTCCCACCCCTGCCGACCGAGGGGGCGACCATACGTAGGGAGCGCGTACACACCAAAGAGTTGTGAGTAATGGTGCCAGCTACAGTCTAGTACATCAGCCGGCAAAGTAATAGGTAAAAATACACTATTGAGAAAGGAATTAGAGCAACACATATAACATTTATAACAAATATAAACAAATAACAGTGAAAATAATATGTTAAACAAAGACTACTGTTCAAAGGTTGGTGTCTATTGTTTCCGCAGAGGGAATTGTAGACTAGGTGCCGTTAATATTAACTTAAAGATTCTGACAACTAGTGCTCAAAGGCTGGGTCTACTGGTTCCGCAAAGGGAGATGTAGATCGGGTGCCGCAAAAATGAGCTTTTTAAAATAAAAATAAAATAGGTAAGTGAACATATACAATCACATGTGGAGAATAGATCTTTTAATAGAGTTCAACGAATTACTTAAACAAATACTATTACATAGACTATTGTAAATTACATATAAGGATGTCAATGGGTTACTGATTGCGAAATTAGTTCTTGCGAGAGATAACTTTAAAGGTTCGAAATTACGAATTCTACGAGAAGGAATATTATAAGTAACTTCCCCAGTTAAAAAATGAGAATCAATCAAACTGCGTGTTAATTTGATAATAAATAACGCTCTTAGCATAAACCGCCAACTTTCAAGTTTTGGGAGATCAATTAACAGTAAACGATTTTCATAAGGAGGAAGTAATTCTGACGGGTTCCAGTTAAGGCTCTGTAGAGCAAAAATCAGGAATTTAACTTGAACTGATTCGATTTTATCTGAGTAGCATTTATAAAAAGGACTCCACAGAATACATCCGTACTCTAATATTGGGCGAACTAAACTTACAAATAATCTTTTGGTGACATATGGATCATCGAACTCTTTAGACCAGCGTTTTATGAAACCTAGTAAAGACTTGGCTTTATTAACACATGAGTCAATATATAAATGAAAACGTAGTTTAGGATCTAGAATAACACTGAGGTCAGTAAAGGAATCAACATTTTCTAATTTGTATGAACCAATAAAGTAGATAGAATGTATTGGCTGAGATCGTGTCAAGGCACTGCACCAGTTCACAAGGGAATGTAAATCGTACTGTAAGAAAGTCGAATCGTCAAGGGAATTTATATGCATGTAAAGCTTCACATCATCAGCAAACATTAGTATTTTAGAGAATGGAATATGATCCGGGAGATCATCAAAATACAGAACAAAAAGTAAAGGGCCCAAATGACTACCCTGAGGTACGCCAGAAGAAACAACAATATTTTTGAAAACGAATCATTGAAAATGACTTTTTGGGTAGGACCCTCCAAGTATGATGAATGTCCAGACTAACAGAGCTGTCGGAAAACCCATAGTATCGAGTTTATATAGCAAAAGCTTATGCACTACGGTATGAAAGGCTTTACTAAAGTCTGTATAAATAGCGTCAGTTTGTTGTTTATTTATAAATCCGTTGTGAACATGGCACACAAATTCTTAAAGATTAGAAGTAGTAGATCTGCCTTTCATAAAACCATGCTGAAAAGGTGATAATATGCTTTTTTATAAAATGTGACATCCGACGTGAGACTAAGAGTTCGAAAAGTTTAGGAATGGCACATAACTTAGCAATACATCTATAGTTATCTATGAAACGTCTATTGCCTGATTTATGAAGTGGAATAACAAAACTCGATCTCCAGAAGCTTGGAAAATAACCTATTTTCAAGGAGTAATTAAATATCTTAGTCAATGGTAAGTATAATCCTCTAGCACAAGATTTTGCAATATAGGTTGGAACACCGTCAGGGCCAGGGGAAAATGAGGAGCGTAATGTCTTTAAACCATTTAAGACTTCGTCTTCGGTTAAGATAATGCAGGGAAAGTGATTCAATGAAGTGGTATGAATTTCGCAAGGGCCTCTAGATGTGCCCTGGGTATAGGAAGACTGAAAAAAGTCAGCAAATAAATTTGCAATTTCAAGATTGTCTGAAGACTCTTACCTACCAAGTTTCCTGCTGGAGGGAAATTTCTGAGCTCTCCTTTTGGAGTTTACAAATTTAAAGAAATTCTTAGGATTGTTTAATAAATTCTGCCGCATTTGGGCTAAATACTGAGAATCACATTTGGAGTTTTCCGAATTATATCTATTTCTTGCCATGGAATATTTTGAATAATTTACAGCAGTGTTAGATTTTTTGAAATTTTTAAAAAGTCTATTTTTAATATTACGTAGACGTCTTAGCGTAGGTGTACCAAGCAGGGCCTTGGTCAACTAATGGTTTTGCCATTGGTACGGAGCTAGCTAGAGCTAAATTGAGCTGTTCATAAAATTTAGAAACACGTGAATCAATGTCGCCATTGATGCACAACATAGAACCTGATAAGAGAGAGCGTAGTAGGGGTATATTGGCCTTCGCAAAATTTCGCCTACTAGATAAAGTATTAATAACAGTAATATTGGACAGAGTGTTCCTTAATTCAAGGTTTAAAAGGAGCGTTGGATGATATGTATCCCCAGGAATTACAAATGGAGGACTTCTACAAAGCGAAATATTTAGGGAAGATGAGAAAATTAAATTTAGGAGTCGTTCCATACCATTGAGTATAAAATTTACTTGGTATAAACAAAGTTCATAAATTTTATCCCAAAAAGCGTCGGGTAAGAAGAGGTACATAATCTAATTTATTATCACCCGAGACCCAAGAAACATTAGGAAGATTAAAATTACCCATGTAAATCAAAGTAGAGTTATCTGTTAACAAAGAGGAAACTTTTCCAATAAGATCTGCGTGATTTAAGTAAGTTTCAACCCCTGAATTGGGTGTAATATAAGAGCAGGTTATATATATATTGTATTACCAAAGACTATTAGCTTTGCACAAACAAATTCATTGTTTGGGTCGACAAAAATATCGACAGCTTCCGAAGGAATCGAGTGGTGGACTGCAATCAGAACCCCACCACCTTTTTTATTCAACCTATCCTTTCTGAAAATTAGATAATTATCGGGAAACATTTCTATATCAAGAATATCAGGTTTGAGCCAAGTTTCAGTAAAAACAATTATTTTATGTTCACATTATACACTTTTAAGAAAAACATTACTCAATTTAGTGTTAAGACCTCTTACATTCTGATATAGTATAGATATGACATCATTTAGTTTTTTGATACTGTTGGAATATTCACAGATCTAGGGGTTTTTGTACGTTCTCTGAAAACAAATTCCTTTACCATCAGGCCAAAACGAGTTACTGACAATAGTAGTTAATATTTTGTGAGGCACATTTATTTTAAAAGAGGAAATTTCACGTCGTTGAGAGGAACTAAATTTTAATACATTTATATCGTTGTCTGACAGATCGGTTATTTTAGATTTCACATAATTACGAATAACATCAGTTGAAGTATTTGGGTGCAGCCTAGATAAAAATACGAGGCGCAACAACAATTAACTGATTAGAAAGCGGTTGATTAAAGTCTTCATTTAGATCAACTGTAGGGTTTAAATGTATATCATTTACTACGATAGTAGGTGGGTTGGGAGTATTTATTGCAAATGACGTTGATGAGGTTTTATTCCCTTCAGTGCAACAACTAACGTTCGGTGCAGGAACAGCCGGATGTGAGTCACTACTGCATTGAGTATAATTCTCAGTAGGGGTGTTAACCACAGTAGGAGAATTTAAACTTATTAAGTTATCAGGGCCTGAATTAGTGCAACCAAGAGTACTAACAACGCTAGCGGAATTTTTCCTTTTAGGAGAAACATCTAAAAATTCAAAGGTATTAACAATTTTTTCAATTCTATCGAAATTTTGTGATGCAGAGTTAAAACTTTAGTGTCCTTAAAAAGACGATGGAAATTTATCTCTAAATCCCTACAATCCGAACAAGACCAGCGGAGTCCTTTAGAAAGTCGAATTGTCTGCCATTAATGTTTCTAAAATCATCAAAATACCGAATATCGGGAGGTACCGTTATATTGGGGCTATACGAAGACTTTGTCATAGGCTGTAGTATCCATTACGAACTTCAAATACCAAATGTAAAACAATTTCGGTGAATAATGTTGCTAAAATCATTAAAATACCGAACATCGGGAGATTTCGTTTCGCACAGACAATTTTCTGTCATAGGCAGTATCCATTACGAACATCAAGTACCAAATTTGAAACAATTCCGGTGAATAATGGCTATTCGAAGAGGTGGACGTGGACGTGTACAGACAATTTTCTGTCTTAAGCTGTAGTATCTAGTAGTAGTAGAAAAAGGCAGATAAAAAAAAACAATTTCGGTGAATTATGTTTCTAAAATCATCAAAATTCCGCACATCGGGAGGTACCGGCATATAGGGGCTATACGAAGACGTAAACCTGCACAGACAATTTTCTGTCATAGGCTGTAGTATACATTACGAACTTATATACCACATTTGCAACAATTGCGGTGAATAATGTCGCTAAAATCATCAAAGAACCGAATGTTGGGAGGTACCGAATATCGGGAGGTACTGTTATATGGGGGCTGTGTGAAGACGTGGACCTGCACAGACAATACGAAGGCGTGGACCTACAAGACAAATTTCTGTCTTAGGCTGTAGTATCCACTACGAACTTCAAATACCACATTTGAAATAATTCTGGCGAATAATGACGCAAAATCATCAATGTACCCTATATGGGCAGGTTCTGTTATATGGGGGCTATACGAAGACGTGGACCTGCACAGACAATTTTCTGTCTTAAGCTGTAGTATATATTGCGAACTTTAAAAGGCAGATTTGAAACAATTTCTTTTCGATCGTTCCCACGCCTCTCACTCCCACCCCTGCCGACCGAGGGGGCGACCATACGTAGGGAGCGCGTACACACCAAAGAGTTGTGAGTAATGGTGCCAGCTACAGTCTAGTACATCAGCCGGCAAAGTAATAGGTAAAAATACACTATTGAGAAAGGAATTAGAGCAACACATATAACATTTATAACAAATATAAACAAATAACAGTGAAAATAATATGTTAAACAAAGACTACTGTTCAAAGGCTGGTGTCTATTGTTTCCGCAGAGGGAATTGTAGACTAGGTGCCGTTAAAATTAACTTAAAGATTCTGACAACTAGTGCTCAAAGGCTGGGTCTACTGGTTCCGCAAAGGGAGATGTAGATCGGGTGCCGCAAAAATGAGCTTTTTAAAATAAAAAAAATAGGTAAGTGAACATATACAATCACATGTGGAGAATAGATCTTTTAATAGAGTTCAACGAATTACTTAAACAAATACTATTACATAGACTATTGTAAATTACATATAAGGATGTCAATGGGTTACTGATTGCGAAATTTGTTCTTGCGAGAGATAACTTTAAAGGTTTGAAATTACGAATTCTACGAGAAGGAATATTATAAGTAACTTCCCCAGTTAAAAAATGAGAATCAATCAAACCGCGTGTTAATTTGATAATAAATAACGCTCTTAGCATAAACCGCCTCCTTTCAAGTTTTGGGAGATCAATTAACAGTAAACGATTTTCATAAGGTGGAAGTAATTCTGACGGGTTCCAGTTAAGGCTCTGTAGAGCAAAAATCAGGAATTTAACTTGAACTGATTCGATTTTATCTGAGTAGCATTTATAAAAAGGACTCCACAGAATACATCCGTACTCTAATATTGGGCGAACTAAACTTACAAATAATCTTTTGGTGACATATGGATCATCGAACTCTTTAGACCAGCGTTTTATGAAACCTAGTAAAGACTTGGCTTTATTAACACATGAGTCAATATATAAATGAAAACGTAGTTTAGGATCTAGAATAACACTGAGGTCAGTAAAGGAATCAACATTTTCTAATTTGTATGAACCAATAAAGTAGTTAGAATGTATTGGCTGAGATCGTGTCAAGGCACTGCACCAGTTCACAAGGGAATGTAAATCGTACTGTAAGAAAGTCGAATCGTCAAGGGAATTTATATGCATGTAAAGCTTCACATCATCAGCAAACATTAGTATTTTAGAGAATCGAATATGATCCGGGAGATCATCAAAATACAGAACAAAAAGTAAAGGGCCCAAATGACTACCCTGAGGTACGCCAGAAGAAACAACAATATTTTTTGAAAACGAATCATTGAAAATGACTTTTTGGGTAGGACCCTCCAAGTATGATGAATGTCCAGACTAACAGAGCTGTCGGAAAACCCATAGTATCGAGTTTATATAGCAAAAGCTTATGCACTACGGTATCAAAGGCTTTACTAAAGTCTGTATAAATAGCGTCAGTTTGTTGTTTATTTATAAATCCGTTGTGAACATGGCACACAAATTCTTAAAGATTAGAAGTAGTAGATCTGCCTTTCATAAAACCATGCTGAAAAGGTGATAATATGCTTTTTTATAAAATGTGACATCCGACGTGAGACTAAGAGTTCGAAAAGTTTAGGAATGGCACATAACTTAGCAATACATCTATAGTTATCTATGAAACGTCTTTTGCCTGATTTATGAAGTGGAATAACAAAACTCGATCTCCAGAAGCTTGGAAAATAACCTATTTTCAAGGAGTAATTAAATATCTTAGTCAATGGTAAGTATAATCCTCTAGCACAAGATTTTGCAATATAGGTTGGAACACCGTCAGGTCCAGGGGAAAATGAGGAGCGTAATGTCTTTAAACCATTTAAGACTTCGTCTTCGGTTAAGATAATGCAGGGAAAGTGATTTAATGAAGTGGTATGAATTTCGCAAGGGCCTCTAGATGTGCCCTGGGTATAGGAAGACTGAAAAAAGTCAGCAAATAAATTTGCAATTTCAAGATTGTCTGAAGACTCTTTACTACCAAGTTTCCTGCTGGAGGGAAATTTCTGAGCTCTCCTTTTGGAGTTTACAAATTTAAAGAAATTCTTAGGATTGTTTAATAAATTCTGCCGCATTTGGGCTAAATACTGAGAATCACATTTGGAGTTTTCCGAATTATATCTATTTCTTGCCATGGAATATTTTGAATAATTTACAGCAGTGTTAGATTTTTTGAAATTTTTAAAAAGTCTATTTTTAATATTACGTAGACGTCTTAGCGTAGGTGTACCAAGCAGGGCCTTGGTCAACTAATGGTTTTGCCATTGGTACGGAGCTAGCTAGAGCTAAATTGAGCTGTTCATAAAATTTAGAAACACGTGAATCAATGTCGCCATTGATGCACAACATAGAACCTGATAAGAGAGAGCGTAGTAGTAATAAAGTATTAATAACAGTAATATTGGACAGAGTGTTCCTTAATTCAAGGTTTAAAAGGAGCGTTGGATGATATGTATCCCCAGGAATTACAAATGGAGGACTTCTACAAAGCGAAATATTTAGGGAAGATGAGAAAATTAAATCTAGGAGTCGTTCCATACCATTGAGTATAAAATTTACTTGGTATAAACAAAGTTCATAAATTTTATCCCAAAAAGCGTCGGGTAAGAAGAGGTACATAATCTAATTTATTATCACCCGAGACCCAAGAAACATTAGGAAGATTAAAATTACCCATGTAAATCAAAGTAGAGTTATCTGTTAACAAAGAGGAAACTTTTCCAATAAGATCTGCGTGATTTAAGTAAGTTTCAACCCCTGAATTGGGTGTAATATAAGAGCAGGTTATATATATATTGTATTACCAAAGACTATTAGCTTTGCACAAACAAATTCATTGTTTGGGTCGACAAAAATATCGACAGCTTCCGAAGGAATCGAGTGGTGGACTGCAATCAGAACCCCACCACCTTTTTTATTCAACCTATCCTTTCTGAAAATTAGATAATTATCGGGAAACATTTCTATATCAAGAATATCAGGTTTGAGCCAAGTTTCAGTAAAAACAATTATTTTATGTTCACATTATACACTTTTAAGAAAAACATTACTCAATTTAGTGTTAAGACCTCTTACATTCTGATATAGTATAGATATGACATCATTTAGTTTTTTGATACTGTTGGAATATTCACAGATCTAGGGGTTTTTGTACGTTCTCTGAAAACAAATTCCTTTACCATCAGGCCAAAACGAGTTACTGACAATAGTAGTTAATATTTTGTGAGGCACATTTATTTTAAAAGAGGAAATTTCACGTCGTTGAGAGGAACTAAATTTTAATACATTTATATCGTTGTCTGACAGATCGGTTATTTTAGATTTCACATAATTACGAATAACATCAGTTGAAGTATTTGGGTGCAGCCTAGATAAAAATACGAGGCGCAACAACAATTAACTGATTAGAAAGCGGTTGATTAAAGTCTTCATTTAGATCAACTGTAGGGTTTAAATGTATATCATTTACTACGATAGTAGGTGGGTTGGGAGTATTTATTGCAAATGACGTTGATGAGGTTTTATTCCCTTCAGTGCAACAACTAACGTTCGGTGCAGGAACAGCCGGATGTGAGTCACTACTGCATTGAGTATAATTCTCAGTAGGGGTGTTAACCACAGTAGGAGAATTTAAACTTATTAAGTTATCAGGGCCTGAATTAGTGCAACCAAGAGTACTAACAACGCTAGCGGAATTTTTCCTTTTAGGAGAAACATCTAAAAATTCAAAGGTGTTAACAATTTTTTCAATTCTAATAGGTAAGTGAACATATACAATCACATGTGGAGAATAGATCTTTTAATAGAGTTCAACGAATTACTTAAACAAATACTATTACATAGACTATTGTAAATTACATATAAGGATGTCAATGGGTTACTGATTGCGAAATTAGTTCTTGCGAGAGATAACTTTAAAGGTTCGAAATTACGAATTCTACGAGAAGGAATATTATAAGTAACTTCCCCAGTTAAAAAATGAGAATCAATCAAACCGCGTGTTACTTTGATAATAAATAACGCTCTTAGCATAAACCGCCTCCTTTCAAGTTTTGGGAGATCAATTAACAGTAAACGATTTTCATAAGGTGGAAGTAATTCTGACGGGTTCCAGTTAAGGCTCTGTAGAGCAAAAATCAGGAATTTAACTTGAACTGATTCGATTTTATCTGAGTAGCATTTATAAAAAGGACTCCACAGAATACATCCGTACTCTAATATTGGGCGAACTAAACTTACAAATAATCTTTTGGTGACATATGGATCATCGAACTCTTTAGACCAGCGTTTTATGAAACCTAGTAAAGACTTGGCTTTATTAACACATGAGCCAATATATAAATGAAAACGTAGTTTAGGATCTAGAATAACACTGAGGTCAGTAAAGGAATCAACATTTTCTAATTTGTATGAACCAATAAAGTAGTTAGAATGTATTGGCTGAGATCGTTTCAAGGCACTGCACCAGTTCACAAGGGAATGTAAATCGTACTGTAAGAAAGTCGAATCGTCAAGGGAATTTATATGCATGTAAAGCTTCACATCATCAGCAAACATTAGTATTTTAGAGAATCGAATATGATCCGGGAGATCATCAAAATACAGAACAAAAAGTAAAGGGCCCAAATGACTACCCTGAGGTACGCCAGAAGAAACAACAATATTTTTTGAAAACGAATCATTGAAAATGACTTTTTGGGTAGGACCCTCCAAGTATGATGAATGTCCAGACTAACAGAGCTGTCGGAAAACCCATAGTATCGAGTTTATATAGCAAAAGCTTATGCACTACGGTATCAAAGGCTTTACTAAAGTCTGTATAAATAGCGTCAGTTTGTTGTTTATTTATAAATCCGTTGTGAACATGGCACACAAATTCTTAAAGATTAGAAGTAGTAGATCTGCCTTTCATAAAACCATGCTGAAAAGGTGATAATATGCTTTTTTATAAAATGTGACATCCGACGTGAGACTAAGAGTTCGAAAAGTTTAGGAATGGCACATAACTTAGCAATACATCTATAGTTATCTATGAAACGTCTATTGCCTGATTTATGAAGTGGAATAACAAAACTCGATCTCCAGAAGCTTGGAAAATAACCTATTTTCAAGGAGTAATTAAATATCTTAGTCAATGGTAAGTATAATCCTCTAGCACAAGATTTTGCAATATAGGTTGGAACACCGTCAGGTCCAGGGGAAAATGAGGAGCGTAATGTCTTTAAACCATTTAAGACTTCGTCTTCGGTTAAGATAATGCAGGGAAAGTGATTCAATGAAGTGGTATGAATTTCGCAAGGGCCTCTAGATGTGCCCTGGGTATAGGAAGACTGAAAAAAGTCAGCAAATAAATTTGCAATTTCAAGATTGTCTGAAGACTCTTTACTACCAAGTTTCCTGCTGGAGGGAAATTTCTGAGCTCTCCTTTTGGAGTTTACAAATTTAAAGAAATTCTTAGGATTGTTTAATAAATTCTGCCGCATTTGGGCTAAATACTGAGAATCACATTTGGAGTTTTCCGAATTATATCTATTTCTTGCCATGGAATATTTTGAATAATTTACAGCAGTGTTAGATTTTTGAAATTTTTAAAAAGTCTATTTTTAATATTACGTAGACGTCTTAGCGTAGGTGTACCAAGCAGGGCCTTGGTCAACTAATGGTTTTGCCATTGGTACGGAGCTAGCTAGAGCTAAATTGAGCTGTTCATAAAATTTAGAAACACGTGAATCAATGTCGCCATTGATGCACAACATAGAACCTGATAAGAGAGAGCGTAGTAGGGGTATATTGGCCTTCGCAAAATTTCGCCTACTAGATAAAGTATTAATAACAGTAATATTGGACAGAGTGTTCCTTAATTCAAGGTTTAAAAGGAGCGTTGGATGATATGTATCCCCAGGAATTACAAATGGAGGACTTCTACAAAGCGAAATATTTAGGGAAGATGAGAAAATTAAATCTAGGAGTCGTTCCATACCATTGAGTATAAAATTTACTTGGTATAAACAAAGTTCATAAATTTTATCCCAAAAAGCGTCGGGTAAGAAGAGGTACATAATCTAATTTATTATCACCCGAGACCCAAGAAACATTAGGAAGATTAAAATTACCCATGTAAATCAAAGTAGAGTTATCTGTTAACAAAGAGGAAACTTTTCCAATAAGATCTGCGTGATTTAAGTAAGTTTCAACCCCTGAATTGGGTGTAATATAAGAGCAGGTTATATATATATTGTATTACCAAAGACTATTAGCTTTGCACAAACAAATTCATTGTTTGGGTCGACAAAAATATCGACAGCTTCCGAAGGAATCGAGTGGTGGACTGCAATCAGAACCCCACCACCTTTTTTATTCAACCTATCCTTTCTGAAAATTAGATAATTATCGGGAAACATTTCTATATCAAGAATATCAGGTTTGAGCCAAGTTTCAGTAAAAACAATTATTTTATGTTCACATTATACACTTTTAAGAAAAACATTACTCAATTTAGTGTTAAGACCTCTTACATTCTGATATAGTATAGATATGACATCATTTAGTTTTTTGATACTGTTGGAATATTCACAGATCTAGGGGTTTTTGTACGTTCTCTGAAAACAAATTCCTTTACCATCAGGCCAAAACGAGTTACTGACAATAGTAGTTAATATTTTGTGAGGCACATTTATTTTAAAAGAGGAAATTTCACGTCGTTGAGAGGAACTAAATTTTAATACATTTATATCGTTGTCTGACAGATCGGTTATTTTAGATTTCACATAATTACGAATAACATCAGTTGAAGTATTTGGGTGCAGCCTAGATAAAAATACGAGGCGCAACAACAATTAACTGATTAGAAAGCGGTTGATTAAAGTCTTCATTTAGATCAACTGTAGGGTTTAAATGTATATCATTTACTACGATAGTAGGTGGGTTGGGAGTATTTATTGCAAATGACGTTGATGAGGTTTTATTCCCTTCAGTGCAACAACTAACGTTCTGTGCAGGAACAGCCGGATGTGAGTCACTACTGCATTGAGTATAATTCTCAGTAGGGGTGTTAACCACAGTAGGAGAATTTAAACTTATTAAGTTATCAGGGCCTGAATTAGTGCAACCAAAAGTACTAACAACGCTAGCGGAATTTTTCCTTTTAGGAGAAACATCTAAAAATTAAAAGGTATTAACAATTTTTTCAATTCTATCGAAATTTTGTGATGCAGAGTTAAAACTTTAGTGTCCTTAAAAAGACGATGGAAATTTATCTCTAAATCCCTACAATCCGAACAAGACCAGCTAAGTCCTTTAGATTTATCAGTGATAAAGTCGAATTGTCTGCCATTAATGTTTCTAAAATCATCAAAATACCGAACATCGGGAGGTACCGTTATATTGGGGCTATACGAAGACTTTGTCATATGCTGTAGTATCCATTACGAACTTCAAATACCAAATGTAAAACAATTCCGGTGAATAATATCGCTAAAATCATTAAAATATCGAACATCGGGAGATTTCGTTATATAGGGACTATACGAACACGTGGACCTGCACAGACAATTTTCTGTCATAGGCTGTAGTATACATTACGAACTTTAAATACCACATTTGCAACAATTGCGGTGAATAATGTCGCTAAAATCATCAAAGAACCGAATGTTGGGAGGTACCGAATATCGGGAGGTACTGTTATATGGGGGCTGTGTGAAGACGTGGACCTGCACAGACAATACGAAGGCGTGGACCTACAAGACAAATTTCTGTCTTAGGCTGTAGTATCCACTACGAACTTCAAATACCACATTTGAAATAATTCTGGCGAATAATGACGCAAAATCATCAAAGTACCCTATATGGGCAGATTCTGTTATATGGGGGCTATACGAAGACGTGGACCTGCACAGACAATTTTCTGAATTATGCTGTAATATCTGTTACGAATTTCAAATAATTCGCTAAAATCATAAAAATACCGAATTTAGGGAGGTACCGTTATATGGGGGCTAGGCGAAGACGTGGACTTGCACAGACAATTTTCTGTAATAGGCTGTATTATCCATTACGAACTTCAAATACCATATTTGAAACAATTTCGATGAATAATGTCGCTAAAATCATGAAAATACCGAATACAGAGAGGTACTATTATATGGGGGATATACCAAAACATGGACCTGCACAGACAATTTTCTCTCTTATGCCATGTTTACGTTAGAACTTTTTGTAGGGTTAACCTACTTTGAGAGGATTTACAGTCGGTTAACCCATTTATATATAAACGTACTGTTAGGCTTATCTGCAAAGAACTTTATATTCGAGATTTAAAAAAATTCCGGTGAATTATGTTGCTAAAATCAAAATAATACAGAATATCGGGAGGTACGATAATACCGAATAATCTGTGAATAATGTCGCTAAAATCATCAAAATACCGAATTCGGGAGGTGCAGTTATATGGGGGCTATTCAAAGACGCGGTCCTGCACTAACAATTTTATGTCTTAGGCTTTCGTATCAAGTACAAACTTCAAATACCAAACTTTAAACAATTCCGGTGAATAATGTCGTTAAAATCATCAAAATACCGAATGTAGAGAGTTACTATTATATGGGGGATATACCAAAACATGGACCTGCACAGACAATTCTCTGTCTTAGGCCATAGTATCTGTTACTAACTTCAAGTAGCAGATTTGAAACAATTCAGGTGAATAATGTTTTTAAAAGCATCAAAACACCGAATATCGGCAGGTACCGTTATATGGGGGCTATGTGTAGACGTGGACCTGCATAGACAATTTTCTGTAATAGGCTGTAGTATCCATTACGAACTTCAAATACCACATTTGAAATAATTCTGTTATATGGGGACTGTACCGTTATATGGGGGCTCTACGAAGACGTGTACCTGCAAAGACAAATTTCTGTCATAGGCTGTAGTATCCATTATGAACTTTAAATACCACATTTGCAACAATTGCGGTGAATAATGTCGCCGGGCTGTGTGAAGACGTGGACCTGCACAGACAATACGAAGGCGTGGACCTACAAGACAAATTTCTGTCTTAGGCTGTAGTATCCACTACGAACTTCAAATACCACATTTGCAATAATTCTGGCGAATACTGACGCAAAATCATCAAAGTACCGTATATGGGCAGGTTCTGTTATATGGGGGCTATACGAAGACGTGGATCTGCACAGACAATTTTCTGAATTAGTCTGTAGTATCTGTTACGAATTTTAAATAACAGATTTGAGACATTTCCTGTGAATAATGTCGCTAAAATCATCAAAATACCGAATTAAGGGAGGTACCGTTATATGGGGGCTATACGAAAACGTGGACCTGCATAGAAAATTTTCTGTCATAGGCTGTAGTATCCATTATGAACTTTAAATACCACATTTGCAACAATTGCGGTGAATAATGTCGCCGGGCTGTGTGAAGACGTGGACCTGCACAGACAATACGAAGGCGTGGACCTACAAGACAAATTTCTGTCTTAGGCTGTAGTATCCACTACGAACTTCAAA
The DNA here is from genome assembly GCF_030504385.1 of Musca domestica. Classification (NCBI taxonomy): domain Eukaryota; kingdom Metazoa; phylum Arthropoda; class Insecta; order Diptera; family Muscidae; genus Musca; species Musca domestica. The sequence goes on along the minus strand of NW_026712115.1, from coordinate 17,339,202 downwards.
TACCACATTTGCAATAATTCTGGCGAATAATTTCGCTAAAATCATCAAAATACCGAATATAGAGAGGTACTATAATATGGGGGATATACCAAAACATGGACCTGCACATACAATCTTCTGTCTTAGGCTGTAGTGTATGCTACGAACTTCAAATTCCAGATTTGAAACAATTCCGGTGATTAATGTCGCTAAAATCACCAAAATACCCAATATAGGAGGATATACCAAAATATGGACGTGCACAGACAATTTTCTGTCTTAGGCTGTAGTGTATGCTACGAACTTCAAACTCCAGATTTGAAACAATTCCGGTGAATAATGTCGCGAAAATCATCAAAATACTGAATATCGGGAGGTACTGTTATATTGGGGCTATACGAAAACAAACAATTATCCGTCTAAGGCTGTAGTATCTATTAAGAACTTCAAACAGCAGATTTGAAATAATTCCGGTGTATAATGTCGCTAAAATCATTAAAATACCGAACATCGGGAGATTCCGTTATATAAGGACAATTTTCTGTCTTAGGCTGTAGTATCTACTACGAACTTCAAATATTACATTTGAATCCATTCTTGCGAATAATGTCGCTAAAATCATCAAAGTACCGAATATGGACGGATACTGTTATATGGGGGCTATACGAAGACGTGGACCTGCTGTAGCATCCATTACGAACTTCAAATACCAAATTTGAAACCATTCCGGTGAAAAATGTCGATAAAATCGACAAAATACCGAACATCGGGAGATAGCTTTGAAACTATTTCGTTAATAATATATAAAAATCATGAAAATACGAAATACCGGGAGCTACCGTTATATTGGCGCTATACGAAGACGTGGACTTGCACAGACAATTTTCTGCACTAGGCTGTAGTATCAGATAGGATCTTCAAATAGCAGATTTAAAACTATTCCTGTGAATAATCTCGCTAAAATCATCAAAATACCGAATTTAGTTAGGTACCTTTATATGGGGGCTTTGCGAATACCAAATTTTAAACAATTCCGGTGAATAATGTCGCTAAAATCATCAAAGTACCGAATATGGGCAGGTACTGTTATATGGGGGCTATACGAAGACGTGGACCTACACAGACAATTTTCTGTCTTATGCTGCAGTATCTGTTACGAATTTAAATTATCAGATTTGAAACAATTCCGGTAAATAATGTCGCTAAAATCTTCAACATACCGAATATAGAGAGGTACTATTATATGGGGATATACCAAATCATGCATCTGTACAGACAATTTTCTGTCTTATTCTGTAGTATCTGCTACGAACTTCCAATACCAGATTAGAAACCATTCCTGTCAATAATGTCGCTAATAAAATCAAATTACGGAATATCGAGAGGTACCGGTATATTGGGGCTATGCGAACACGTGGACATGCACAGGCAATTTTCTGTCTTAGGCTGTAGTATCTGTTACGAACTTCAAGTAGCAGAGTTGAAACAATTCCGGTGAATAATGTCGATAAAATCATCATAATACCGAATATTGGGAGGTACCAATAATACCGAATATTCGGTAAATAATGTCACTAAAATAATCAAACTAGCGAATTTCGGGAGGTACCGTTACATGGGGGCTATGCGAAGACGTGGACCTGCACAGACAATTTTCTGACTTTAGATGTAGTATCTAAAACGAACTTCAAATAGCAGATTTGAAACAATTCCGGTGAACAACGTCGCTAAAATCATCTAAATACCGAATATCGGGAGGTACCGATATATGGGGGCAATGCGAAGACGTGGACCTGCACAGACAATTTTCTGACTTTAGATGTAGTATCTAATACGAACTTGAAATAGCAGATTTGAAACAATTCCGGTGAATAACGTCGCTAAAATCATCATAATACCGAATATTGGGAACTACCGATAATACCGAATATTCGGTAAATAATGTCGCTAAAATAATCAAACTAGCGAATTTCGGGAGGTACCGTTACATGGGGCCTATGCGAAGACGTGGACCTGCACTAACAATTTTCTGTCTTAGGCTGTAGTATCCATTACATACTTCAAATATCAAATTTAAAACAATTCCGGTGAATACTGTCGCTAAAATTATCAAAATACCGAATATAAATAATTCTGTTATATGGGGACTATACCGTTATATGGGGGCTATACGAAGACGTGGACCTGCATAGACAATTTTCTGTCATAGGCTGTAGTATCCATTACGAACTTCAAATACCAAATTTGAAATAATTCTGTTATCTGGGGCTATACCGTTATATGGGGGCTATACGAAGACGTGGACCTGCATAGACAATTTTCTGTCATAGGCTGTAGTATTCATTATGAACTTTAAATACCACATTTGCAACAATTGCGGTGAACAATGTCGCCGGGCTGTGTGAAGACGTGGACCTGCACAGACAATACGAAGGCGTGGACCTACATAGACAAATTACTGTCTTAGGCTGTAGTATCCACTACGAACTTCAAATACCACATTTGCAATAATTCCGGCGAATACTGACGCAAAATCATCAAAGTACCGTATATGGGCAGGTTCTGTTTTATGGGGGCTATACGAAGACGTGGACCTGCAAAGACAATTTTCTGAATTAGTTATCTGTTACGAATTTTAAATAACAGATTTGAAACAATTTCGGTGAATAATGTCGCTAAAATCATCAAAATACCGAATAAAGGGAGGTACCGTTATATGGGGGCTATGCGAAGACGTGGACTTGCACAAACAATTTTCTGTAATAGGCTGTAGTATCTGCTACGAACTTCAAACACCAGATTTGAAACCATTCCTGTGAATAATGTCGCTAAAATCATCAAAATACCGAATATAGAGAGGTACAATATATGGGGGATATACCAAAATATGGAACTGCACATACAATTTTCTGTCTTAGGCTGTAGTATATGCTACGAACTTCAAATTCCAGATTTGAAATAATGCCGGTGATTAATGTCGCTAAACTCACCAAAATACCCAATATAGAGCGGTACTATTATATGGGGGATATACCAAAATATGGACGTGCACAGACAATTTTCTGTCTTAGGCTGAAGTATATGCTACGAACTTCAAATTCCAGATTTGAAACAATTCCGGTGAATAATGTCGATAAAATCATCATAATACCGAATATTGGGAGGTACCAATAATACCGAATATTCGGTAAATAATGTCACTAAAATAATCAAACTAGCGAATTTCGGGAGGTACCGTTACATGGGGCTATGCGAAGACGTGGACCTGCACAGACAATTTTCTGACTTTAGATGTAGTATCTAAAACGAACTTCAAATAGCAGATTTGAAACAATTCCGGTGAACGACGTCGCTAAAATCATCTAAATACCGAATATCGGGAGGTACCGATATATGGGGGCAATGCGAAGACGTGGACCTGCACAGACAATTTTCTGACTTTAGATGTAGTATCTAATACGAACTTGAAATAGCAGATTTGAAACAATTCCGGTGAATAACGTCGCTAAAATCATCATAATACCGAATATTGGGAACTACCGATAATACCGAATATTCGGTAAATAATGTCGCTAAAATAATCAAACTAGCGAATTTCGGGAGGTACCGTTACATGGGGCCTATGCGAAGACGTGGACCTGCACTAACAATTTTCTGTCTTAGGCTGTAGTATCCATTACATACTTCAAATATCAAATTTAAAACAATTCCGGTGAATACTGTCGCTAAAATTATCAAAATACCGAATATAAATAATTCTGTTATATGGGGACTATACCGTTATATGATGGCTATACGAAGACGTGGACCTGCATAGACAATTTTCTGTCATAGGCTGTAGTATCCATTACGAACTTCAAATACCAAATTTGAAATAATTTCGATGAATAATGTCGCTAAAATCATCAAAATACCTAAAACAAAGAGGTACTATTATATGGGGGATATACCAAAACATGGACCTGCACAGACAATTCTCTGCCTTAGGCTGTAGTATCTGCTACGAACTTCAAACACCAGATTTGAAACCATTCCTGTGAATAATGTCGCTAAAATAATCAAATATCGGGAGGTACCGTTATATGGGGCTATGCGAACACGTTGACAGGCACAGACAATTTTCTGTCTTAGGCTATAGTATCTGTTACTAACTTCAAGTAGCAGATTTGAAACAATTCAGGTGAATAATGTTTTTAAAATCATCAAAACACCGAATATCGGGAGGTACCGTTATATGGGGGCTATGCGAAGACGTGGACCGGCAAAGAAAATTTTCTGTAATAGGCTGTAGTATCCATTACGAACTTCAAATACCATATTTGAAATAATTCTGTTATATGGGGCTATGCCGTTATATGGGGGCTATACGAAGACGTGGACCTGCATAGACAATTTTCTGTCATAGGCTGTAGTATTCATTATGAACTTTAAATACCACATTTGCAACAATTGCGGTGAACAATGTCGCCGGGCTGTGTGAAGACGTGGACCTGCACAGACAATACGAAGGCGTGGACCTACATAGACAAATTACTGTCTTAGGCTGTAGTATCCACTACGAACTTCAAATACCACATTTGCAATAATTCCGGCGAATACTGACGCAAAATCATCAAAGTACCGTATATGGGCAGGTTCTGTTTTATGGGGGCTATACGAAGACGTGGACCTGCAAAGACAATTTTCTGAATTAGTTATCTGTTACGAATTTTAAATAACAGATTTGAAACAATTTCGGTGAATAATGTCGCTAAAATCATCAAAATACCGAATAAAGGGAGGTACCGTTATATGGGGGCTATGCGAAGACGTGGACTTGCACAAACAATTTTCTGTAATAGGCTGTAGTATCTGCTACGAACTTCAAACACCAGATTTGAAACCATTCCTGTGAATAATGTCGCTAAAATCATCAAAATACCGAATATAGAGAGGTACAATATATGGGGATATACCAAAATATGGAACTGCACATGCAATTTTCTGTCTTAGGCTGTAGTATATGCTACGAACTTCAAATTCCAGATTTGAAACAATGCCGGTGATTAATGTCGCTAAAATCACCAAAATACCCAATATAGGAGGATATACCAAAATATGGACGTGCACAGACAATTTTCTGTCTTAGGCTGTAGTGTATGCTACGAACTTCAAACTCCAGATTTGAAACAATTCCGGTGAATAATGTCGCGAAAATCATCAAAATACTGAATATCGGGAGGTACTGTTATATTGGGGCTATACGAAAACAAACAATTATCCGTCTAAGGCTGTAGTATCTATTAAGAACTTCAAACAGCAGATTTGAAATAATTCCGGTGTATAATGTCGCTAAAATCATTAAAATACCGAACATCGGGAGATTCCGTTATATAAGGACAATTTTCTGTCTTAGGCTGTAGTATCTACTACGAACTTCAAATATTACATTTGAATCCATTCTTGCGAATAATGTCGCTAAAATCATCAAAGTACCGAATATGGACGGATACTGTTATATGGGGGCTATACGAAGACGTGGACCTGCTGTAGCATCCATTACGAACTTCAAATACCAAATTTGAAACCATTCCGGTGAAAAATGTCGATAAAATCGACAAAATACCGAACATCGGGAGATAGCTTTGAAACTATTTCGTTAATAATATATAAAAATCATGAAAATACGAAATACCGGGAGCTACCGTTATATTGGCGCTATACGAAGACGTGGACTTGCACAGACAATTTTCTGCACTAGGCTGTAGTATCAGATAGGATCTTCAAATAGCAGATTTAAAACTATTCCTGTGAATAATCTCGCTAAAATCATCAAAATACCGAATTTAGTTAGGTACCTTTATATGGGGGCTTTGCGAATACCAAATTTTAAACAATTCCGGTGAATAATGTCGCTAAAATCATCAAAGTACCGAATATGGGCAGGTACTGTTATATGGGGGCTATACGAAGACGTGGACCTACACAGACAATTTTCTGTCTTATGCTGCAGTATCTGTTACGAATTTAAATTATCAGATTTGAAACAATTCCGGTAAATAATGTCGCTAAAATCTTCAACATACCGAATATAGAGAGGTACTATTATATGGGGATATACCAAATCATGCATCTGTACAGACAATTTTCTGTCTTATTCTGTAGTATCTGCTACGAACTTCCAATACCAGATTAGAAACCATTCCTGTCAATAATGTCGCTAATAAAATCAAATTACGGAATATCGAGAGGTACCGGTATATTGGGGCTATGCGAACACGTGGACATGCACAGGCAATTTTCTGTCTTAGGCTGTAGTATCTGTTACGAACTTCAAGTAGCAGAGTTGAAACAATTCCGGTGAATAATGTCGATAAAATCATCATAATACCGAATATTGGGAGGTACCAATAATACCGAATATTCGGTAAATAATGTCACTAAAATAATCAAACTAGCGAATTTCGGGAGGTACCGTTACATGGGGGCTATGCGAAGACGTGGACCTGCACAGACAATTTTCTGACTTTAGATGTAGTATCTAAAACGAACTTCAAATAGCAGATTTGAAACAATTCCGGTGAACAACGTCGCTAAAATCATCTAAATACCGAATATCGGGAGGTACCGATATATGGGGGCAATGCGAAGACGTGGACCTGCACAGACAATTTTCTGACTTTAGATGTAGTATCTAATACGAACTTGAAATAGCAGATTTGAAACAATTCCGGTGAATAACGTCGCTAAAATCATCATAATACCGAATATTGGGAACTACCGATAATACCGAATATTCGGTAAATAATGTCGCTAAAATAATCAAACTAGCGAATTTCGGGAGGTACCGTTACATGGGGCCTATGCGAAGACGTGGACCTGCACTAACAATTTTCTGTCTTAGGCTGTAGTATCCATTACATACTTCAAATATCAAATTTAAAACAATTCCGGTGAATACTGTCGCTAAAATTATCAAAATACCGAATATAAATAATTCTGTTATATGGGGACTATACCGTTATATGGGGGCTATACGAAGACGTGGACCTGCATAGACAATTTTCTGTCATAGGCTGTAGTATCCATTACGAACTTCAAATACCAAATTTGAAATAATTCTGTTATCTGGGGCTATACCGTTATATGGGGGCTATACGAAGACGTGGACCTGCATAGACAATTTTCTGTCATAGGCTGTAGTATTCATTATGAACTTTAAATACCACATTTGCAACAATTGCGGTGAACAATGTCGCCGGGCTGTGTGAAGACGTGGACCTGCACAGACAATACGAAGGCGTGGACCTACATAGACAAATTACTGTCTTAGGCTGTAGTATCCACTACGAACTTCAAATACCACATTTGCAATAATTCCGGCGAATACTGACGCAAAATCATCAAAGTACCGTATATGGGCAGGTTCTGTTTTATGGGGGCTATACGAAGACGTGGACCTGCAAAGACAATTTTCTGAATTAGTTATCTGTTACGAATTTTAAATAACAGATTTGAAACAATTTCGGTGAATAATGTCGCTAAAATCATCAAAATACCGAATAAAGGGAGGTACCGTTATATGGGGGCTATGCGAAGACGTGGACTTGCACAAACAATTTTCTGTAATAGGCTGTAGTATCTGCTACGAACTTCAAACACCAGATTTGAAACCATTCCTGTGAATAATGTCGCTAAAATCATCAAAATACCGAATATAGAGAGGTACAATATATGGGGGATATACCAAAATATGGAACTGCACATACAATTTTCTGTCTTAGGCTGTAGTATATGCTACGAACTTCAAATTCCAGATTTGAAATAATGCCGGTGATTAATGTCGCTAAACTCACCAAAATACCCAATATAGAGCGGTACTATTATATGGGGGATATACCAAAATATGGACGTGCACAGACAATTTTCTGTCTTAGGCTGAAGTATATGCTACGAACTTCAAATTCCAGATTTGAAACAATTCCGGTGAATAATGTCGATAAAATCATCATAATACCGAATATTGGGAGGTACCAATAATACCGAATATTCGGTAAATAATGTCACTAAAATAATCAAACTAGCGAATTTCGGGAGGTACCGTTACATGGGGCTATGCGAAGACGTGGACCTGCACAGACAATTTTCTGACTTTAGATGTAGTATCTAAAATGAACTTCAAATAGCAGATTTGAAACAATTCCGGTGAACAACGTCGCTAAAATCATCTAAATACCGAATATCGGGAGGTACCGATATATGGGGGCAATGCGAAGACGTGGACCTGCACAGACAATTTTCTGACTTTAGATGTAGTATCTAATACGAACTTGAAATAGCAGATTTGAAACAATTCCGGTGAATAACGTCGCTAAAATCATCATAATACCGAATATTGGGAACTACCGATAATACCGAATATTCGGTAAATAATGTCGCTAAAATAATCAAACTAGCGAATTTCGGGAGGTACCGTTACATGGGGCCTATGCGAAGACGTGGACCTGCACTAACAATTTTCTGTCTTAGGCTGTAGTATCCATTACATACTTCAAATATCAAATTTAAAACAATTCCGGTGAATACTGTCGCTAAAATTATCAAAATACCGAATATAAATAATTCTGTTATATGGGGACTATACCGTTATATGATGGCTATACGAAGACGTGGACCTGCATAGACAATTTTCTGTCATAGGCTGTAGTATCCATTACGAACTTCAAATACCAAATTTGAAATAATTTCGATGAATAATGTCGCTAAAATCATCAAAATACCTAAAACAAAGAGGTACTATTATATGGGGGATATACCAAAACATGGACCTGCACAGACAATTCTCTGCCTTAGGCTGTAGTATCTGCTACGAACTTCAAACACCAGATTTGAAACCATTCCTGTGAATAATGTCGCTAAAATAATCAAATATCGGGAGGTACCGTTATATGGGGCTATGCGAACACGTTGACAGGCACAGACAATTTTCTGTCTTAGGCTATAGTATCTGTTACTAACTTCAAGTAGCAGATTTGAAACAATTCAGGTGAATAATGTTTTTAAAATCATCAAAACACCGAATATCGGGAGGTACCGTTATATGGGGGCTATGCGAAGACGTGGACCGGCAAAGAAAATTTTCTGTAATAGGCTGTAGTATCCATTACGAACTTCAAATACCATATTTGAAATAATTCTGTTATATGGGGCTATGCCGTTATATGGGGGCTATACGAAGACGTGGACCTGCATAGACAATTTTCTGTCATAGGCTGTAGTATTCATTATGAACTTTAAATACCACATTTGCAACAATTGCGGTGAACAATGTCGCCGGGCTGTGTGAAGACGTGGACCTGCACAGACAATACGAAGGCGTGGACCTACATAGACAAATTACTGTCTTAGGCTGTAGTATCCACTACGAACTTCAAATACCACATTTGCAATAATTCCGGCGAATACTGACGCAAAATCATCAAAGTACCGTATATGGGCAGGTTCTGTTTTATGGGGGCTATACGAAGACGTGGACCTGCAAAGACAATTTTCTGAATTAGTTATCTGTTACGAATTTTAAATAACAGATTTGAAACAATTTCGGTGAATAATGTCGCTAAAATCATCAAAATACCGAATAAAGGGAGGTACCGTTATATGGGGGCTATGCGAAGACGTGGACTTGCACAAACAATTTTCTGTAATAGGCTGTAGTATCTGCTACGAACTTCAAACACCAGATTTGAAACCATTCCTGTGAATAATGTCGCTAAAATCATCAAAATACCGAATATAGAGAGGTACAATATATGGGGATATACCAAAATATGGAACTGCACATGCAATTTTCTGTCTTAGGCTGTAGTATATGCTACGAACTTCAAATTCCAGATTTGAAACAATGCCGGTGATTAATGTCGCTAAACTCACCAAAATACCCAATATAGAGCGGTACTATTATATGGGGGATATACCAAAATATGGACGTGCACAGACAATTTTCTGTCTTAGGCTGAAGTATATGCTACGAACTTCAAATTCCAGATTTGAAACAATTCCGTTGTATAATGTCGCTAAAATCATAAAATTACCGAATATCGGGGGGCTATACGTTTACGTGTGTACAAGATTTTCTGTCAATGGCGTTTCCGCCCCAATCAGCATCCGCATAGCCGATTAATTCCTTTTTGTCAAATTTGAATTCCAGTTTTAAATCCTTGGTACCAGCCAAATATCTTAATATTTTCTTTCCAGCATGACAATGTTCCAGGTGTGGGTCGCTATTCCTCTGCGATAGCTTTGCAACAGCATGCAAAATATCTGGACGAGTTGTAATGGCCAAATACATATGTTCTCCTATTAGAGATTGATACGCCGGTATGTCCGCTCTTGAGCATTTCTTTCACATGCTACTTGAAATCCTGGATCTAGTGGAATTGCTGTAGTCTTGTATTCCTCCATATTATATTTCTTCAGCAAATTGGTAATATACTGTTTGTTACTCACAGCCAAATTCCCTGTTTCTCCCTCTCGACTTATTTCCATTCCAAGAAAATGTTGAACTGGTCCTTTGTCGCTTATATCAAATTCATTAGAAATTGAAAGTTTTACTTTTTGAATAATCGATTTGTCCGCATAGCCAATGATAATGTCATCCACATATACGGCAGCTATAACCATTTCATCATTTACTTTCATTTTGTAGAGACAGGGCTCATTGTTGCATGAAGTAAATCCAATTTTTCTCAGACATGTACCAAGCTTCGCGTTCCATTCTCTTCCCGATTGTTTAAGTCCATACAGGGATTTCTTTAACCGTAAGACCTTATTCGGAAACTTGACATTCACAAACATTTCTGGTTGTTGCATATAGACCTCATCATGCAGATCTCCATTCAAATATGCGCTTACCACGTCCAACTGATGCATATGCATTTTATTCTGCACTACAATACTTAAAAACGGTCTTATATTTGAATGTCGTATGACTGGCGACAACGTTTCCTTATAATTCACGCCGTATTGCTGACTGCAACCCTTGGCTACTAGCCTAGCCTTATATCTTTCTACATTTCCATCCTTGTTGGTCTTAATGGCATACACCCATTTGCAGCCTATAACTCTCTTTCCAGCTGGTAGATCAAATAATGACCATGTTTTATTCTTCTTCAGCGCATCATACTCCATTTGCATAGCTTTCCTCCACTCACTTGCTTTTTCACAATTCATTGCCTCTTGTGGCGTTTGAGGTACAAATTCAATTTCTGCTGATAAACCACTCACCACGTTGAATTGCTTCCTTGGCCTTCCTCGATTACCTTCACGTAAAATTCTGGGTCTTCCGCGACTTCTTTTAGGCTCTTCTTGATTCACAAGTTCTTCTGATTCCTCAATTTCTTCCCCTACTTGCTGGATTGTTATTTCATCCTCTTCCGTACTACTGCTTAATTCTTCGGCCGTATTGAAACCATCTTCCTCAAGAACTTCTACTTCTTCTGCAATTGGGTTACCTTCTATCAGTTCTGTATGCTCCGGGGTTTCCTGATTCAAAACAAAATAGAAACAAATGTCAACGGATCTTGATTCGATTTGGTCAATTTCGGAATTTTGAAATCCAGTTTCATTAAAAATAACATCACGTCTCTCAACAATGGTTTGATTGGTTCTATCGAAAAAGCGACATGCCTTCGCAACTAGGGAATACCCAACCATAATGTATTGTTTTCCACGTGGGTCAAATTTCGTCTTCTGTCCTTTATTTAAGGCTACTGCAAACGAACCAAACACTCTGAGGTGACTGACCTTTGGTTTCCTTTTGTACCATACTTCGTAAGGAGTTCTATCGCATAAAATTTCTGTAGGACTTCGATTCCCCAAATACACTGCAGTTAACACAGCTTCTGCCCACAGGTTTTGAGGCAGATTTGCATGTATCAACATAGAACGGGCCATTTCCACCAGGGTACGATTTGCCCTTTCAGCAACTCCATTTTGGTGATGTGTGTAGGCCACCGTCAATTGCCTCAATATACCATTATCCTGTAGATACGAATCGAATTGATTATTTATGTACTCACGTCCATTATCACTCCTTAGAATTTTAATTTTCTCCCCGTTTGGCGTTCGACTTCTTGCTTAAATATTTTGAACTTTCCAAAGACTTCACTCTTCGTTTTCATGAAGTATATAAAAATACGACGGGACTTGTCATCGATAAATGTGACGAAATATCTCGATCCTCCAAGTGAATTCACAGTAACCGGTCCACACACGTCGGAATAAATCAATTCCAACAATTCTTCAGTTTGATGTTGACTTGCCCTTGGAAATGGAGACACATGTATTTTGCTAATCATACACGTCGTGCATTTTAGTTCCTTTACATTCTTCGATACTTGCATTCCTTGCACGACACCTTTATTGCTCATTTCACCCAAATCACGAAAATTTATATGCCCGTACCTGCAATGCCATAGTTTATCTCTATTCATAGCGGCATTCAAGCGATGGTCATCCTTCTTGATAAGTTCAAACAGACTATCCACTTTCTTGGCTTTCATCATAACAAAATTATGACAATCCTTTATCATAATACCCTTGGAGCTAAATATTGCTGTATGACCCTTTTCTACAGCTTGCTAATAGAAATGAAGTTTCCATGAAGTTCTGGGGAGTATAAAACACCATCGTGGCGTACTTTACATTCAGCTTTAATAATTACATCCCCTTTACCAATTGCTGTTATAAAATTCTCACCAGCCAGGTATATTTTTTCATCACATTCTTCAAATTTCGTGAACAAATCACGATTATTAAGTATTATTAAGTACCAAACATCAGTCTTGAATCCTCCCGATGCTGCCAGCATTGCGCTTGATCTATCCTTCTCTCTTTTCTTTTCACGGCAATGTCGAGCAAAATGTCCTTTTTGACCGCATACATAACACTTTCCCGAAAATTTGCTTTTGGGCCTTTCATATTTTTCCTTGTTGACATTTTCCTTTGGATGATGACGTACAACAAATGCTTGCTGTGAGCTACTAGCTGTAATGTTGATATTGGCGTTTACACGACGCTCGCCTTCTTCCAGAAGTTTCAATTTTAATGCATGAGTTGAGGGCAACTCATCACGAGATTCCATTGCCACAATAAAATTCTCAAAATTTGGTGGTAAACTTGAAACTCAAAATTTGCTACCAACTCATCTTGAAGCTCTATTCCGACATCGGCTAATTTCTCCATTATATCTTGAAATTTGTTCAGATATTCTGTCATGTCTTCATTTTCCGCCATCTTGAGATTCATCAGCTTCTTGTATAGCATTACCTTCTGGACTGGACCTCTTGGTTTGCATATTTCGGCTAACTTGTCCCAAGCCTCTGCAGAATACTTACATTTCTTTATATAATTCAGCTGGCTTCCTTTCACGCTGAGCACTATTATTGCTAAAGCCTTCTCATCGCGGTTCTCCCATTCGGCCTTTTGTTCCCTTGTCCATGTTGGATCACATTTCAGAGATCCATTCGCGTATTTCCAGAGCTCGTTGTGCACCAAAACGCTTTTCATGTGAACATGCCAGGAATCGTAATTCCCTTCATCCAGCTTCTCTATTTGCAGGAACGGCGATGTCATCTTGAAATTTCTTTTCTTTTTCCTTACCGAAAAATTCTTGCACAATACACAAATCCAATCAAAAATCTCCTGGGCCCATAACCAGTGTTAGGGAAAATAATTTGACGACGGACAAGATTGTTGTTTTCAGTTCAACAGTTTATTACAAAAGGTACAGAAAATATTCATGACAAACAAAAATACATATTGTTAAATCCAAAGCCTACTTGGTACAAATATTAGGTTTGAACAGTCAGTGTATTTCAACAAGTATATTTTCAACAACGTGGAACTGCCCAGACAATTTTCTGTAATAGACTATAGTATCTATTGTGAATCATCAAAAAACCGAATATGGGCAGGCACTGTTATATGGGGGCTATACGAAGACATGGACCTACACATACAATTTTCTGTCTTAGGCTGCAGTATCTGTTACGAATTTTAATTATCAGATTTGAAACAATTCCTGTGAATAATGTCGCTAAAATCATCAAAATACCGAATATCGGAAGGTACCGTTATATGGTGGCTATACGAAGACGTGAACCATCACAGACAATTTTCTGTGCCAGGCTGTAGTATCTGTTACGAACTTCAAATACCAAATTTGAAACAATTCCGGTGAAAAATGTCGCTAAAATCATCATAATACCGTTATATGGGGGTATGCGAAAACGTGAACCTGCACAGACAATTTCCTGTAATAGGCTGTAGTATCCACTACGAACTTCAAATATCAAATTTGAAACCATTCCGGTGAATAATGTCGCTAAAATCATCAAAATACCGAATATAGAGAGGTACTATTATATGGGAGTATACCAAAATATGGACCTGCACAGACAATTTTCTGTCTTAGGCTGTAATATCTGCTACGAACAATTACGGTGAATAACGTCGCTTTGAAACAATTCCGGTGAATAACGTCATCAAAATACCGAATATCGGGAGGTACCGTTATATGGGGGCTATGCGAAGACGTGGACCTGCACTAACAATTTTCTGTCTTAGGCTGTAGGATCCATTACATGCTTCAAATACCAAATTTAAAGCAATTCCGGTGAATATAGAGAGGTACTATTATATGGGGGATATACCAAAACATGGACTTGCACAGACAATTTTCTATCTTAGTCTGTAGTATCTGCTACGAACTTTAAATATTACATTTGAAACCATTCTGGGGAATAATGTCGCTAAAATCATCAAAGTACCGAATGTGGACGGATATTATTATATGGGGGCTATACGAAGACGTGGACCTGCACAGACAATTTTCTGAACTAGGCTGTAGTATCATATAGGATCTTCAAATGTAGTATCATATAGGAACCAAATTTGAAACAATTCCGGTGAATAACGTCGCTAAAATCATCAAAGTACCGAATATCGGGAGGCACTGGTATATGGGGGCTATGCGAACACGTGGACATGTACAGACAATTTTCATAATTAGGCTGTAGTATCTGTTACGAATTTCAAATAGCAGATTTGAAACAATTTTGGTGAATAACGTCGCTAAAATCATCAAAATACCGAATGTCGGGTGGTGCCGTTATGAGGGGGTATACCAAAATATGGACCTGCACAGACAATTTTCTGTCTTAGGCTGTAGTGTCTGCTACGAACTTCAAATAGCAGATTTGGTGGGAGGTACCGTTACATTGGGGCTATGCGAAGACGTGGACCTGCACTAACAATTTCGTATCTTAGGCTGTAGTTTTCATTACATACTTCAAATACCATATTTAAAACAATTCCGGTGAATACTGTCGCTAAAATCATCAAAATACTGAATATAGAGAGGTACTATTATATGGGGGATATACCAAAACATGGGCCTGCACAGACAGTTTTCTGTCTAAGGCTGTAGTATCTGCTACGAACTTCAAATAGCAGATTTGAAATTTAAAACAATTCCGGTGAATAATGTCGCTAAAATCAGCACAATACCGAATATAGAGAGGTACTATTATATGGGGGATATACCAAAACATGGGCCTGCACAGACAGTTTTCTGTCTAAGGCTGTAGTATCTGCTACGAACTTCAAATAGCAGATTTGAAACAATTCCGGTGAATAACGTCGCTAAAATCATCAAAATATCGAATATCGGGAGGTACCTTTATATGGGGGCTATGCGAAGACGTGGACCTGCACAGACAATTTTCTGTCTTAAGATGTAGTATCTGATATGAACTTCAAATACCAAATTTAAAACAATTCCGGTGAATAATGTCGCTATTGGGGCTATACGGCTATTGGACCTGCACAGACAATTTTCTGTCTAAGGCTGTAGTATCTGTTAGGAACTTCAAAAAATACCGAATATAGAGAGGTACTAGAGGTATGGGTGATATACCAAAAAGTGAACCGTCACAGACAATTATTGTAAGTATTGGATTTAGAGAGCCCTATTACTTTTACAACACACAAGATACGTTTTTTACCAACTGCGATTAGTTCGCGCACACAAGTACCAACATGTAAATATTAGCACAAGGTAGTCGCATCAGCCCAGCTGACGGCACCTTTAAATGTCAAAACGAGTTGTTGTAATGCTGAATTCGCCCCAAATAAATGCAACACAAAAACAAAGTTTGTTTATGTCTTCTTAACTACTATTATTTTTTTTCTGACCTGATTACCAGTAAAAAAAATGAAAAAGAAAAAGATTTTGTTGTTGTGCATTATGTTGTTGGCTATTGGCCAAATTATTAAGATTTTGATTACTGATATTCATATTCTGCTGTTGAATATGTGGTGTATGTATGGCCATATGCACTGGAGTGTTAGTGCCCTGATTTTGCATGGAACAGTTCGAGAATTGTTGTTACTGCTGCTGCATATGTACACTGTTAACATGCGATACATTTTGGGCAATGTCCCTGGAGATGTTGGCGGGTGAATCCATACCATGTGGTGCAATTTTATTCAAAACCTAGGTGTTGAGATTATGTCCAGCACTGGCCTTAAAATGTAATTTATCGTGGACATTTCCAGGCGGCCCAGACGTTGTGGGCTTGTATAAACATTTCGAGGGCTAACTATCAACTTGGGACTTTTGCAATGGTCCCCACACAACATAACTGTCCCCACACAACATAAAATGTAAACAATCATTTCGTTTCTGATTGGTTGAAACAAATTTGCCGCAAACTTTAAATGTCATGGCGAATATATATTTTTCGCCTTAAATGCCAATTTTGACATTTGAGGGCACCACAAAAGTTGCTTTGTTGTAGCAATTCGACGATGCGGTTACCGGTTAGATCTACCTTGTATTAGCATTAAGTTTTTCCTTGTTAGCGTCTAAGTTGTAAATTGATGAACATCGGCAGCAGCACGAATAAAATATTCAACAGGTTATGGGCCCAGGAGAACTCTGAAGAGAAAATAAATGAAATTGCCCAAAGACTGAGTGAAAGTGAAATAAAGTGCCCAAAAAATAAAGTGAACATTAGAGAAACATTTTACCATTGTAAAAAGCTGTGTTGTGTGTCAACATAAAGAAAAAATAATTTGAAAAACTGTGTGTAAGTCGTGTGTCGGCATCAAAATTAAAGAAATATGTCTTCTATCTTGGTGATTATGATTCTCGCTAGCCTGCCAAAATCATTTGAAAATTTTGTGATCGCTCTGGAATCTAGATACAATTTACCTAAGTTGAGTGCATTAAAAGTCAAATTGTCAGAAGAAAGTGAAAGAAGAAAATCTTCAGTGGACAATGATGATGCAATTTCCACGAAAGCGTTTATGGCACACAAAAACCGAAATCCCAACAAAAATAACAGAAGAAATTATAACCCAAATAGGCAAAACCCCAACAACAATGCAGGTAGCAGTCAGAATAGATCGCACACAAACAACAACAACGTAAGATGCTACAATTGCGGTGGCAGAGGACATTACGCATCAAACTGTAAAAAGGGTGAGCAAGTGTACAAAGTTTTGGCGTTCGTTGACAACAACAATTTGAATGACAACGTATGGTGCTTTCATAGCGGTGCTTCCTCACACTTATGTTGTAACTGTAACCTGTTTACAACATTTGAGGATCATCATGAAGTTATCTCCCTAGCTGACGAAAAAACAATTGAAGCAAAGGGAAGGGGGAGAGTTGTCATTAGCAAGGGCGACGTTGTGCTCAACCATGTGTTGTTTGTGCCGACCCTACAATGTAATTTCGTATCCATAGGTAGAGTAGCGGTAAGACATGATGTGATTTTTGGAGAAAAATGCGCAAGAATCATGAACAAGGGGAAAACAGTGTTGACTGCGAGGAGAAGGAGAAATTTGTTTTTGTACAACGAGCCCAAGAACAAATTATTTTTAGCTGTTACAACAAATGCAATGAAGTGGCATTACCGTTACGGTCATCTCAATGTGGACAGTCTGAGTCAATTATCAGAAAAGCAGATGGTTAAAGGTATAAATGTGAAATTTCCAACAACAATTGATTGTACTGTGTGTATGAAAAGTAAATGTACTGTTAGGCCATTTACAAATGCAGAGACTAGTGCGTCTGAATTATTAGAAATTGCTCATACAGATATTTGCGGACCAATTAATGTATCATCGATTGGGGGAGCTCGTTATAGATGACAAATCCCGTTATGTGTTTGTGTATTTTTTGAAAGCAAAGAGTGATGCCTTTGAGAAATTTAGGGAGTTTAAGAATCTTGCTGAAAAACAAACGGGACACAAATTGAAAATTGTTCGTTCTGCTAACGGTACAGAATTTGTGAATGCAAAGTTAAGAATTTTATGAGGGAACATGGAATTGTTCATCAACTCACAGTGCCTTACACACCACAGCAAAATGGGGTTGCTGAGCGCATGAACAGAACGTTAGTCGGGATGGCACACGCTATGTTGGTTGCTTCCAGTGTTGAAGAATATTTATGGGCAGAAGCAGTAAATACGGCTGTGTATTTACGCAACAGGTCACCAACAAGAGCATTGAATGGGAAAACACCTTTTGAAATGTGGTATAAGAGGAAACCAAATGTGAATTATTTTAAGGTATTTGGTTCACTTGCAATAGCGTTAGACAAAACTCATCATCACAAGTTTAGACCAAAGGGAAAAGAATATTTATTGGTAGGCTATTCTGAAACATCAAAGGGATATCGTTTGTATGACAAAACAAAGAGAAACGTAATAATAAGTCGAGATGTTTATTTTATTGAGAACACGAATAAAGTGACTTTCGATATAGAGCCTAGAGTAGAAAAGTCAGATGTTCAGGAAATTGAAATTAGGCCACCAAGTGATGACAGTTTGAGTGAGTTTGAGTCTGCAGAAGAACAAGATGATGTATTTACGGAGGCATCAGTTGCCAAATGAGGTTGAATTATTCGCACAGGACATTCAGGTAGACCAAGAAAGGAATACAATACTTTGAATTTGATACAAGCCTCAGAGATAAAGGTACCTAAAACAGTAAAAGAAGTAGCGAGTAGCGAGCATTCTCAGTATTGGTGGGATGCTATGCAGGAGGAGTATCAAGCGTTAATTGACAATGGGACATGGTAATTAACAGATTTACCTAAGGGACAAAAAAGTGTGGGTTGTAAATGGGTATTTGCTCAAGAGCACGGTGTTAATTACACAGAAACTTTCTCTCCAGTTGTCCGTTATGAAACCATTAGAATGGTAATTGCCTTAGCAGCGCAGTATAAGTTGCATTTACATCAGATGGATGTTTCAACTGCATACCTAAATAGCGAATTGTCCTATGATGTATATATGTCACAGCCTCCATGTTTCGTAGATAAGCTAATCCAAAGAAAGTCCTTAAATTAAAGAAAGCGCTGTATGGTTTAAAACAGTCAGGACGTCGTTGGAATAAAACATTAGATAGTATTTTAGTAGAAATTGGATTTAAGGCATGTAAAAGTGAGCCGTGTCTGTACGTCAGACGAAAAGGGAAAAACATTGATTTAATAGCTGTATATGTGGACGACTTACTTATTGCTACATAAAGTTTATCTGATATGGACAGCATCAAGAGGAAAATATCAAATAGAGTAAAAGTTGTTGATAAAGGTCAAGCCAATAAATTCCTAAGTATTGAAATTGAAAGGAATAGTTGTACAGGTGATATTAGTATCCATCAGAGAAATTATATTGAAGAACTTTTAGAAGAATATGGAATGATGGAATGTAGAACTGTCTCTACAGACAGATTGCAAGAAGTTTAATTCAACAGAATACCAATCATTCGGCTATTTGTACCAGACCAGATATTTTACACTCAGTGTGTAAATTATCACAAAGGAACTCCGATCCTCACTATGAACATTTATCAGCAGCAAAACGGATATTAAAGTATTTGAATAAAACGAAAAATATTAAGATTCATTTCAGTAAGTCTGAAGAACCGTTGAAATGTTTTGTTGATGCTGATTGGGGAGGAGATTCTAGTAACCGAAGGCCATATACAGGGTATACGCTTATGAGTAGTACAGAAGCTGAATATATGGCTTTATCTTCTGCGTGTAAAGAAGCTGTGTACTTAAGAAGATTGCTTCATGAGATTGGGTTATATTGTCCAGACAAAATAGAAATAAATGGAGACAATTTAGGAGCAATACATTTAGTGAAAAACCCAGTGTATCATAACAGGACGAAACACATTGATATTCGTTATCATCATATAAGAGACGTGTTTGAAAAAGGCTTAATAGATTTGAAATATTGTCCAAGTAATGAAAATGTAGCAGATATTCTTACCAAAAATTTATCTAAAGTTAATCATGTGAAATGTGTTACTTATTTAGGCTTACAGTAGAATAAGACATGAATTCTATAAGTATTTTGTAATGTGTTTACAATAAGTAGAATGTAAGCTAAATAAAGAATTGTATAATTTTGTTTTATGTGTGCGTGTTGAGGAGGAGTATTGTAAGTATTGGATTTAGAGACCCCTATTACTTTTCAAACACACAACATACGTTTTTTACCAACTGCGATTAGTTCGCACACACAAGTACCAACATATAAATATAAGCATTAAGTTTTTCCTTATTAGCGTCTAAGTTGTAAATTGATAACTCAGAATAAAGAACTCGAACAGAACACAACAGTCATTTAATTGGAACATCGGTAGCAGCACGAATAAAATATTCAACAACAATTTTCCGTAATAGGCTGTAATATCCATTACGAACTTCAAATAACAAATTTGAACCAATTTCGGTGAATAATGCCGGTAAAATCTTCTTAATACCGAATATCGTAAGATACCGTTATATGGGAACTATACCAAAACGTGAACCATCACAGACAATTTTCCGTATTAAACTGTAATATACATTACGAACTTCAACTTCGAAATTTGAAACAATTCCGGAGAAAAAAGTCGTTAAAATAATCATAATACCGAATATCGGGAGGTACTTTTATATGGGGGCTATGCGAAGACGTGGACCTGCACTAACAATTTTCTGTCTTAGGCTGTAGTATCCATCATATACTTTAAATACCAAATTTAAATCAATTCTGGTGAATAATGTCGCTAAAATCATCACAATACCGAATATAGAGGGGTACTATTATATGGGGGATGTACCAAAACATGGACATACACAGACAATTTTCTGTCTTAGACTGTAGTATCTGCTACGAACTTCAAATACCAGATTTGAAACCATTCCTGCGAATAATGTCGCTAATATCATCAAAATAACGAGTATCTGGAGGTACCGTTATATGGGGGCTATGCCAAGACGTGGACCTGCACAATTTTCTGTAATAGGCTGTAGTATCTATTACGAACTTCAAAAAGCCGATTTTAAACTATTCCGGTGAATCATGTTGCTAAAATCATCATAATACCGAATATCGGGAGGTACCGGTATATGGGAGCTATGCGAACTCGTGGACATGTACAGACTATTTTCTCTCTTAGGCTGTAGTTTCTGTTACGAACTTCAAATAGCAGAGTTGAAACAATTCCGGTGAATAATGTCGATAAAATCTTCAAAATACCGAGTATCGGAAGGTACCGTTATATGGGGGCTATGCGAAAAGGTGGACCTGCACAGACAATTTTCTTAATTAGGCTGTAGTATCTGTTACGAATTTCAAATGGCAGATTTGAAAAAATTTCGGTGAATAATGTCGGTAAAATCATCAAAATACCGAATTTAAGCAAGTACCGTTATATGGGGGCTATGCGAAGACGTGGACCTGCACAGATAATTTTCTGTCTTAGGCTGTAGTATCCGTTACGAACTTCAAATAAAAAACTTGAAACCATCCTGGTGAATAATTTCGGTAAAATCATCAAAATATTGAACATCGGGAGATACTGTTAGAGGCTATACGAAGACAATCAAATTTGTTTCTAATACAATTTTCTGTTTTCAAAATAACGAATATCTAGAGATTACGTTTTATGGGGGCTATGCGAAGACGTGAACCTGCACAGACAGTTTTCTGTAATAGGCTGTAGTATCTATTACGAACTTCAGGCACCAAATGTGAAACAATTATGGCGAATAATGTTGCTAAAATCTTTAAAATACCGAACATCGGGATATAGGGACTATACGAAGACGTGGACCTGCAAAGACAATTTTCTGTCTTAGGCTGTAGTATCTATTACGAACTTCAAATAACAAACTTCAAATAAGACCATTCCGGTGAATAATTTCGATAAAATCATCAAAATATTGAATATCGGGAGATACTGTTAGAGACTATACGAAGACAATCAAATTTGCTTCTAACACAATTTTCTGTCATAGGCTGTAGTATCCGTTACAAACTTCAAATAGCAGATTTGAAACAATTCCGGTAAATAATGTCGCTCAAATCATCAAAATACCGAATATAGGGAGGTACTATTATATGGGGGATATACCAAACGTGAACCATCACAGACAATTTTCCGTAATAGGCTGTAGTATCCATTACATACTTCAAATACCAGATTTGAAACCATTCCTGTGAATAATGTCGCAAAAATAATCAAATTACAGAAATACGGAATTTTAGCAAGTACCGTTATATGGGGGCTATGCGAAGACGTGAACCATCACAGACAATTTTCTGTCTTAGGCTGTATTATCTATTACAAACTTCAAATATTACATTTGAAACCATTTCAGTTCCGGTTCCGGTGAATAATGTTGCTAAAATCCTCATAATACCGAATATGGACACATATTGTTATATGGAGGCTATACGAAGACGTGGACCTGCAGAGACAATTTTCTGTCTTAGCCTGTAGTATCTGTTACGAATTTCAAATACAAGATTTGGGCCTGCTCAGACAATTTTTTGTCTTAGGCTGTGGGATCTATTACGAACTTCAAATACCAGATTTGAAACAATTTCGTAAATAATGTCTATTGAATCATCGAAATACCGAATAACGGGAGGTACCGTTATATGGGGCTATGCGAAGACGTGGACCTGCACAGACAATTTTCTGTCTTAGGCTGTATTATCTATTACGAACTTCAAATATTACATTTGAAACCATTCTGGTGAATGATGTCGCAAATATCATCAAGGTACTAATTGTGGCACAGACTATTTTCTGCTTTAGTCTGTAGTATATGCTACGAACTTCATATAGCCGATTTGAAACAATTCCGGAGAATAATGCTGCTAAAATCATCATAATACCGAATATCGGGAGGTACCGTTATATGGAGGCTATACGAAGACGTGGACCTGCACAGACAATTTTCTGTGTTAGGCTGTGTTATCTATTACGAACTTTAAATGTCAAATTTTAAACAATTCCGGTGAATAATGTCGCTAAAATCATCAAGTCACCGAATATGGGCAGTTACAGTTATATGGGGGCTATACGAAGACGTGGACCTGCACAGAAAAATTTATGTGCTAGGCTGTAGTTTCTGTTACGAATTTCAAAAAGAAGATTTGAAAAAATCCCGGTGAATAATGTCGCTAAAATCATCAAGGCTGTAGTATCCATTACGAACTTCAAATAGCAGATTTGAAACAATTCCGGTGAATAATGTCGCTAAAATCATCAAGGCACCGAATATGGGCAGGTACTGTTATATGGGGGCTATGCGAAGACGTGGATCATCGCAGACAATATTCTGTCTTAAGCTGTATTATCTATTACGAACTTCAAATATTATATTTGAAACCATTCCAGTTCCAGGTCCAGTGAATAATACTGCTAAAATCATCTTAATACCGAATATCGTAAGGTACCGTTATATGGGAGCTATACCAAAACGTAAACCATCACAGACAATTTTCTGTCTTAGGCTGTACTATCCATTACGAACTTCACATACCGTTTTGAAACACTTCCGGTGAATAGTGTCGCTCAAATCATCAAAAAAACAAATATATAGAGGAACTATATTATTGGGGATATATCAAAACGTGAAACATCACAAGCAATTTTCTGTCATATTCTGTAGTATTTATTACGAACTTCAAATATTACATTTGAAACCATTCTGGTGAATAATATCTATAAAATCATCAAAGTACTGAATATGGAACAGACTTTTTTCTGTCTTAGGCTGTAGTATCTATTACGAACTACAATAGCCGATTTGAAACAATTCCGGAGAATAATGTTGCTAAAATCATCATAATACCGAATATCCGGAGGTACCGTTATTTGGAGGCTATACAAAGACGTGGACCTGCACAGACAATTTCTGTGTTAGCTTGTATTATCTATTACGAACTTTAAATATTACGTTTGAAACCATTCTGGTAAATAATGTCGCTAAAAACATGAAAGTACCGAATATGGACAGATACTGTTATATGGGGGCTATACGAAGACGTGGACCTACACAGACAATTTTCTGTCCTAGGCTGTAGTATCCGTTACGAACTTCAAATAGCAGATTTGAAACAATTCCGGTGAATAATGTCGCTAAAATCATCAAGGCACCGAATATGGGCAGGTACTGTTATACGGGGGCTATGCGAAGACGTGGATCATCGCAGACAATTTTCTGTCTTAAGCTGTATTATCTATTACGAACTTCAAATATTATATTTGAAACCATTCCAGTTCCAGGTCCAGTGAATAATGTTGCTAAAATCATCATAATACCGAATATGGACAGATACTGCTATATGAAGGCTATACCAAAACGTGAACCATAACAGACAATTTTCTGTAATAGGCTGTAATATCCATTACTAAATTCAAATACCAAATTTGAAACAACTTCGGTGAATAATGACGCTAAAATCATCTTAATACCGAATATCGTAAGGTACCGTTATATGGGAGCTATACCAAAACGTGAACCATCATAGACAATTTTCTGTCTTAGGCTGTACTATCCGTTACGAACTTCAAATAGCAGATTTGAAACAATTCCGGTGAATAATGTCGCTAAAATCATCAAGGCACCGAATATGGGCAGGTACTGTTATATGGGGGCTATGCGAAGACGTGGATCATCGCAGACAATTTTCTGTCTTAAGCTGTATTATCTATTACGAACTTTAAATACCACATTTGAAACAATTCCGGTTAATAATATCGCTAAATTCATTATAATACCGAATATCGGGAGGTACCATTGTATGGGGGCCATACGAAGACGTGGACCTGCAGAGACAATTTTCTGGCTTAGGCTGTAGTATCTGTTACGAACTTCAAATAGCAGCTATGAACCAATTCCGGTTAATAATGTCGATAAAATCATCAAAATGCCGAATATCGGGTGGTACCGTTATACGGGGGCTATCCGAAGACGTGGACCTGCACTGACAATTTTCTGTCTTAAGCTGTATTATCTATTACAATCTTCAAATATTACATTTAAAACCATTGTGGTGAATAATGTCGCTAAGATCATCAATGTACCGAATATAGACAGATACTGTTATATGGGGGCTATACGAAGACCTAAACCTGCACAATTTTCTGTCTTAGGCTGTAGTATCCATTACGAACTTCATATACCATATTTGAAACCATTCCGGTGAATAATGTCGCAAAGATCATAAAAATATCGAACATCGGGAGATACCATTATATAGAGGCTATACGAAGACGATAAAATTTTGCTCCAAATAGCAGATTTAAATCAATTTCGGTGAATAATGTCACTACAATAATCAAAAAACTGAATATCTGGAGGTACCATTATATGGAGGCTATACAAAGACGTGGACCTGTACAGACAATTTTCTGTCTTAGGCTGTAGTATCCATTACGAACTTCAAATATGAAATTTGAATCCATTCGAGTGAATAATGTCGCTAAAATCATCAAAGTACCAAATATGGGCAGATACTGTTATATGGGGGCTATACGAAGACGTGGACCTGCACATACAATTTTCTGTCTTAGGTTGTAGTATCTATTAGGAACTTCAAATAGCCGATTTGAAACAATTCCGGTGAATAATGTCGCTCAAACCATCAAAATACCGAATATAGGGAGGCACTATTATAGGGGGGATATACCAAAAGGTGACCATCACAGACAATTTTCTGTCCTAGGCTGTAGTATCTGTTACGAACTTCAAATAGCAGCTATAAAAAAATTCCGGTTAATAATGTCGATAAAATCATCAAAATACCGAATATTGGGTATATGGGGGCTATACGACCTGCAGAGACAATTTTCTGGCTTAGGCTGTAACATCTGTCGATATAGAGCCTAGAGTAGAAAAGTCAGATGTTCAGGAAATTGAAATTAGGCCACCAAGTGATGACAGTTTGAGTGAGTTTGAGTCTGCAGAAGAACAAGATGATGTATTTACGGAGGCATCAGTTGCCAAATGAGGTCGAATTATTCGCACAGGACGTTCAGGTAGACCAAGAAAGGAATACAATACTTTGAATTTGATACAAGCCTCAGAGATAAAGGTACCTAAAACAGTAAAAGAAGTAGCGAGTAGCGAGCATTCTCAGTATTGGTGGGATGCTATGCAGGAGGAGTATCAAGCGTTAATTGACAATGGGACATGGTAATTAACAGATTTACCTAAGGGACAAAAAAGTGTGGGTTGTAAATGGGTATTTGCTCAAGAGCACGGTGTTAATTACACAGAAACTTTCTCTCCAGTTGTCCGTTATGAAACCATTAGAATGGTGATTGCCTTAGCAGCGCAGTATAAGTTGCATTTACATCAGATGGATGTTTCAACTGCATACCTAAATAGCGAATTGTCCTATGATGTATATATGTCACAGCCTCCATGTTTTGTAGATAAGCTAATCCAAAGAAAGTCCTTAAATTAAAGAAAGCGCTGTATGGTTTAAAACAGTCAGGACGTCGTTGGAATAAAACATTAGATAGTATTTTAGTAGAAATTGGATTTAAGGCATGTAAAAGTGAGCCGTGTCTGTACGTCAGACGAAAAGGGAAAAACATTGATTTAATAGCTGTATATGTGGACGACTTACTTATTGCTACATAAAGTTTATCTGATATGGACAGCATCAAGAGGAAAATATCAAATAGAGTAAAAGTTGTTGATAAAGGTCAAGCCAATAAATTCCTAAGTATTGAAATTGAAAGGAATAGTTGTACAGGTGATATTAGTATCCATCAGAGAAATTATATTGAAGAACTTTTAGAAGAATATGGAATGATGGAATGTAGAACTGTCTCTACAGACAGATTGCAAGAAGTTTAATTCAACAGAATACCAATCATTCGGCTATTTGTACCAGACCAGATATTTTACACTCAGTGTGTAAATTATCACAAAGGAACTCCGATCCTCACTATGAACATTTATCAGCAGCAAAACGGATATTAAAGTATTTGAATAAAACGAAAAATATTAAGATTCATTTCAGTAAGTCTGAAGAACCGTTGAAATGTTTTGTTGATGCTGATTGGGGAGGAGATTCTAGTAACCGAAGGCCATATACAGGGTATACGCTTATGAGTAGTACAGAAGCTGAATATATGGCTTTATCTTCTGCGTGTAAAGAAGCTGTGTACTTAAGAAGATTGCTTCATGAGATTGGGTTATATTGTCCAGACAAAATAGAAATAAATGGAGACAATTTAGGAGCAATACATTTAGTGAAAAACCCAGTGTATCATAACAGGACGAAACACATTGATATTCGTTATCATCATATAAGAGACGTGTTTGAAAAAGGCTTAATAGATTTGAAATATTGTCCAAGTAATGAAAATGTAGCAGATATTCTTACCAAAAATTTATCTAAAGTTAATCATGTGAAATGTGTTACTTATTTAGGCTTACAGTAGAATAAGACATGAATTCTATAAGTATTTTGTAATGTGTTTACAATAAGTAGAATGTAAGCTAAATAAAGAATTGTATAATTTTGTTTTATGTGTGCGTGTTGAGGAGGAGTATTGTAAGTATTGGATTTAGAGACCCCTATTACTTTTCAAACACACAACATACGTTTTTTACCAACTGCGATTAGTTCGCACACACAAGTACCAACATATAAATATAAGCATTAAGTTTTTCCTTATTAGCGTCTAAGTTGTAAATTGATAACTCAGAATAAAGAACTCGAACAGAACACAACAGTCATTTAATTGGAACATCGGTAGCAGCACGAATAAAATATTCAACAACAATTTTCCGTAATAGGCTGTAATATCCATTACGAACTTCAAATAACAAATTTGAACCAATTTCGGTGAATAATGCCGGTAAAATCTTCTTAATACCGAATATCGTAAGATACCGTTATATGGGAACTATACCAAAACGTGAACCATCACAGACAATTTTCCGTATTAAACTGTAATATACATTACGAACTTCAACTTCGAAATTTGAAACAATTCCGGTGAAAAAAGTCGTTAAAATAATCATAATACCGAATATCGGGAGGTACTTTTATATGGGGGCTATGCGAAGACGTGGACCTGCACTAACAATTTTCTGTCTTAGGCTGTAGTATCCATCATATACTTTAAATACCAAATTTAAATCAATTCTGGTGAATAATGTCGCTAAAATCATCACAATACCGAATATAGAGGGGTACTATTATATGGGGGATGTACCAAAACATGGACATACACAGACAATTTTCTGTCTTAGACTGTAGTATCTGCTACGAACTTCAAATACCAGATTTGAAACCATTCCTGCGAATAATGTCGCTAATATCATCAAAATAACGAGTATCTGGAGGTACCGTTATATGGGGGCTATGCCAAGACGTGGACCTGCACAATTTTCTGTAATAGGCTGTAGTATCTATTACGAACTTCAAAAAGCCGATTTTAAACTATTCCGGTGAATCATGTTGCTAAAATCATCATAATACCGAATATCGGGAGGTACCGGTATATGGGAGCTATGCGAACTCGTGGACATGTACAGACTATTTTCTCTCTTAGGCTGTAGTTTCTGTTACGAACTTCAAATAGCAGAGTTGAAACAATTCCGGTGAACAATGTCGATAAAATCTTCAAAATACCGAGTATCGGAAGGTACCGTTATATGGGGGCTATGCGAAAAGGTGGACCTGCACAGACAATTTTCTTAATTAGGCTGTAGTATCTGTTACGAATTTCAAATGGCAGATTTGAAAAAATTTCGGTGAATAATGTCGGTAAAATCATCAAAATACCGAATTTAAGCAAGTACCGTTATATGGGGGCTATGCGAAGACGTGGACCTGCACAGATAATTTTCTGTCTTAGGCTGTAGTATCCGTTACGAACTTCAAATAAAAAACTTGAAACCATCCTGGTGAATAATTTCGGTAAAATCATCAAAATATTGAACATCGGGAGATACTGTTAGAGGCTATACGAAGACAATCAAATTTGTTTCTAATACAATTTTCTGTTTTCAAAATAACGAATATCTAGAGATTACGTTTTATGGGGGCTATGCGAAGACGTGAACCTGCACAGACAGTTTTCTGTAATAGGCTGTAGTATCTATTACGAACTTCAGGCACCAAATGTGAAACAATTATGGCGAATAATGTTGCTAAAATCTTTAAAATACCGAACATCGGGATATAGGGACTATACGAAGACGTGGACCTGCAAAGACAATTTTCTGTCTTAGGCTGTAGTATCTATTACGAACTTCAAATAACAAACTTCAAATAAGACCATTCCGGTGAATAATTTCGATAAAATCATCAAAATATTGAATATCGGGAGATACTGTTAGAGACTATACGAAGACAATCAAATTTGCTTCTAACACAATTTTCTGTCATAGGCTGTAGTATCCGTTACAAACTTCAAATAGCAGATTTGAAACAATTCCGGTAAATAATGTCGCTCAAATCATCAAAATACCGAATATAGGGAGGTACTATTATATGGGGGATATACCAAACGTGAACCATCACAGACAATTTTCCGTAATAGGCTGTAGTATCCATTACATACTTCAAATACCAGATTTGAAACCATTCCTGTAAATAATGTCGCAAAAATAATCAAATTACAGAAATACGGAATTTTAGCAAGTACCGTTATATGGGGGCTATGCGAAGACGTGAACCATCACAGACAATTTTCTGTCTTAGGCTGTATTATCTATTACAAACTTCAAATATTACATTTGAAACCATTTCAGTTCCGGTTCCGGTGAATAATGTTGCTAAAAATCCTCATAATACCGAATATGGACACATATTGTTATATGGAGGCTATACGAAGACGTGGACCTGCAGAGACAATTTTCTGTCTTAGCCTGTAGTATCTGTTACGAATTTCAAATACAAGATTTGGGCCTGCTCAGACAATTTTTTGTCTTAGGCTGTAGGATCTATTACGAACTTCAAATACCAGATTTGAAACAATTTCGTAAATAATGTCTATTGAATCATCGAAATACCGAATAACGGGAGGTACCGTTATATGGGGCTATGCGAAGACGTGGACCTGCACAGACAATTTTCTGTCTTAGGCTGTATTATCTATTACGAACTTCAAATATTACATTTGAAACCATTCTGGTGAATGATGTCGCAAATATCATCAAGGTACTAATTGTGGCACAGACTATTTTCTGCTTTAGTCTGTAGTATATGCTACGAACTTCATATAGCCGATTTGAAACAATTCCGGAGAATAATGCTGCTAAAATCATCATAATACCGAATATCGGGAGGTACCGTTATATGGAGGCTATACGAAGACGTGGACCTGCACAGACAATTTTCTGTGTTAGGCTGTGTTATCTATTACGAACTTTAAATGTCAAATTTTAAACAATTCCGGTGAATAATGTCGCTAAAATCATCAAGTCACCGAATATGGGCAGTTACAGTTATATGGGGGCTATACGAAGACGTGGACCTGCACAGAAAAATTTCTGTGCTAGGCTGTAGTTTCTGTTACGAATTTCAAAAAGAAGATTTGAAAAAATCCCGGTGAATAATGTCGCTAAAATCATCAAGGCTGTAGTATCCATTACGAACTTCAAATAGCAGATTTGAAACAATTCCGGTGAATAATGTCGCTAAAATCATCAAGGCACCGAATATGGGCAGGTACTGTTATATGGGGGCTATGCGAAGACGTGGATCATCGCAGACAATATTCTGTCTTAAGCTGTATTATCTATTACGAACTTCAAATATTATATTTGAAACCATTCCAGTTCCAGGTCCAGTGAATAATACTGCTAAAATCATCTTAATACCGAATATCGTAAGGTACCGTTATATGGGAGCTATACCAAAACGTAAACCATCACAGACAATTTTCTGTCTTAGGCTGTACTATCCATTACGAACTTCACATACCGTTTTGAAACACTTCCGGTGAATAGTGTCGCTCAAATCATCAAAAAAACAAATATATAGAGGAACTATATTATTGGGGATATATCAAAACGTGAAACATCACAAGCAATTTTCTGTCATATTCTGTAGTATTTATTACGAACTTCAAATATTACATTTGAAACCATTCTGGTGAATAATATCTATAAAATCATCAAAGTACTGAATATGGAACAGACTTTTTTCTGTCTTAGGCTGTAGTATCTATTACGAACTACAATAGCCGATTTGAAACAATTCCGGAGAATAATGTTGCTAAAATCATCATAATACCGAATATCCGGAGGTACCGTTATTTGGAGGCTATACAAAGACGTGGACCTGCACAGACAATTTCTGTGTTAGCTTGTATTATCTATTACGAACTTTAAATATTACGTTTGAAACCATTCTGGTAAATAATGTCGCTAAAAACATGAAAGTACCGAATATGGACAGATACTGTTATATGGGGGCTATACGAAGACGTGGACCTACACAGACAATTTTCTGTCCTAGGCTGTAGTATCCGTTACGAACTTCAAATAGCAGATTTGAAACAATTCCGGTGAATAATGTCGCTAAAATCATCAAGGCACCGAATATGGGCAGGTACTGTTATACGGGGGCTATGCGAAGACGTGGATCATCGCAGACAATTTTCTGTCTTAAGCTGTATTATCTATTACGAACTTCAAATATTATATTTGAAACCATTCCAGTTCCAGGTCCAGTGAATAATATTGCTAAAATCATCATAATACCGAATATGGACAGATACTGCTATATGAAGGCTATACCAAAACGTGAACCATAACAGACAATTTTCTGTAATAGGCTGTAATATCCATTACTAAATTCAAATACCAAATTTGAAACAACTTCGGTGAATAATGACGCTAAAATCATCTTAATACCGAATATCGTAAGGTACCGTTATATGGGAGCTATACCAAAACGTGAACCATCATAGACAATTTTCTGTCTTAGGCTGTACTATCCGTTACGAACTTCAAATAGCAGATTTGAAACAATTCCGGTGAATAATGTCGCTAAAATCATCAAGGCACCGAATATGGGCAGGTACTGTTATATGGGGGCTATGCGAAGACGTGGATCATCGCAGACAATTTTCTGTCTTAAGCTGTATTATCTATTACGAACTTTAAATACCACATTTGAAACAATTCCGGTTAATAATATCGCTAAATTCATTATAATACCGAATATCGGGAGGTACCATTGTATGGGGGCCATACGAAGACGTGGACCTGCAGAGACAATTTTCTGGCTTAGGCTGTAGTATCTGTTACGAACTTCAAATAGCAGCTATGAACCAATTCCGGTTAATAATGTCGATAAAATCATCAAAATGCCGAATATCGGGTGGTACCGTTATACGGGGGCTATCCGAAGACGTGGACCTGCACTGACAATTTTCTGTCTTAAGCTGTATTATCTATTACAATCTTCAAATATTACATTTAAAACCATTGTGGTGAATAATGTCGCTAAGATCATCAATGTACCGAATATAGACAGATACTGTTATATGGGGGCTATACGAAGACCTAAACCTGCACAATTTTCTGTCTTAGGCTGTAGTATCCATTACGAACTTCATATACCATATTTGAAACCATTCCGGTGAATAATGTCGCAAAGATCATAAAAATACCGAACATCGGGAGATACCATTATATAGAGGCTATACGAAGACGATAAAATTTTGCTCCAAATAGCAGATTTAAATCAATTTCGGTGAATAATGTCACTACAATAATCAAAAAACTGAATATCTGGAGGTACCATTATATGGAGGCTATACAAAGACGTGGACCTGTACAGACAATTTTCTGTCTTAGGCTGTAGTATCCATTACGAACTTCAAATATGAAATTTGAATCCATTCGAGTGAATAATGTCGCTAAAATCATCAAAGTACCAAATATGGGCAGATACTGTTATATGGGGGCTATACGAAGACGTGGACCTGCACATACAATTTTCTGTCTTAGGTTGTAGTATCTATTAGGAACTTCAAATAGCCGATTTGAAACAATTCCGGTGAATAATGTCGCTCAAACCATCAAAATACCGAATATAGGGAGGCACTATTATAGGGGGGATATACCAAAAGGTGACCATCACAGACAATTTTCTGTCCTAGGCTGTAGTATCTGTTACGAACTTCAAATAGCAGCTATAAAAAAATTCCGGTTAATAATGTCGATAAAATCATCAAAATACCGAATATTGGGTATATGGGGGCTATACGACCTGCAGAGACAATTTTCTGGCTTAGGCTGTAACATCTGTTACGTACTTTAAATAGCAGCTATGAAACAATTCCGGGTAATAATGTCGATAAAATCATCAAAATACCGAATATCGGGTGGTACCGTTATATGGGGGCTATGCGAAGACGTGGACCTTAACATTCAATGTTCTGTCTTAGGCTGTATTATCTATTACAAACTTCAAATATTACATTTGAAACCATTCTGATGAATAATGTCACTAAAATCATCAATGTACCGAATATAGACAGATACTGTTATATGGAGGCTATATGAAGACCTAAACCTACACAGACAAGTTTCTGTCTTAGGCTGTAGTATCCATTACGAACTTCATATACCATATTTGAAACCATTCCGGTGAATAATGTCGCCAAGATCATAAAAATACCGAACATCGGGAGATACCATTATATAGAGGCTATACGAAGACCATAAAATTTTGCTCCAAATAGCAGATTTAAATCAATTTCGGTGAATAATGTCGCTACAATAATCAAAAAACCGAATAACGGGAGGTGTCGTTATATGGGAGCTATACCAAAACGTGAACCATCACAGACAATTTTCCGTAATAGGCTGTAATATCCATTACTAACTTCAAATACCAAATTTGAAACAATTTTGGTGAATAATGCCGCTAAAATCATCTTATAACGAATATCGTAAGGTACCATTATATGGTAGCTATACCAAAACATGAACCATCACAGTCAAATTTCTGTCTTAGTCTGTACTATCCATTACGAGCTTCAAATAATAAATTTGAAACAATTCCGGTGGAAAAATCATCAAAAACCCCAATATAGAGAGAAACTATATTATTGGGGATATATCAAAACGTGAACCATCACAAGCAATTTTCTGTCATAGGCTGTAGTATATATACGAACTTCAAATAGCCGATGTGAAACAATTAGGGTGAATATTGTTGATTAAAGCATCATAATACCGAATATCGGGAGGTACCGCCATATGGAGGCTATACAAAGACGTGGACCTGTACCGACAATTTCTGTCTTAGGCTTTAGTATCCATTACGAACTTCAAATAGAAATTTGAAACCATTCCGGTGTATAATGTCGCTAAAATAATCAAAGTGCCAAATATGAACAGATACTGTTACATGGGGGATATACGAAGACGTTGACCTTCACAGACAATTTCCTGTATTAGGCTGTAGTATCTATTACGAACTTCAAAGGCAGATTTGAAACAATTTCGGTGAATAATGTCGATAAAATCATCAAAATACCGAATATCGGGAGGTACCGTTATATGGGGGCTATGCGAAGACGTGGACGTGAATATTCAATTTTCTGTCTTAGGCTGTATTATCTATTACAAACTTCAAATATTACATTTGAAACCATTCAGGTGAATAATGTCGCTAAAATAATCAATGTACCGAATATAGACAGATACTGTTATATGGGGGCTATACGAAGACCTATGCCTGCACAATTTTCTGTCTTAGGCTGTAGTATCCATTACGAACTTCGTATACCATATTTGAAACCATTCCGGTGAATAATGTCGCAAAGATCATAAAAATACCGAACATCGGGAGATACCATTATATAGAGGCTATACGAAGACGATAAAATGTTGCTCCAAATAGCAGATTTAAATCAATTTCGGTGAATAATGTCACTACAATAATCAAAAAACTGAATATCTGGAGGTACCATTATATGGAGGCTATACAAAGACGTGAACCTGTACAGACAATTTTCTGTCTTAGGCTGTAGTATCCATTACGAACTTCAAATACGAAATTTGAATCCATTCGAGTGAATAATGTCGCTAAAATCATCAAAGTACCAAATATGGGCAGATACTGTTATATGGGGGCTATACGAAGACGTGGACCTGCACATACAATTTTCTGTCTTAGGTTGTAGTATCTATTAGGAACTTCAAATAGCCGATTTGAAACAATTCCGGTGAATAATGTCGCTCAAACCATCAAAATACCGAATATAGGGAGGCACTATTATAGGGGGGATATACCAAAAGGTGACCATCACAGACAATTTTCTGTCCTAGGCTGTAGTATCTGTTACGAACTTCAAATAGCAGCTATAAAAAAATTCCGGTTAATAATGTCGATAAAATCATCAAAATACCGAATATCGGGTATATGGGGGCTATACGACCTGCAGAGACAATTTTCTGGCTTAGGCTGTAACATCTGTTACGTACTTTAAATAGCAGCTATGAAACAATTCCGGTTAATACTGTCGATAAAATCATCAAAATACCGAATATCGGGTGGTACCGTTATATGGGGGCTATGCGAAGACGTGGACCTTAACATTCAATGTTCTGTCTTAGGCTGTATTATCTATTACAAACTTCAAATATTACATTTGAAACCATTCTGATGAATAATGTCACTAAAATCATCAATGTACCGAATATAGACAGATACTGTTATATGGAGGCTATATGAAGACCTAAACCTACACAGACAAGTTTCTGTCTTAGGCTGTAGTATCCATTACGAACTTCATATACCATATTTGAAACCATTCCGGTGAATAATGTCGCCAAGATCATAAAAATACCGAACATCGGGAGATACCATTATATAGAGGCTATACGAAGACCATAAAATTTTGCTCCAAATAGCAGATTTAAATCAATTTCGGTGAATAATGTCGCTACAATAATCAAAAAACCGAATAACGGGAGGTGTCGTTATATGGGAGCTATACCAAAACGTGAACCATCACAGACAATTTTCCGTAATAGGCTGTAATATCCATTACTAACTTCAAATACCAAATTTGAAACAATTTTGGTGAATAATGCCGCTAAAATCATCTTATAACGAATATCGTAAGGTACCATTATATGGTAGCTATACCAAAACATGAACCATCACAGTCAAATTTCTGTCTTAGTCTGTACTATCCATTACGAACTTCAAATAATAAATTTGAAACAATTCCGGTGGAAAAATCATCAAAAACCCCAATATAGAGAGAAACTATATTATTGGGGATATATCAAAACGTGAACCATCACAAGCAATTTTCTGTCATAGGCTGTAGTATATATACGAACTTCAAATAGCCGATGTGAAACAATTACGGTGAATATTGTTGATTAAAGCATCATAATACCGAATATCGGGAGGTACCGCCATATGGAGGCTATACAAACACGTGGACCTGTACCGACAATTTCTGTCTTAGGCTTTAGTATCCATTACGAACTTCAAATAGAAATTTGAAACCATTCCGGTGTATAATGTCGCTAAAATAATCAAAGTGCCAAATATGAACAGATACTGTTACATGGGGGATATACGAAGACGTCGACCTTCACAGACAATTTCCTGTATTAGGCTGTAGTATCTATTACGAACTTCAAAGGCAGATTTGAAACAATTTCGGTGAATAATGTCGATAAAATCATCAAAATACCGAATATCGGGAGGTACCGTTATATGGGGGCTATGCGAAGACGTGGACGTGAATATTCAATTTTCTGTCTTAGGCTGTATTATCTATTACAAACTTCAAATATTACATTTGAAACCATTCTGGTGAATAATGTCGCTAAAATAATCAATGTACCGAATATAGACAGATACTGTTATATGGGGGCTATACGAAGACCTATGCCTGCACAATTTTCTGTCTTAGGCTGTAGTATCCATTACGAACTTCGTATACCATATTTGAAACCATTCCGGTGAATAATGTCGCAAAGATCATAAAAATACCGAACATCGGGAGATACCATTATATAGAGGCTATACGAAGACGATAAAATGTTGCTCCAAATAGCAGATTTAAATCAATTTCGGTGAATAATGTCACTACAATAATCAAAAAACTGAATATCTGGAGGTACCATTATATGGAGGCTATACAAAGACGT
Organism: Musca domestica; assembly: GCF_030504385.1. Taxonomy (NCBI): domain Eukaryota; kingdom Metazoa; phylum Arthropoda; class Insecta; order Diptera; family Muscidae; genus Musca; species Musca domestica. The sequence continues at coordinate 17,301,709 of NW_026712115.1, read as the reverse complement.
GAACCTGTACAGACAATTTTCTGTCTTAGGCTGTAGTATCCATTACGAACTTCAAATACGAAATTTGAATCCATTCGAGTGAATAATGTCGCTAAAATCATCAAAGTACCAAATATGGGCAGATACTGTTATATGGGGGCTATACGAAGACGTGGACCTGCACATACAATTTTCTGTCTTAGGTTGTAGTATCTATTAGGAACTTCAAATAGCCGATTTGAAACAATTCCGGTGAATAATGTCGCTCAAACCATCAAAATACCGAATATAGGGAGGCACTATTATAGGGGGGATATACCAAAAGGTGACCATCACAGACAATTTTCTGTCCTAGGCTGTAGTATCTGTTACGAACTTCAAATAGCAGCTATAAAAAAATTCCGGTTAATAATGTCGATAAAATCATCAAAATACCGAATATCGGGTATATGGGGGCTATACGACCTGCAGAGACAATTTTCTGGCTTAGGCTGTAACATCTGTTACGTACTTTAAATAGCAGCTATGAAACAATTCCGGTTAATAATGTCGATAAAATCATCAAAATACCGAATATCGGGTGGTACCGTTATATGGGGGCTATGCGAAGACGTGGACCTTAACATTCAATGTTCTGTCTTAGGCTGTATTACCTATTACAAACTTCAAATATTACATTTGAAACCATTCTGATGAATAATGTCGCTAAAATCATCAATGTACCGAATATAGACAGATACTGTTATATGGAGGCTATATGAAGACCTAAACCTACACAGACAATTTTCTGTCTTAGGCTGTAGTATCCATTACGAACTTCATATACCATATTTGAAACCATTCCGATGAATAATGTCGCCAAGATCATAAAAATACCGAACATCGGGAGATACCATTATATAGAGGCTATACGAAGACCATAAAATTTTGCTCCAAATAGCAGATTTAATTCAATTTCGGTGAATAATGTCGCTACAATAATCAAAAAACCGAATAACGGGAGGTGCCGTTATATGGGAGCTATACCAAAACGTGAACCATCACAGACAATTTTCCGTAATAGGCTGTAGTATCTATAACGAACTTCAAATAACCGATTTGAAACAATTCCGGTGAATATTGTTGCTAATATCGTTATAATACCGAATATGGGGAGGTACCGTTAAACGGGCGCTATACCAAATCGTGAACCATCACAGACAATTTTCTGTCTTAAGCTGTAGTATCTATTACGAACTTCAAATAACCGATTTGAAACAATTCCGGTGAATATTGTTGCTAAAATCATTATAATACCGAATATCGGGAGGTACCGTTATATGGAGGCTATACATAGACGTGGACCTGTACAGACAATTTCTGTCTTAGGCTGTAGTATTCATTACGAAATTCAAAAACGAAATTTGAAACCATTCTGGTGAATAATGTCGCTAAATCGTCAAAGTACCAAATATGGGCAAATTCTGATATATCAGGGCTATACGAAGACGTGGACCTGAACAGACAATTTTCTGTCTTTGGCTGTAGTATCTATTACGAACTTCAAATAACCGATTTGAAACAATTCCGAAAAATAATGTTGCTAAAATCAACATAATACCGACTACCGGTAGGTACCGTTATATGGGGGCTATACGAAGACGTGGGCATGCACTGATAATTATCTGTCTTAGGCTTTAGTATCTATTAGGGACTTTAAATTGCAGATTTGAAACAATCTCGGTGAATAATATCGCTAAAATCATCAAAGTACCGAATATGGGCAGGTACTGTTGTATGTGGGCTATACGAAGCCGTGGACTTGCTCAGACAATTTTCGGTCTTAGAATTTCAAAAAGAAGATTTAAAACAATTCCGGTGTATAATGTCGCTCAAATCATCAAAATACCGAATATCGGGAGGTACCTCTATATGGGGCTATACGAAGACGTGGACCTGCTCAGACAATTTTTTGTCTTAGGCTGTAGTATCTATTACGAACTTCAAAAAACAGATTTGAAACAATTTCGTTAATAATGTTGATAGAATCATCAAAATACCGAATAACGGGAGGTACCGTTATATGGGGGCTATGCGAAGACGTGGACCTGCACAGACAATTTTCTGTCTTAGGCAGTATTACCTATTGCGATCTTCAAATATTACATTTGAAACCATTCTGGTGAATAATGTCGCTAAAATCATTAAAGTACTGAATATGGCACAGACAATTTTCTGTCTTAAGCTGTAGTATCTGTTACGAACTCCAAATAAAAGATTTGAAAAATTCTGGTGAATAATGTCGATAAAATCATCAAAATACCGAATATCGGGAGGTACCATTATATGGGGGCTATGCGGAGACGTGGACCTGAACACTCAATTTTCTGTCTTAGGCTGTATTATCTATTACAATCTTCAAATATTACATTTGAAACCATTCTGGTGAATAATGTCGCTAAAATCATCAAAGCAATGAATACGGGCATGTTCTGTTGTATGTGGGCTATAGGAAGACGTGGACTTGCACAGACAATTTTCTGTCTTAGGCTGTAGTATCCATTACGAACTTCATATACCATATTTGAAACCATTCCGTTGAATAATGCCGCCAAGATCATAAAAATACCAAACATCGGGAGATACCGTTATATAGAGGCTTTACGAAGACGATCAAATTTTGCTTCAAATAGCAGATTTAAAACTATTCCGGTGAATAATGTCGCTCAAATCATCAAAGTACCAAATATAGGCAGATACTGTTATATGGGGGCTGTACGAAGACGTGGACTTGCACATACAATTTTCTGTCTTAGGTTGTAGTATCCATTACGAACTTCAAATAGCAGATTTGACGATCAAATTTTTCTTCAAATAGCAGATTTAAAACAATTTCGGTGAATAATGTCGCTTAAATCATCAAAATACCGAATATAGGGAGGCACTATTAAATGGGGATATACCAAAACATTTACCATCACAGACAATTTTCTGTAATAAGCTGCAGTATCTGTTACGAACTTCAAATAGCAGATTTCAGACAGTGCCGGTGAATAATGTCGATAAAGTCATCAAAATACCGGATATCGGGAGGTACCGTTATATAGGACTATACGAAGACGATCTGTTACGAACTTCAGATACGAAATGATACCATTCCGATGAATAATGTCGTTAAAATCATCAAAAAACCGAATACAGAGAGGTACTATTATATGGGGGATATACAAAAACGTGAATCATCACAGACAATTTTCCGTAATAGGCTGTAATATTCATTACGATCTTTAAATGCGAAATTTGAAACCATTCCGTTGGAAAATGTCGCTAAAATAATCATAATACCGAATATCGGGAGGTACCGTTGAATGGAGGCTATAAGAAGACGTGGACCTGCGGACACAATTTTCTGTCTTAGGCTGTAGTATCCATTACGAACTTCAAATACGAAATATGAAACAGTTGCGGTGAATAATGTAGCTAATATCATTAAAGTACAGACTAAGGACAGATACTGTTACATGGGGGCTATATGAACACCTGGACCTGCACAGACAAATTTCTGTCTTACGCTGTAGTATCTATTACGAACTTCAAATAGCCGATTTGAAACAATCCCGGTGAATATTGTTGCTAAATTCATCATAATACCGAATATCGGGAGGTACCGTTATATGGAGGCTATACATAGACGTGGACCTGTACAGACAATTTCTGTCTTAGGCTGTAGTATTCATTACGAATTTCAAACACGAAATTTGAAACCATTCCGGTGAATAATGTCGCTAAAATCATCAATGTACCAAATATGAGCAGATACTGATATATCGGGGCTATACGAAGACGTGGACCTGCACAGACAATTTTCTGTCTTAGGCTGTAGTATCTATAACGAACTTCAAATAACCGATTTGAAACAATTCCGGAGAATAATGTTGCTAAAATCGTCATAATACCGACTATCGGGAGGTACCGTTATATGGGGGCTATACGAAGACGTGGACATGCACTGATAATTATCTGTCTTAGGCTTTAGTATCTATTAGGGACTTTAAATTGCAGATTTGAAACAATCTCGGTGAATAATATCGCTAAAATCATCAAAGTACCGAATATGGGCAGGTACTGTTGTATGTGGGCTATACGAAGCCATGGACTTGCTCAGACAATTCTTGGTCTTAGAATTTCAAAAAGAAGATTTAAAACAATTCCGGTGAATAATGTCGCTCAAATCATCAAAATACCGAATATCGGGAGGTACCTCTATATGGGGCTATACGAAGACGTGGACCTGCTCAGACAATTTTGTGTCTTAGGCTGTAGTATCTATTATGAACTTCAAAAAACAGATTTGAAACAATTTCGTTAATAATGTCGATAGAATCATCAAAATACCGAATAACGGGAGGTACCGTTATATGGGGGCTATGCGAAGACGTGGACCTGCACAGACAATTTTCTGTCTAAGGCTGTACTACCTATTGCAATCTTCAAATATTACATCTGAAACCATTCTGGTGAATAATGTCGCTAAAATCATTAAAGTACTGAATATGGCACAGACAATTTTCTGTCTTAGGCTGTATTATCTATTACGAACTTCAAATAGCCGATTTGAAACACTTCCGGGGCATAATGTTGCTAAAATCTTCATAATACCGAATATTGGGAGGTACCGTTACGACGAAGACGTGGACGTGTACAGACAATTTCTGTCTTAGGCTGTAGTATCTATTACGAACTTCAAATACGAAATTTGAAACCATTCCGGTGAATTATTTCGCTAAAATCATCAAAGTACCGAATATGAGCATATACTGTTATATGGGGGCTATACGAAGACGTGGACTTGCTCAGACAATTTTCGGTCTTAGGATTTCAAAAAGAAGATTTAAAACAATTCCGGTGAATAATGTCGCTCAAATCATCAAAATACCGAATATAGAGTGGTACTATTATATGGGGGATATACCAAAACGTGAACCATCACAGACAATTTTCCGTAACAGGCTGTAATATTCATTACGAGCTTTAAATGCGAAATTTGAAACAATTCCGGTGAAAAATGTCGCTAAAATAATCATAATACCGAAATCGGGAGGAACCTACATGAAGGCTATAAGAAGACGTGGACCTGCGGACACAATTTTCTGTCTCAGGCTGTAGTATCTGATACGAACTCTAAATAGCAGATTTGAAAAATTCTTGTGAAAAATGTCGCTAAAATAATCATAATACCGAATATCGGGAGGTACGGTTAAATGGAGGCTATAAGAAGACGTGGACCTGCGGACACAATTTTCTGTCTTAGGCTGTAGTATCCAAATACGAAATATGAAACAATTGCGGTGAATAATGTAGCTAATATCATTAAAGTACCGACTAAGGACAGATACTGTTACATGGGTGCTATATGAATACCTGGACCTGCACAGACAATTTTCTGTCTTAGGCTGCAGTATCTATTACGAACTTCAAATAGCCGATTTGAAACAATTCCGATGATTAATGTCGCTAAAATCATCATAATACCGAATATCGGGAGGTATATATTCGGAGGAGTATATGAAGGCTATACGAAGACGATCTGTTACGAACTTCAAATAAAAAATTTGTTACCATTCCGATGACTAATGTTATTAAAATCATCAAAATACCGAATATAGAGAGGTACTATTATATGGGGGATATACCAAAACATTTACCATTACAGACAATTTTCTGTAATAGGCTGTAGTATCCATTACGAACTTCAAAAATCAAATAATACCGAATATCGGGAGGAACAATTATATGGGGGATATACCAAAACGTGGACTATCACAGACAATTTTCTGTAGTAGGCTGTAGTATCCATTACGAACTTCAAATACGAAATATGAAACAATTGCGGTGAATAGTGTCGATCAGATCATCATAATACCGAATATCGGAATGTACCGTTATATGGGGCCTTTGCGAAGACGTGGACCTGCACAGACAAATTTCTGTCTTAGGCTGCAGTATTTATTACGAATTTCAAATACGAAATTTGAAAACATTCCGGTGAATAATGTCGCTGAAATCATCAAAATACCGAATATGGGCAGATACTGTTATATGGGGGCTATACGAAGACATGGACCTACACAAGCAATTTTCTGTCTTAGCCTGTAGTATTCATTACGAACTTCAAATACGAAATTTGAAACCATTCCGGTGAATAATGCTTATATATAGAATGCTTATATGCATTTTCCAATCGGCACAAAAAAATGTAATTACTTGACCGAGAAGGACAACCAGAGAGTGTAATTTGAACGGGAAGATGATCGGATGAAAGACAACTGATGACGTTAGGATTTGATAAAAGTAGTTTAATGTTTGTGAAATTTAAATCAAAAGTTGGTAGAGTAACATATTTTTAGCTGGGTATTTTAAAACCACCATTTTCATTTAACCAAGTCTCAGATAAAGAACAATCATTAATCATGGTTAAAAACGAATACTTCTATAGCTCCAAAATATTATATTTAAGTTGGAATAATTCATTTCTTACTATTATTGTAAACACATCTAAAGGCTAGTTCAACTACTACATTAAATTCTTGTTCTATGGTAGTGCAAGAACCAATTTTCAGAGAATAGTGTATTGCCAGCAACGGGACATTGATTATTTGTTATGTTTCCAGATGTTTACAACAACAGGTTTACTAGCAAACTTGCATAGAGGAGCTTCGTTCTTATTGTTTGTGTTGAATTCTACGTTCTACGTTGTTCTCTTTCACTTACTGTGGTGAGTTTTTTTCAGTTCAGGTAGTTTCACCCGCCTGTTTCAACGTAGACAATGCAGATTCTATAATCATATTTCTCATAAGTACATTTCACTCTTTCACGTCACAGCACTTTAGTCCAATAGAGATTGACTTATTTTTAACTTCTGTGCTTGTTTTATAGTCTAGTCTGGGTATGACAACATTAAATGGTTTGTTTTTTTTTTGTGATCACGTGTGAAGTATTTATAGTATTTATACCCTACACCACAAGGTGGTCAGGGTATTATGTCTTTGTGCATTTGTTTGTAACAGGCAGAAGGAAACGTGATAGACCCATAGTTCCTTTTGATGATCTGCATAGAATCACATTCTGAGTCGATTTATGCATGTCCGTCCGTCCGTCTGTCCGTCCGTCTGTCCATGTATTTTTGTAAACAAAGTACAGGTCGCCTTTATTGCCCGATCCAGATGAAATTTTGCACAGATTATTTGTTTGGCCCAAGGACGAACCCTATTGAAATTGGAGATAATCGGTCAAAATTCAGATATAGCTCCCATATATATCTTTTATCTTGCACTTTATCTTATTGTGCACCAAACTGAAAATATATATGCCAAATTTGATCGAAATCGGTTCAGATATAGCTATAGCTCCCATATATATTGTTCATCCGATTTGTTATATTTGTTCACCGCCGCCGTAATATGCACTCTGCAACAACAATATTTGGGGAAATATATCAAATACAACTCAGAAATACATTTGCTAAATTTTATCGAGATCGGTTCAGATTTGGATATAGCTCCCATATATAACTTCGTCCGATTTACCTTTTATTGTGCACCAAACGTCTAATATTTGTCCAAATGGGATGGAATTTGGCATTTACGATCGAATTGAGTCCAGAAGCTAGTATGTCAAATTTGGTGAAGATCGCTTCAGATATAGCTATAGCTTCCATATATATTATTCGTCCGATTTGTTATATTTGTTACCCACAACCGTAATATGCACTCCGTAACAACGATATTCAGGGAAATATATCAAATACAGTTCAGAAATATATTTGCCAAATTTTATCGAGATCGGTTCAGATTTGGATATAGCTCCCATATATATCTTTATCCAATTTCAAATTAATTATGCACCAAATGGGCAATACAATTCCGAATTTAAAAGATACAAATGCTTCGCAAATTTAGTCCTTGGAACTTTAAATTATAATTATAATTATAATCATAGCGTGTATGATTGCATTCTCTCATAAAAACTTTCAATTGTTATGTGGAACTCTACTAAATTAGCAAAGTGGTTTAGGGTATCATAAAGTCGGCCCCGCCCGACTTTAAGACTTTCTTTACTGGTTTTTTCCTGCAAAATAGCAATCACTTTGCTATTTGTTGTTATCATATCACATAAAATTTTTAAAGTTAATATCTTATTAACTGAGAAGTCATGTATCTTTCTATCATTAAGCAATGATAATATCACTTTAATGGGTGAAGTTTTATTATTTTGGCCGCTCAGGGACTGTTGGCTGTCCATGGCAGTTATTGGATTGCCATCATAATTATCAAAGAGTTATTTCTGCAATCCGGTCTCAAATATTCTAAAACTAAGTAAATTATTGGTGACGACACTGGCCCCTGCTGAACCTAATCGAACTTCAAAGTGAGAAAATACCTCGTCATTAAATAATGCGAGTATAGTGTGTGCTCTGTAACATGCCGTTTCGGCTCCAGAGTGAATACAACTGACGGACACACGAATATATATTCATTGGTGTATCAAAATGAATATTTCGATACCCAATAATATACCATTCATACTATATATGGTGGAGGGTATAAAAGCCATACGTCAGAGGGGCTCCGCAAATGGGAATGAAACGCCGCGGTTTATCCGACAAACCGTACCATATACATTTTAAAGAATAATTAAGGACCAAACCAAGGGTCATTAAAAAAAAGAAGAAGGGATGTGGTGAAATCCCTGATCCCTGTTTTTAAGGATAACCTAGTATATAACCTCATCATTACGGATAAAAAAGTAGGATTAGGAAATGAGACCGATTCATATTAAAAAGTTAAAATAAAGGAAGTATGACCGAAGTGCATGCCCGAGCAAGAATTTAGGGGCTATGAGGAAATGAACTAACATGCCAAAAAAGTAAGCGCCCTAAACTTCCAATTTTGAAAAACTCCCAACGATGCATGGAATGAAAGGGGTAGACATTGAGTTCGAAGAAATTGATAAAAAGAGTAAATTTCAAACGAGTATACGTAAAATAGATGTTCTAAAAAAAGAATAAATGGACGTCGAGTTGAAACAAATTTAAATACAATGCTTTAGTGGACAAGTGGTAGTGGAGTTTGTTATATGATCTATTTAAAAATATGATAGAAGAAAGCGAGTCTTGCTTAGGCTTTCGCAATTAGCAGATGTACAAACTAACAGCTATAGACGTTGCTTACTAGTTAAAAATAGAATCCTAAGCGTTATCTGACCCATTGTTTGGATGATGAAGTCTTATCTAAAATACCTAAAACCTAAGACGAAACCGGTGGACACCGTTACAACTCCCTAAGCGACCAAAATAATAAAATTTCACCCATTAAAGTGATATTATCATTGCATAACGATAGAAAGATACATGACTTCTCAGTTAATAAAATATCAACTTTAAAAATTTTAAAGCCTTTGAACTAGCCTTTAGATTTGTTTACAATAATAGTAAAAAATGAATTATTCCAACTTAAATAAAATATATTGGAACTATAGAAGTATTCGTTTCTAACCATGATTAATGATTGTTCTTTATCTGGGACCTGGGTAAATGAAAATTATGGTTTTAAAATACCCAACTACAAATATGTTAAGAAAGACAGAGTTGTATAAACTCCCGGAGGAGTTGCCAAAGTCATTAAAAATTATATTGAGTTTAAAATTGACCAAAGTATTACAACCCAAGCAATTGAAAGCATACGCATATAATTAAAGCTAAATGATTTGCAATCACTTAAGTTGTAAAGCATATACTTTCCTGGTGGTATGAATAGTAGCACATTTCGCAGCTTATTTAAATCCGATTTATTTAAAATCTTAAACAACGATGATAAATATATTTTCTGTGGGGATTTGAATTCTAGTAATTGTAATTGTCTGCGTGCAAATGTCTGGGGTAATATTTCACACGATGTAAATCCACTTTACCCTTTTTTCCATAACATTTTCGAATAGTCGTACTCATATTCCTGCTACCTACTACCATCTTTCGATTTAATTCTAACAAACATGCCAATACTTTTATCAAATCCAAACGTCATCAATTGTCTTTCATCCGATCATCTTCCCGTTCAAATTAGACGCTCTGGTTGTCCTTCTCGGTCAAGTAATTACAAGTATATTTTTGTGCCGATTGGAAAATGCTTATAAACATTCTATCAATTCGAAGTTTCAACACACGCATTTACGATTTGATATACCTGCAGACATCGACGATTACGTTGACCTCTTCACAAGTACATTGCTAGAATGAGTTAGAATATATGCTCCTCAATTTTCTCTAAACAGCAAGTGATGTAAACTTCCTAATTATTCTCTTAACTTCATCAACATAAAAAGTAAGTTTCGCATAGACTGGATACTACAGCCTATTACAGAAAATTGTCTGTGCAGATCTACGTCTTCGTATAGGGCCCATATAACTGTACCTCTCTATATATTTTTTGATGATTTTAAAGACATTATTCACAGGAATGATTTCAAATTTCTTATTTGTAGTTCGTAATGGATACTACAGCCTAAGACAGAAACTTGTTTGTATAGGTCCAAGTCTTCGTATAGCCTCCACATAACGGTCTCCCGATATTCGGTATTATGATGATTTTAGCAACATTATTCACCGGAATTGTTTCAAATCGGCTATTTGAAGTTCGTAATAGATACTGCAGCCTAAAACAGAAAATTGTCTTGCAGGTCCAGGTCTTCGTATAGCCCCCATATAACAGTATCTGCCCATATTCGGTACTACAACTACTACATTAAATTCTTGTTCTATGGTAGTGCAAGAACCAATTTTCAGAGAATAGTGTATTGCCAGCAACGGGACATTGATTATTTGTTATGTTTCCAGATGTTTACAACAACAGGTTTACTAGCAAACTTGCATAGAGGAGCTTCGTTCTTATTGTTTGTGTTGAATTCTACGTTCTACGTTGTTCTCTTTCACTTACTGTGGTGAGTTTTTTTCAGTTCAGGTAGTTTCACCCGCCTGTTTCAACGTAGACAATGCAGATTCTATAATCATATTTCTCATAAGTACATTTCACTCTTTCACGTCACAGCACTTTAGTCCAATAGAGATTGACTTATTTTTAACTTCTGTGCTTGTTTTATAGTCTAGTCTGGGTATGACAACATTAAATGGTTTGTTTTTTTTTTGTGATCACGTGTGAAGTATTTATAGTATTTATACCCTACACCACAAGGTGGTCAGGGTATTATGTCTTTGTGCATTTGTTTGTAACAGGCAGAAGGAAACGTGATAGACCCATAGTTCCTTTTGATGATCTGCATAGAATCACATTCTGAGTCGATTTATGCATGTCCGTCCGTCCGTCTGTCCGTCCGTCTGTCCATGTATTTTTGTAAACAAAGTACAGGTCGCCTTTATTGCCCGATCCAGATGAAATTTTGCACAGATTATTTGTTTGGCCCAAGGACGAACCCTATTGAAATTGGAGATAATCGGTCAAAATTCAGATATAGCTCCCATATATATCTTTTATCTTGCACTTTATCTTATTGTGCACCAAACTGAAAATATATATGCCAAATTTGATCGAAATCGGTTCAGATATAGCTATAGCTCCCATATATATTGTTCATCCGATTTGTTATATTTGTTCACCGCCGCCGTAATATGCACTCTGCAACAACAATATTTGGGGAAATATATCAAATACAACTCAGAAATACATTTGCTAAATTTTATCGAGATCGGTTCAGATTTGGATATAGCTCCCATATATAACTTCGTCCGATTTACCTTTTATTGTGCACCAAACGTCTAATATTTGTCCAAATGGGATGGAATTTGGCATTTACGATCGAATTGAGTCCAGAAGCTAGTATGTCAAATTTGGTGAAGATAGCTTCAGATATAGCTATAGCTTCCATATATATTATTCGTCCGATTTGTTATATTTGTTACCCACAACCGTAATATGCACTCCGTAACAACGATATTCAGGGAAATATATCAAATACAGTTCAGAAATATATTTGCCAAATTTTATCGAGATCGGTTCAGATTTGGATATAGCTCCCATATATATCTTTATCCAATTTCAAATTAATTATGCACCAAATGGGCAATACAATTCCGAATTTAAAAGATACAAATGCTTCGCAAATTTAGTCCTTGGAACTTTAAATTATAATTATAATTATAATCATAGCGTGTATGATTGCATTCTCTCATAAAAACTTTCAATTGTTATGTGGAACTCTACTAAATTAGCAAAGTGGTGTAGGGTATCATAAAGTCGGCCCCGCCCGACTTTAAGACTTTCTTTACTGGTTTTTTCCTGCAAAATAGCAATCACTTTGCTATTTGTTGTTATCATATCACATAAAATTTTTAAAGTTAATATCTTATTAACTGAGAAGTCATGTATCTTTCTATCATTAAGCAATGATAATATCACTTTAATGGGTGAAGTTTTATTATTTTGGCCGCTCAGGGACTGTTGGCTGTCCATGGCAGTTATTGGATTGCCATCATAATTATCAAAGAGTTATTTCTGCAATCCGGTCTCAAATATTCTAAAACTAAGTAAATTATTGGTGACGACACTGGCCCCTGCTGAACCTAATCGAACTTCAAAGTGAGAAAATACCTCGTCATTAAATAATGCTAGTATAGTGTGTGCTCTGTAACATGCCGTTTCGGCTCCAGAGTGAATACAACTGACGGACACACGAATATATATTCATTGGTGTATCAAAATGAATATTTCGATACCCAATAATATACCATTCATACTATATATGGTGGAGGGTATAAAAGCCATACGTCAGAGGGGCTCCGCAAATGGGAATGAAACGCCGCGGTTTATCCGACAAACCGTACCATATACATTTTAAAGAATAATTAAGGACCAAACCAAGGGTCATTAAAAAAAAGAAGAAGGGATGTGGTGAAATCCCTGATCCCTGTTTTTAAGGATAACCTAGTATATAACCTCATCATTACGGATAAAAAAGTAGGATTAGGAAATGAGACCGATTCATATTAAAAAGTTAAAATAAAGGAAGTATGACCGAAGTGCATGCCCGAGCAAGAATTTAGGGGCTATGAGGAAATGAACTAACATGCCAAAAAAGTAAGCGCCCTAAACTTCCAATTTTGAAAAACTCCCAACGATGCATGGAATGAAAGGGGTAGACATTGAGTTCGAAGAAATTGATAAAAAGAGTAAATTTCAAACGAGTATACGTAAAATAGATGTTCTAAAAAAAGAATAAATGGACGTCGAGTTGAAACAAATTTAAATACAATGCTTTAGTGGACAAGTGGTAGTGGAGTTTGTTATATGATCTATTTAAAAATATGATAGAAGAAAGCGAGTCTTGCTTAGGCTTTCGCAATTAGCAGATGTACAAACTAACAGCTATAGACGTTGCTTACTAGTTAAAAATAGAATCCTAAGCGTTATCTGACCCATTGTTTGGATGATGAAGTCTTATCTAAAATACCTAAAACCTAAGACGAAACCGGTGGACACCGTTACAACTCCCTAAGCGACCAAAATAATAAAATTTCACCCATTAAAGTGATATTATCATTGCATAACGATAGAAAGATACATGACTTCTCAGTTAATAAAATATCAACTTTAAAAATTTTAAAGCCTTTGAACTAGCCTTTAGATTTGTTTACAATAATAGTAAAAAATGAATTATTCCAACTTAAATAAAATATATTGGAACTATAGAAGTATTCGTTTCTAACCATGATTAATGATTGTTCTTTATCTGGGACCTGGGTAAATGAAAATTATGGTTTTAAAATACCCAACTACAAATATGTTAAGAAAGACAGAGTTGTATAAACTCCCGGAGGAGTTGCCAAAGTCATTAAAAATTATATTGAGTTTAAAATTGACCAAAGTATTACAACCCAAGCAATTGAAAGCATACGCATATAATTAAAGCTAAATGATTTGCAATCACTTAAGTTGTAAAGCATATACTTTCCTGGTGGTATGAATAGTAGCACATTTCGCAGCTTATTTAAATCCGATTTATTTAAAATCTTAAACAACGATGATAAATATATTTTCTGTGGGGATTTGAATTCTAGTAATTGTAATTGTCTGCGTGCAAATGTCTGGGGTAATATTTCACACGATGTAAATCCACTTTACCCTTTTTTCCATAACATTTTCGAATAGTCGTACTCATATTCCTGCTACCTACTACCATCTTTCGATTTAATTCTAACAAACATGCCAATATTTTTATCAAATCCAAACGTCATCAATTGTCTTTCATCCGATCATCTTCCCGTTCAAATTAGACGCTCTGGTTGTCCTTCTCGGTCAAGTAATTACAAGTATATTTTTGTGCCGATTGGAAAATGCTTATAAACATTCTATCAATTCGAAGTTTCAACACACGCATTTACGATTTGATATACCTGCAGACATCGACGATTACGTTGACCTCTTCACAAGTACATTGCTAGAATGAGTTAGAATATATGCTCCTCAATTTTCTCTAAACAGCAAGTGATGTAAACTTCCTAATTATTCTCTTAACTTCATCAACATAAAAAGTAAGTTTCGCATAGACTGGATACTACAGCCTATTACAGAAAATTGTCTGTGCAGATCTACGTCTTCGTATAGGGCCCATATAACTGTACCTCTCTATATATTTTTTGATGATTTTAAAGACATTATTCACAGGAATGATTTCAAATTTCTTATTTGTAGTTCGTAATGGATACTACAGCCTAAGACAGAAACTTGTTTGTATAGGTCCAAGTCTTCGTATAGCCTCCACATAACGGTCTCCCGATATTCGGTATTATGATGATTTTAGCAACATTATTCACCGGAATTGTTTCAAATCGGCTATTTGAAGTTCGTAATAGATACTGCAGCCTAAAACAGAAAATTGTCTTGCAGGTCCAGGTCTTCGTATAGCCCCCATATAACAGTATCTGCCCATATTCGGTACTACAACTACTACATTAAATTCTTGTTCTATGGTAGTGCAAGAACCAATTTTCAGAGAATAGTGTATTGCCAGCAACGGGACATTGATTATTTGTTATGTTTCCAGATGTTTACAACAACAGGTTTACTAGCAAACTTGCATAGAGGAGCTTCGTTCTTATTGTTTGTGTTGAATTCTACGTTCTACGTTGTTCTCTTTCACTTACTGTGGTGAGTTTTTTTCAGTTCAGGTAGTTTCACCCGCCTGTTTCAACGTAGACAATGCAGATTCTATAATCATATTTCTCATAAGTACATTTCACTCTTTCACGTCACAGCACTTTAGTCCAATAGAGATTGACTTATTTTTAACTTCTGTGCTTGTTTTATAGTCTAGTCTGGGTATGACAACATTAAATGGTTTGTTTTTTTTTGTGATCACGTGTGAAGTATTTATAGTATTTATACCCTACACCACAAGGTGGTCAGGGTATTATGTCTTTGTGCATTTGTTTGTAACAGGCAGAAGGAAACGTGATAGACCCATAGTTCCTTTTGATGATCTGCATAGAATCACATTCTGAGTCGATTTATGCATGTCCGTCCGTCCGTCTGTCCGTCCGTCTGTCCATGTATTTTTGTAAACAAAGTACAGGTCGCCTTTATTGCCCGATCCAGATGAAATTTTGCACAGATTATTTGTTTGGCCCAAGGACGAACCCTATTGAAATTGGAGATAATCGGTCAAAATTCAGATATAGCTCCCATATATATCTTTTATCTTGCACTTTATCTTATTGTGCACCAAACTGAAAATATATATGCCAAATTTGATCGAAATCGGTTCAGATATAGCTATAGCTCCCATATATATTGTTCATCCGATTTGTTATATTTGTTCACCGCCGCCGTAATATGCACTCTGCAACAACAATATTTGGGGAAATATATCAAATACAACTCAGAAATACATTTGCTAAATTTTATCGAGATCGGTTCAGATTTGGATATAGCTCCCATATATAACTTCGTCCGATTTACCTTTTATTGTGCACCAAACGTCTAATATTTGTCCAAATGGGATGGAATTTGGCATTTACGATCGAATTGAGTCCAGAAGCTAGTATGTCAAATTTGGTGAAGATCGCTTCAGATATAGCTATAGCTTCCATATATATTATTCGTCCGATTTGTTATATTTGTTACCCACAACCGTAATATGCACTCCGTAACAACGATATTCAGGGAAATATATCAAATACAGTTCAGAAATATATTTGCCAAATTTTATCGAGATCGGTTCAGATTTGGATATAGCTCCCATATATATCTTTATCCAATTTCAAATTAATTATGCACCAAATGGGCAATACAATTCCGAATTTAAAAGATACAAATGCTTCGCAAATTTAGTCCTTGGAACTTTAAATTATAATTATAATTATAATCATAGCGTGTATGATTGCATTCTCTCATAAAAACTTTCAATTGTTATGTGGAACTCTACTAAATTAGCAAAGTGGTGTAGGGTATCATAAAGTCGGCCCCGCCCGACTTTAAGACTTTCTTTACTGGTTTTTTCCTGCAAAATAGCAATCACTTTGCTATTTGTTGTTATCATATCACATAAAATTTTTAAAGTTAATATCTTATTAACTGAGAAGTCATGTATCTTTCTATCATTAAGCAATGATAATATCACTTTAATGGGTGAAGTTTTATTATTTTGGCCGCTCAGGGACTGTTGGCTGTCCATGGCAGTTATTGGATTGCCATCATAATTATCAAAGAGTTATTTCTGCAATCCGGTCTCAAATATTCTAAAACTAAGTAAATTATTGGTGACGACACTGGCCCCTGCTGAACCTAATCGAACTTCAAAGTGAGAAAATACCTCGTCATTAAATAATGCGAGTATAGTGTGTGCTCTGTAACATGCCGTTTCGGCTCCAGAGTGAATACAACTGACGGACACACGAATATATATTCATTGGTGTATCAAAATGAATATTTCGATACCCAATAATATACCATTCATACTATATATGGTGGAGGGTATAAAAGCCATACGTCAGAGGGGCTCCGCAAATGGGAATGAAACGCCGCGGTTTATCCGACAAACCGTACCATATACATTTTAAAGAATAATTAAGGACCAAACCAAGGGTCATTAAAAAAAAGAAGAAGGGATGTGGTGAAATCCCTGATCCCTGTTTTTAAGGATAACCTAGTATATAACCTCATCATTACGGATAAAAAAGTAGGATTAGGAAATGAGACCGATTCATATTAAAAAGTTAAAATAAAGGAAGTATGACCGAAGTGCATGCCCGAGCAAGAATTTAGGGGCTATGAGGAAATGAACTAACATGCCAAAAAAGTAAGCGCCCTAAACTTCCAATTTTGAAAAACTCCCAACGATGCATGGAATGAAAGGGGTAGACATTGAGTTCGAAGAAATTGATAAAAAGAGTAAATTTCAAACGTGTATACGTAAAATAGATGTTCTAAAAAAAGAATAAATGGACGTCGAGTTGAAACAAATTTAAATACAATGCTTTAGTGGACAAGTGGTAGTGGAGTTTGTTATATGATCTATTTAAAAATATGATAGAAGAAAGCGAGTCTTGCTTAGGCTTTCGCAATTAGCAGATGTACAAACTAACAGCTATAGACGTTGCTTACTAGTTAAAAATAGAATCCTAAGCGTTATCTGACCCATTGTTTGGATGATGAAGTCTTATCTAAAATACCTAAAACCTAAGACGAAACCGGTGTACACCGTTACAACTCCCTAAGCGACCAAAATAATAAAATTTCACCCATTAAAGTGATATTATCATTGCATAACGATAGAAAGATACATGACTTCTCAGTTAATAAAATATCAACTTTAAAAATTTTAAAGCCTTTGAACCAGCCTTTAGATTTGTTTACAATAATAGTAAAAAATGAATTATTCCAACTTAAATAAAATATATTGGAACTATAGAAGTATTCGTTTCTAACCATGATTAATGATTGTTCTTTATCTGGGACCTGGGTAAATGAAAATTATGGTTTTAAAATACCCAACTACAAATATGTTAAGAAAGACAGAGTTGTATAAACTCCCGGAGGAGTTGCCAAAGTCATTAAAAATTATATTGAGTTTAAAATTGACCAAAGTATTACAACCCAAGCAATTGAAAGCATACGCATATAATTAAAGCTAAATGATTTGCAATCACTTAAGTTGTAAAGCATATACTTTCCTGGTGGTATGAATAGTAGCACATTTCGCAGCTTATTTAAATCCGATTTATTTAAAATCTTAAACAACGATGATAAATATATTTTCTGTGGGGATTTGAATTCTAGTAATTGTAATTGTCTGCGTGCAAATGTCTGGGGTTATATTTCACACGATGTAAATCCACTTTACCCTTTTTTCCATAACATTTTCGAATAGTCGTACTCATATTCCTGCTACCTACTACCATCTTTCGATTTAATTCTAACAAACATGCCAATACTTTTATCAAATCCAAACGTCATCAATTGTCTTTCATCCGATCATCTTCCCGTTCAAATTAGACGCTCTGGTTGTCCTTCTCGGTCAAGTAATTACAAGTATATTTTTGTGCCGATTGGAAAATGCTTATAAACATTCTATCAATTCGAAGTTTCAACACACGCATTTACGATTTGATATACCTGCAGACATCGACGATTACGTTGACCTCTTCACAAGTACATTGCTAGAATGAGTTAGAATATATGCTCCTCAATTTTCTCTAAACAGCAAGTGATGTAAACTTCCTAATTATTCTCTTAACTTCATCAACATAAAAAGTAAGTTTCGCATAGACTGGATACTACAGCCTATTACAGAAAATTGTCTGTGCAGATCTACGTCTTCGTATAGGGCCCATATAACTGTACCTCTCTATATATTTTTTGATGATTTTAAAGACATTATTCACAGGAATGATTTCAAATTTCTTATTTGTAGTTCGTAATGGATACTACAGCCTAAGACAGAAACTTGTTTGTATAGGTCCAAGTCTTCGTATAGCCTCCACATAACGGTCTCCCGATATTCGGTATTATGATGATTTTAGCAACATTATTCACCGGAATTGTTTCAAATCGGCTATTTGAAGTTCGTAATAGATACTGCAGCCTAAAACAGAAAATTGTCTTGCAGGTCCAGGTCTTCGTATAGCCCCCATATAACAGTATCTGCCCATATTCGGTACTACAACTACTACATTAAATTCTTGTTCTATGGTAGTGCAAGAACCAATTTTCAGAGAATAGTGTATTGCCAGCAACGGGACATTGATTATTTGTTATGTTTCCAGATGTTTACAACAACAGGTTTACTAGCAAACTTGCATAGAGGAGCTTCGTTCTTATTGTTTGTGTTGAATTCTACGTTCTACGTTGTTCTCTTTCACTTACTGTGGTGAGTTTTTTTCAGTTCAGGTAGTTTCACCCGCCTGTTTCAACGTAGACAATGCAGATTCTATAATCATATTTCTCATAAGTACATTTCACTCTTTCACGTCACAGCACTTTAGTCCAATAGAGATTGACTTATTTTTAACTTCTGTGCTTGTTTTATAGTCTAGTCTGGGTATGACAACATTAAATGGTTTGTTTTTTTTTGTGATCACGTGTGAAGTATTTATAGTATTTATACCCTACACCACAAGGTGGTCAGGGTATTATGTCTTTGTGCATTTGTTTGTAACAGGCAGAAGGAAACGTGATAGACCCATAGTTCCTTTTGATGATCTGCATAGAATCACATTCTGAGTCGATTTATGCATGTCCGTCCGTCCGTCTGTCCGTCCGTCTGTCCATGTATTTTTGTAAACAAAGTACAGGTCGCCTTTATTGCCCGATCCAGATGAAATTTTGCACAGATTATTTGTTTGGCCCAAGGACGAACCCTATTGAAATTGGAGATAATCGGTCAAAATTCAGATATAGCTCCCATATATATCTTTTATCTTGCACTTTATCTTATTGTGCACCAAACTGAAAATATATATGCCAAATTTGATCGAAATCGGTTCAGATATAGCTATAGCTCCCATATATATTGTTCATCCGATTTGTTATATTTGTTCACCGCCGCCGTAATATGCACTCTGCAACAACAATATTTGGGGAAATATATCAAATACAACTCAGAAATACATTTGCTAAATTTTATCGAGATCGGTTCAGATTTGGAAATAGCTCCCATATATAACTTCGTCCGATTTACCTTTTATTGTGCACCAAACGTCTAATATTTGCCAAATGGGATGGAATTTGGCATTTACGATCGAATTGAGTCCAGAAGCTAGTATGTCAAATTTGGTGAAGATAGCTTCAGATATAGCTATAGCTTCCATATATATTATTCGTCCGATTTGTTATATTTGTTACCCACAACCGTAATATGCACTCCGTAACAACGATATTCAGGGAAATATATCAAATACAGTTCAGAAATATATTTGCCAAATTTTATCGAGATCGGTTCAGATTTGGATATAGCTCCCATATATATCTTTATCCAATTTCAAATTAATTGTGCACCAAATGGGCAATACAATTCCGAATTTAAAAGATACAAATGCTTCGCAAATTTAGTCCTTGGAACTTTAAATTATAATTATAATCATAGCGTGTATGATTACATTCTCTCATAAAAACTTTCAATTGTTATGTGGAACTCTACTAAATTAGCAAAGTGGTGTAGGGTATCATAAAGTCGGCCCCGCCCGACTTTAAGACTTTCTTTACTGGTTTTTTCCTGCAAAATAGCAATCACTTTGCTATTTGTTGTTATCATATCACATAAAATTTTTAAAGTTGATATCTTATTAACTGAGAAGTCATGTATCTTTCTATCATTAAGCAATGATAATATCACTTTAATGGGTGAAGTTTTATTATTTTGGCCGCTCAGGGACTGTTGGCTGTCCATGGCAGTTATTGGATTGCCATCATAATTATCAAAGAGTTATTTCTGCAATCCGCTCTCAAATATTCTAAAACTAAGTAAATTATTGGTGACGACACTGGCCCCTGCTGAACCTAATCGAACTTCAAAGTGAGAAAATACGTCGTCATTAAATAATGCGAGTATAGTGTGTGCTCTGTAACATGCCGTTTCGGCTCCAGAGTGAATACAACTGACGGACACACGAATATATATTCATTGGTGTATCAAAATGAATATTTCGATACCCAATAATATACCATTCATACTATATATGGTGGAGGGTATAAAAGCCATACGTCAGAGGGGCTCCGCAAATGGGAATGAAACGCCGCGGTTTATCCGACAAACCGTACCATATACATTTTAAAGAATAATTAAGGACCAAACCAAGGGTCATTAAAAAAAAGAAGAAGGGATGTGGTGAAATCCCCGATCCCTGTTTTTAAGGATAACCTAGTATATAACCTCATCATTACGGATAAAAAAGTAGGATTAGGAAATGAGACCGATTCATATTAAAAAGTTAAAATAAAGGAAGTATGACCGAAGTGCATGCCCGAGCAAGAATTTAGTGGCTATGAGGAAATGAACTAACATGCCAAAAAAGTAAGCGCCCTAAACTTCCAATTTTGAAAAACTCCCAACGATGCATGGAATGAAAGGGGTAGACATTGAGTTCGAAGAAATTGATAAAAAGAGTAAATTTCAAACGAGTATACGTAAAATAGATGTTCTAAAAAAAGAATAAATGGACGTCGAGCTGAAACAAATTTAAATACAATGCTTTAGTGGACAAGTGGTAGTGGAGTTTGTTATATGATCTATTTAAAAATATGATAGAAGAAAGCGAGTCTTGCTTAGGCTTTCGCAATTAGCAGATGTACTAACTAACAGCTATAGACGTTGCTTACTAGTTAAAAATAGAATCCTAAGCGTTATCTGACCCATTGTTTGGATGATGAAGTCTTATCTAAAATACCTAAAACCTAAGACGAAACCGGTGGACACCGTTACAACTCCCTAAGCGACCAAAATAATAAAATTTCACCCATTAAAGTGATATTATCATTGCATAACGATAGAAAGATACATGACTTCTCAGTTAATAAAATATCAACTTTAAAAATTTTAAAGCCTTTGAACTAGCCTTTAGATTTGTTTACAATAATAGTAAAAAATGAATTATTCCAACTTAAATAAAATATATTGGAACTATAGAAGTATTCGTTTCTAACCATGATTAATGATTGTTCTTTATCTGGGACCTGGGTAAATGAAAATTATGGTTTTAAAATACCCAACTACAAATATGTTAAGAAAGACAGAGTTGTATAAACTCCCGGAGGAGTTGCCAAAGTCATTAAAAATTATATTGAGTTTAAAATTGACCAAAGTATTACAACCCAAGCAATTGAAAGCATACGCATATAATTAAAGCTAAATGATTTGCAATCACTTAAGTTGTAAAGCATATACTTTCCTGGTGGTATGAATAGTAGCACATTTCGCAGCTTATTTAAATCCGATTTATTTAAAATCTTAAACAACGATGATAAATATATTTTCTGTGGGGATTTGAATTCTAGTAATTGTAATTGTCTGCGTGCAAATGTCTGGGGTAATATTTCACACGATGTAAATCCACTTTACCCTTTTTTCCATAACATTTTCGAATAGTCGTACTCATATTCCTGCTACCTACTACCATCTTTCGATTTAATTCTAACAAACATGCCAATACTTTTATCAAATCCAAACGTCATCAATTGTCTTTCATCCGATCATCTTCCCGTTCAAATTAGACGCTCTGGTTGTCCTTCTCGGTCAAGTAATTACAAGTATATTTTTGTGCCGATTGGAAAATGCTTATAAACATTCTATCAATTCGAAGTTTCAACACACGCATTTACGATTTGATATACCTGCAGACATCGACGATTACGTTGACCTCTTCACAAGTACATTGCTAGAATGAGTTAGAATATATGCTCCTCAATTTTCTCTAAACAGCAAGTGATGTAAACTTCCTAATTATTCTCTTAACTTCATCAACATAAAAAGTAAGTTTCGCATAGACTGGATACTACAGCCTATTACAGAAAATTGTCTGTGCAGATCTACGTCTTCGTATAGGGCCCATATAACTGTACCTCTCTATATATTTTTTGATGATTTTAAAGACATTATTCACAGGAATGATTTCAAATTTCTTATTTGTAGTTCGTAATGGATACTACAGCCTAAGACAGAAACTTGTTTGTATAGGTCCAAGTCTTCGTATAGCCTCCACATAACGGTCTCCCGATATTCGGTATTATGATGATTTTAGCAACATTATTCACCGGAATTGTTTCAAATCGGCTATTTGAAGTTCGTAATAGATACTGCAGCCTAAAACAGAAAATTGTCTTGCAGGTCCAGGTCTTCGTATAGCCCCCATATAACAGTATCTGCCCATATTCGGTACTACAACTACTACATTAAATTCTTGTTCTATGGTAGTGCAAGAACCAATTTTCAGAGAATAGTGTATTGCCAGCAACGGGACATTGATTATTTGTTATATTTCCAGATGTTTACAACAACAGGTTTACTAGCAAACTTGCATAGAGGAGCTTCGTTCTTATTGTTTGTGTTGAATTCTACGTTCTACGTTGTTCTCTTTCACTTACTGTGGTGAGTTTTTTTCAGTTCAGGTAGTTTCACCCGCCTGTTTCAACGTAGACAATGCAGATTCTATAATCATATTTCTCATAAGTACATTTCACTCTTTCACGTCACAGCACTTTAGTCCAATAGAGATTGACTTATTTTTAACTTCTGTACTTGTTTTATAGTCTAGTCTGGGTATGACAACATTAAATGGTTTGTTTTTTTTGTGATCACGTGTGAAGTATTTATAGTATTTATACCCTACACCACAAGGTGGTCAGGGTATTATGTCTTTGTGCATTTGTTTGTAACAGGCAGAAGGAAACGTGATAGACCCATAGTTCCTTTTGATGATCTGCATAGAATCACATTCTGAGTCGATTTATGCATGTCCGTCCGTCCGTCTGTCCGTCCGTCTGTCCGTCCGTCCGTCTGTCCGTCCGTCTGTCCATGTATTTTTGTAAACAAAGTACAGGTCGCCTTTATTGCCCGATCCAGATGAAATTTTGCACAGATTATTTGTTTGGCCCAAGGACGAACCCTATTGAAATTGGAGATAATCGGTCAAAATTCAGATATAGCTCCCATATATATCTTTTATCTTGCACTTTATCTTATTGTGCACCAAACTGAAAATATATATGCCAAATTTGATCGAAATCGGTTCAGATATAGCTATAGCTCCCATATATATTGTTCATCCGATTTGTTATATTTGTTCACCGCCGCCGTAATATGCACTCTGCAACAACAATATTTGGGGAAATATATCAAATACAACTCAGAAATACATTTGCTAAATTTTATCGAGATCGGTTCAGATTTGGATATAGCTCCCATATATAACTTCGTCCGATTTACCTTTTATTGTGCACCAAACGTCTAATATTTGTCCAAATGGGATGGAATTTGGCATTTACGATCGAATTGAGTCCAGAAGCTAGTATGTCAAATTTGGTGAAGATCGCTTCAGATATAGCTATAGCTTCCATATATATTATTCGTCCGATTTGTTATATTTGTTACCCACAACCGTAATATGCACTCCGTAACAACGAGATTTAGGGAAATATATCAAATACAGTTCAGAAATATATTTGCCAAATTTTATCGAGATCGGTTCAGATTTGGATATAGCTCCCATATATATCTTTATGCAATTTCAAATTAATTGTGCACCAAATGGGCAATACAATTCCGAATTTAAAAGATACAAATGCTTCGCAAATTTAGTCCTTGGAACTTTAAATTATAATTATAATCATAGCGTGTATGATTGCATTCTCTCATAAAAACTTTCAATTGTTATGTGGAACTCTACTAAATTAGCAAAGTGGTGTAGGGTATCATAAAGTCGGCCCCACCCGACTTTAAGACTTTCTTTACTGGTTTTTCCTGCAAAATAGCAATCACTTTGCTATTTGTTGTTATCATATCACATAAAATTTTTAAAGTTGATATCTTATTAACTGAGAAGTCATGTATCTTTCTATCATTAAGCAATGATAATATCACTTTAATGGGTGAAGTTTTAATATTTTGGCCGCTCAGGGACTGTTGGCTGTCCATGGCAGTTATTGGATTGCCATCATAATTATCAAAGAGTTATTTCTGCAATCCGGTCTCAAATATTCTAAAACTAAGTAAATTATTGGTGACGACACTGGCCCCTGCTGAACCTAATCGAACTTCAAAGTGAGAAAATACGTCGTCATTAAATAATGCGAGTATAGTGTGTGCTCTGTAACATGCCGTTTCGGCTCCAGAGTGAATACAACTGACGGACACACGAATATATATTCATTGGTGTATCAAAATGAATATTTCGATACCCAATAATATACCATTCATACTATATATGGTGGAGGGTATAAAAGCCATACGTCAGAGGGGCTCCGCAAATGGGAATGAAACGCCGCGGTTTATCCGACAAACCGTACCATATACATTTTAAAGAATAATTAAGGACCAAACCAAGGGTCATTAAAAAAAAGAAGAAGGGATGTGGTGAAATCCCTGATCCCTGTTTTTAAGGATAACCTAGTATATAACCTCATCATTACGGATAAAAAAGTAGGATTAGGAAAAGAGACCGATTCATATTAAAAAGTTAAAATAAAGGAAGTATGACCGAAGTGCATGCCCGAGCAAGAATTTAGGGGCTATGAGGAAATGAACTAACATGCCAAAAAAGTAAGCGCCCTAAACTTCCAATTTTGAAAAACTCCCAACGATGCATGGAATGAAAGGGGTAGACATTGAGTTCGAAGAAATTGATAAAAAGAGTAAATTTCAAACGAGTATACGTAAAATAGATGTTCTAAAAAAAGAATAAATGGACGTCGAGCTGAAACAAATTTAAATACAATGCTTTAGTGGACAAGTGGTAGTGGAGTTTGTTATATGATCTATTTAAAAATATGATAGAAGAAAGCGAGTCTTGCTTAGGCTTTCGCAATTAGCAGATGTACAAACTAACAGCTATAGACGTTGCTTACTAGTTAAAAATAGAATCCTAAGCGTTATCTGACCCATTGTTTGGATGATGAAGTCTTATCTAAAATACCTAAAACCTAAGACGAAACCGGTGGACGCCGTTACAACTCCCTAAGCGACCAAAATAATAAAATTTCACCCATTAAAGTGATATTATCATTGCATAACGATAGAAAGATACATGACTTCTCAGTTAATAAAATATCAACTTTAAAAATTTTAAAGCCTTTGAACTAGCCTTTAGATTTGTTTACAATAATAGTAAAAAATGAATTATTCCAACTTAAATAAAATATATTGGAACTATAGAAGTATTCGTTTCTAACCATGATTAATGATTGTTCTTTATCTGGGACCTGGGTAAATGAAAATTATGGTTTTAAAATACCCAACTACAAATATGTTAAGAAAGACAGAGTTGTATAAACTCCCGGAGGAGTTGCCAAAGTCATTAAAAATTATATTGAGTTTAAAATTGACCAAAGTATTACAACCCAAGCAATTGAAAGCATACGCATATAATTAAAGCTAAATGATTTGCAATCACTTAAGTTGTAAAGCATATACTTTCCTGGTGGTATGAATAGTAGCACATTTCGCAGCTTATTTAAATCCGATTTATTTAAAATCTTAAACAACGATGATAAATATATTTTCTGTGGGGATTTGAATTCTAGTAATTGTAATTGTCTGCGTGCAAATGTCTGGGGTAATATTTCACACGATGTAAATCCACTTTACCCTTTTTTCCATAACATTTTCGAATAGTCGTACTCATATTCCTGCTACCTACTACCATCTTTCGATTTAATTCTAACAAACATGCCAATACTTTTATCAAATCCAAACGTCATCAATTGTCTTTCATCCGATCATCTTCCCGTTCAAATTAGACGCTCTGGTTGTCCTTCTCGGTCAAGTAATTACAAGTATATTTTTGTGCCGATTGGAAAATGCTTATAAACATTCTATCAATTCGAAGTTTCAACACACGCATTTACGATTTGATATACCTGCAGACATCGACGATTACGTTGACCTCTTCACAAGTACATTGCTAGAATGAGTTAGAATATATGCTCCTCAATTTTCTCTAAACAGCAAGTAATGTAAACTTCCTAATTATTGTCTTAACTTCATCAACATAAAAAGTAAGTTTCGCATAGACTGGATACTACAGCCTATTACAGAAAATTGTCTGTGCAGATCTACGTCTTCGTATAGGGCCCATATAACTGTACCTCTCTATATTTTTTTGATGATTTTAAAGACATTATTCACAGGAATGATTTCAAATTTCTTATTTGTAGTTCGTAATGGATACTACAGCCTAAGACAGAAACTTGTTTGTATAGGTCCAAGTCTTCGTATAGCCTCCACATAACGGACTCCCGATATTCGGTATTATGATGATTTTAGCAACATTATTCACCGGAATTGTTTCAAATCGGCTATTTGAAGTTCGTAATAGATACTGCAGCCTAAAACAGAAAATTGTCTTGCAGGTCCAGGTCTTCGTATAGCCCCCATATAACAGTATCTGCCCATATTCGGTACTACAACTACTACATTAAATTCTTGTTCTATGGTAGTGCAAGAACCAATTTTCAGAGAATAGTGTATTGCCAGCAACGGGACATTGATTATTTGTTATGTTTCCAGATGTTTACAACAACAGGTTTACTAGCAAACTTGCATAGAGGAGCTTCGTTCTTATTGTTTGTGTTGAATTCTACGTTCTACGTTGTTCTCTTTCACTTACTGTGGTGAGTTTTTTTCAGTTCAGGTAGTTTCACCCGCCTGTTTCAACGTAGACAATGCAGATTCTATAATCATATTTCTCGTAAGTACATTTCACTCTTTCACGTCACAGCACTTTAGTCCAATAGAGATTGACTTATTTTTAACTTCTGTGCTTGTTTTATAGTCTAGTCTGGGTATGACAACATTAAATGGTTTGTTTTTTTTGTGATCACGTGTGAAGTATTTATAGTATTTATACCCTACACCACAAGGTGGTCAGGGTATTATGTCTATGTGCATTTGTTTGTAACAGGCAGAAGGAAACGTGATAGACCCATAGTTCCTTTTGATGATCTGCATAGAATCACATTCTGAGTCGATTTATGCATGTCCGTCCGTCCGTCTGTCCGTCCGTCTGTCCATGTATTTTTGTAAACAAAGTACAGGTCGCCTTTAATGCCAGATCCAGATGAAATTTTGCACAGATTATTTGTTTGGCCCAAGGACGAACCCTATTGAAATTGGAGATAATCGGTCAAAATTCAGATATAGCTCCCATATATATCTTTTATCTTGCACTTTATCTTATTGTGCACCAAACTGAAAATATATATGCCAAATTTGATCGAAATCGGTTCAGATATAGCTATAGCTCCCATATATATTGTTCATCCGATTTGTTATATTTGTTCACCGCCGCCGTAATATGCACTCTGCAACAACAATATTTGGGGAAATATATCAAATACAACTCAGAAATACATTTGCTAAATTTTATCGAGATCGGTTCAGATTTGGATATAGCTCCCATATATAACTTCGTCCGATTTACCTTTTATTGTGCACCAAACGTCTAATATTTGTCCAAATGGGATGGAATTTGGCATTTACGATCGAATTGAGTCCAGAAGCTAGTATGTCAAATTTGGTGAAGATCGCTTCAGATATAGCTATAGCTTCCATATATATTATTCGTCCGATTTGTTATATTTGTTACCCACAACCGTAATATGCACTCCGTAACAACGAGATTTAGGGAAATATATCAAATACAGTTCAGAAATATATTTGCCAAATTTTATCGAGATCGGTTCAGATTTGGATATAGCTCCCATATATATCTTTATGCAATTTCAAATTAATTGTGCACCAAATGGGCAATACAATTCCGAATTTAAAAGATACAAATGCTTCGCAAATTTAGTCCTTGGAACTTTAAATTATAATTATAATCATAGCGTGTATGATTGCATTCTCTCATAAAAACTTTCAATTGTTATGTGGAACTCTACTAAACTAGCAAAGTGGTGTAGGGTATCATAAAGTCGGCCCCACCCGACTTTAAGACTTTCTTTACTGGTTTTTTCCTGCAAAATAGCAATCACTTTGCTATTTGTTGTTATCATATCACATAAAATTTTTAAAGTTGATATCTTATTAACTGAGAAGTCATGTATCTTTCTATCATTAAGCAATGATAATATCACTTTAATGGGTGAAGTTTTAATATTTTGGCCGCTCAGGGACTGTTGGCTGTCCATGGCAGTTATTGGATTGCCATCATAATTATCAAAGAGTTATTTCTGCAATCCGCTCTCAAATATTCTAAAACTAAGTAAATTATTGGTGACGACACTGGCCCCTGCTGAACCTAATCGAACTTCAAAGTGAGAAAATACGTCGTCATTAAATAATGCGAGTATAGTGTGTGCTCTGTAACATGCCGTTTCGGCTCCAGAGTGAATACAACTGACGGACACACGAATATATATTCATTGGTGTATCAAAATGAATATTTCGATACCCAATAATATACCATTCATACTATATATGGTGGAGGGTATAAAAGCCATACGTCAGAGGGGCTCCGCAAATGGGAATGAAACGCCGCGGTTTATCCGACAAACCGTACCATATACATTTTAAAGAATAATTAAGGACCAAACCAAGGGTCATTAAAAAAAAGAAGAAGGGATGTGGTGAAATCCCTGATCCCTGTTTTTAAGGATAACCTAGTATATAACCTCATCATTACGGATAAAAAAGTAGGATTAGGAAATGAGACCGATTCATATTAAAAAGTTAAAATAAAGGAAGTATGACCGAAGTGCATGCCCGAGCAAGAATTTAGGGGCTATGAGGAAATGAACTAACATGCCAAAAAAGTAAGCGCCCTAAACTTCCAATTTTGAAAAACTCCCAACGATGCATGGAATGAAAGGGGTAGACATTGAGTTCGAAGAAATTGATAAAAAGAGTAAATTTCAAACGAGTATACGTAAAATAGATGTTCTAAAAAAAGAATAAATGGACGTCGAGCTGAAACAAATTTAAATACAATGCTTTAGTGGACAAGTGGTAGTGGAGTTTGTTATATGATCTATTTAAAAATATGATAGAAGAAAGCGAGTCTTGCTTAGGCTTTCGCAATTAGCAGATGTACAAACTAACAGCTATAGACGTTGCTTACTAGTTAAAAATAGAATCCTAAGCGTTATCTGACCCATTGTTTGGATGATGAAGTCTTATCTAAAATACCTAAAACCTAAGACGAAACCGGTGGACGCCGTTACAACTCCCTAAGCGACCAAAATAATAAAATTTCACCCATTAAAGTGATATTATCATTGCATAACGATAGAAAGATACATGACTTCTCAGTTAATAAAATATCAACTTTAAAAATTTTAAAGCCTTTGAACTAGCCTTTAGATTTGTTTACAATAATAGTAAAAAATGAATTATTCCAACTTAAATAAAATATATTGGAACTATAGAAGTATTCGTTTCTAACCATGATTAATGATTGTTCTTTATCTGGGACCTGGGTAAATGAAAATTATGGTTTTAAAATACCCAACTACAAATATGTTAAGAAAGACAGAGTTGTATAAACTCCCGGAGGAGTTGCCAAAGTCATTAAAAATTATATTGAGTTTAAAATTGACCAAAGTATTACAACCCAAGCAATTGAAAGCATACGCATATAATTAAAGCTAAATGATTTGCAATCACTTAAGTTGTAAAGCATATACTTTCCTGGTGGTATGAATAGTAGTACATTTCGCAGCTTATTTAAATCCGATTTATTTAAAATCTTAAACAACGATGATAAATATATTTTCTGTGGGGATTTGAATTCTAGTAATTGTAATTGTCTGCGTGCAAATGTCTGGGGTAATATTTCACACGATGTAAATCCACTTTACCCTTTTTTCCATAACATTTTCGAATAGTCGTACTCATATTCCTGCTACCTACTACCATCTTTCGATTTAATTCTAACAAACATGCCAATACTTTTATCAAATCCAAACGTCATCAATTGTCTTTCATCCGATCATCTTCCCGTTCAAATTAGACGCTCTGGTTGTCCTTCTCGGTCAAGTAATTACAAGTATATTTTTGTGCCGATTGGAAAATGCTTATAAACATTCTATCAATTCGAAGTTTCAACACACGCATTTACGATTTGATATACCTGCAGACATCGACGATTACGTTGACCTCTTCACAAGTACATTGCTAGAATGAGTTAGAATATATGCTCCTCAATTTTCTCTAAACAGCAAGTAATGTAAACTTCCTAATTATTGTCTTAACTTCATCAACATAAAAAGTAAGTTTCGCATAGACTGGATACTACAGCCTATTACAGAAAATTGTCTGTGCAGATCTACGTCTTCGTATAGGGCCCATATAACTGTACCTCTCTATATTTTTTTGATGATTTTAAAGACATTATTCACAGGAATGATTTCAAATTTCTTATTTGTAGTTCGTAATGGATACTACAGCCTAAGACAGAAACTTGTTTGTATAGGTCCAAGTCTTCGTATAGCCTCCACATAACGGACTCCCGATATTCGGTATTATGATGATTTTAGCAACATTATTCACCGGAATTGTTTCAAATCGGCTATTTGAAGTTCGTAATAGATACTGCAGCCTAAAACAGAAAATTGTCTTGCAGGTCCAGGTCTTCGTATAGCCCCCATATAACAGTATCTGCCCATATTCGGTACTTTGATGATTTTAGCTACATTATTCACCAGAATGGTATCAAATATAATATTTGAAGTTGGTAATAGATAATACAGCCTAAGACAGAAAATTGTCTGTGCAGGTCCACGTCTTCGTATAGCCCCCATATAACGGTACTGTGGCATTTTGTAAATATTATATATATTTCAAATAATACTAAACGTTAAAAATATCTGTATTAGTACTCTTTTTTTCAACAGTGGAATTCTTAATGCAACAGTGTATAATGATATTATTATATTATTTGTCTAAATACTATAACCCATAATTACATTCTTCATTGCATATTATCATAATTATTTTAGGAATTAATGAAATCGAGATTCTAACAGTAGTTATCATATAGTCGAAGAAACAATGTGTTTGATTTCATTTCTCAAGGGTTAGGTGTCATCGGCCTAACCACATTGCTAATACAATTGGTGACCCCGACGACAGTTTCTAAAAACGTTTAAGAAATGGAACAGGAGGGCACAGCAGCACATTCCCAAGTTTCATCTTCGTCAATGGACCGCAGCACTATCGTTAACAGAGTATCTGTCAAAGTACCACCTTTCTGGCCTGAACAGCCAGAAAAATGGTTTGCCCAAGTCGAGGCTCAATTTGGCATTGCTGGCATAAACTGCAACTTGTCCAAGTTCAACACAGTCGTTGCAGCTGTTGAAAGTGGAGTTTTAACCAAGATATCGGATGCAATCCTCAACCCGCCATAAACAAATAAGTACAGCCACCTGAAATCATGTATCATTGAACGCTACTGCGATAGTGAGCAAAAGAAAATCCAAGCGCCCGACACAACTGCCTAACAAGCTCAAAAGTTTAGCAAAAGGTAAAATTAATGATGATTTTCTTAAAATTCTTTGGTTGCAGAGGTTACCGGCTCAAACATGTGCAACTCTACAAGCCTGTAACGCAGAATTGCACGAGTTAGAAAAGCTCGCTGATAAAATTATTGAAGTATCTGTGTACCGAAATGTGGTCGCGATCGCATACAGCCCACCTGACGGCGAATTCAGCGTCCGTATTCAGCAAATCGAAGAACAGTTGAACCAACTTGTTAGCTTTGTTAGGAGACGTCCTAGCAGCAGATCCGATAGCCTCAGCTTAAAGAGAACGGAAGGACGGTCCGCAAGTAAGTCTACAAGTAAATTCCCACAACAGTGTTGTTATCATAGGACAATCGGTAACGACGTTCAGAAATGTCGACACCCTTGTTCTTATACAACAAAACATTCATAAAACTAATTAAATCGACAGAGTCCGCGGGCGGAGTTGTCGAAGAATTTTTGCAAATCGCTCGCCTCGTCATTTGTGACCACAATACCAGCATCAAGTTTCTAATAGACACCGGCGCAGACGTGTCAGTAATTCCACCCTCTTCAGCCGGCAAGCGCAAAAAACATCTGTCTACGAACTTCTATGCTGCAAATGGATCGCCCATCAAATCGTATGGTCAACGGCGATTACATCTGTCACTTGGTTTGCGCAGGAGTTTCGTGTGGAATTTTTATCTTGCCGACGTCAATTGTGCAATCATCGGCTCAGACTTTTTAAAAACATATGATCTGCTTGTTGACATAAAGAGAGGTAAATTAATTGATCGCAAAACAATGTTAGAAAGCAAAGGAAATTTTGTTCAGCAAAATTCCATTACAATTCTAACACATTCAAGTGATTCAAGGTTTTCGCACATTTTACGTGAGTATGGCGATTTAACCGTATTAAATTCCAATAGAAAACCCGTAGAATCGAAAACTACTCATTTCATCAGTACTTCAGGTGTACCAGTGTTTGCTCGCACAAGACGACTGGTAGGAGAACGACTAGAAGCAACGAAGACAGAATTTCCAATTTTTATGGAGAAGGGCATTTGCAGACCTTCTAAAAGTCAATGGACGAGTCCACTTCATCTTGTAAAGAAAGCGAATGGTGAGTGGAGGCCGTGTGGAGATTATCGGGCACTCAACGCACAGACGGTACCAGATCGGTACCCAATTCCATTCATCCACGACGTTACAAACATTCTTCACGGTAAGCGGGTATTCTCGGCCAGACGAAATTCCAAAAACCGCCATATGAACACCTTTCGGCCTATTCGAGTTTGTGTATATGACGTTTGGACTGCGGAATGCAGCCCAAACATTTCAGCGATACATTGATGAGCTTTTGCGTGGCTTAGATTGTACATTTGCCTATATCGACGATATTTTGGTTGCATTACGTAGCGAGGAGCAACACGAGCGTGACTTGCGTGAAGTATTCGACCGTTTGCGTAAAGGAAATCTGTCCATCAACGCCAGCAAATGCAAAACCGGTCAATCCGAACTAAAATTTTTAGGTCATACAATGACTGGCGACGGCCTCAGGCCTACGAAGGAAAATGTAGAAGCCATATTGAATTTCGGGAAACCAGCGATAACGAGAGATTTAAAAAAGTTTTTGGGATTGATTAATTTCTACCGTCCATTTTTGCCACAGGCTACAAATCACCAGTATGTGTTACAACAGTTGGTCAGTGATAACAGAAAGTGCGACACAACCAGAATTAGTTGGTCTGCTGAAGCCGAAGAGCCTTTAAAGCTTGTAAATCTGAAATAGCCAACGCGGCATTATTATACTACTTGGCTTCATCAAATCGTCGATGGCAGAGCAAACCCCCTTGGTTTTTATTCCAAACGACTGACCGATGCACAACGAAATTATAGTGCCTACGACAGATATCTTACTGCAGTCTATGAAGGTGTTGAGCATTTCAAACACATGTTGGATGGGCGTGAATTTACTATCTTTACCGACCACAAACCACTTATTTTCGCATTTAAGCAAAGTTGTGGAAAAGCTTCGCCGAGGAGAGTGCGGCAACTCGATTATATAAGCCAGTACTCCACCGACATCCAACATATTCGTGGAGCAGACAACAATGTTGCCGATTGGTTGTTTCGAATCAACACGCTCACGACAAATGAAGTTAATTTTGAAATAATGGCTGCCGAGCAAGAGCACGACGAAGAGTTGAAGTCTCTTTTGGAGCCTGGTAAGAGCTCTTCGCTTAATTTAGCTCTTCGCTAATTTAACACAGATAAATTCATGTATTGTAATGTCAATGGTCAACGGGTTCGACCGTACGTTCCACCTAGTCAAAGAGAATTGGTTCTGAGGAAGCTGCACAATTTGTCGCACCCTTGTATTCGTGCTACGCGACGTATAATAATGGACCTGATTGTTTGGCCGGGCAGTGCAAGAGACTTTGCAGCTTTTGTTCGGAAGTGCATACCGTGCCAACAGGTGAAGACTGGACGTCACACCTCAGCTTCTTTTGAACAGTATGCTGCCACAGATAAACGATTCCAGCATATAAATATCGACTTAATTGGACCTCTGCCGACATCAGCTGGTAATCGTTGTTGCCTCACATGCATCGAAAGATTTTCGAGGTGGCCTACAGCAATTCCAATCCCCGATATTTCTGCGCATACGGTTGTAAAAGCTTTCGTTCCAGAGAAAATCACTACAGATCTTGATCGGCAGTTTGAATCGTCTCTGTTTGAACAGCTAACAAAAACGTTTGGCATACGTCATTTGCCCACAACGGCTTACCACCCGCAAGCGAATGGTATGATTGAGAGATGACATCGAACACTAAAGAGTGCCATCAAATGCTACGCCACAAATGATTGGTGTTTCGTTCTTCCACTCGTTCTGCTCGGACTTCGGACAACAGTGAAGCCTGATATTAGTGCCAGCCCAGCCCAAATGCTTTATGGAACACAACTACGATTGCCCGGCGGGTTTTTTGGACAGAGTAGACTGGAAGAGAGCCAAACTGAGTTCGTCAAGAAACCTCGGCAAGCTATGTGTGATTTGGCATTCTAATGCAAAGCCATACATCGATGATGACTTACAAAAATGCAAATATGTTTTCGTCAATACAGACCCCGTTCGGCTACCTTTCGAACCACCGTATGAAGGCCATTTTGAAGTTGATCAGCGGCATAAAAAATACTTCGTATATAGATCGGCTTAAACCAGCACGTTTTATTCTAGAGGAAACACCAAAGGTGAGAATACTCAACACAACTCCTCTGAGCTACTTAAAGAGCAGGGCGATACAAATGAGATCGTCAAAGACCAGAACAACACCAACAACCCTCCACGGTCGGGAAGACGCGTGAAATTTCCTAATTTTAATTATTAACGTAAAAAATAACATGGGGTATTGTGGCATTTTGAAAATATTACAAATATTTCAAATTATACTAAACGTTAAAATTATCTGTGTTAGTACTCTTTGGAATACTTAATGCAACAGTGTAAAATGATATTATTATATTATTTGTGTTAGTGCTATAACCCACAATTACATTCTTCATTGCATATTAACATAATTATTTTAGGAATTAATAAAATGGAGATTCTAACAGTAGTTATCAGATAGTCGAAGAAACAACATGTTTCATTTCATTTCTCAAGGGTTATGTATCATCGGCCTAACTTCATTGCTGATACGCTACAGTACCTTCCGATATTCGGTATTATGATGATGCTGATGATACTACAGCCTAAAACAGAAAATTGTCTGTACAGGTCCACGTCTTTGCATAGCCTCCATATAACGGTACCTCTCGATATTCGGTATTATTATGATTTTAGCAACATTATTCACCGGAATTGTTTCCAATCGGCTATTTGAAGTTCGTAATAGATAATACAGCCTAAGACAAAAAATTGTCTGTGCAGGTCCAGGTCTTCGTATAGCCCACATGTAACAGTATCTGCCCATATTCGTTACATTGATGATTTTTGCGACATAATTCACGGGAATGGTTCAAATTTCGTATTTGAAGTTCATAATAGATACTAAAGTCTAAGACAGAAAATTGTCTGTGCATGTCCACATCTTCGTATACCCTCCATATAACGGTACCTGCCCATATTCGGTATTTTAATGCTTTTAGAAACAATATTCAACGGAATGGTTTCAAATTTAGTACTTGAAGTTCGTAATGGTTATTACAGCCTAAGACAGAAATTGTCTGTACAAGTCCACGTTTCGTATATATCCCATATAGCGGTAGCTCCCGATATTTGGTATCTTAATGATTTTAGCGACATTATTCACAGGAATTGTTTGAAATTTGGAATTTAAAGTGTATAATGGATACTGCCGCCTATTGCAGAAAATTGTCTGTGTTGGTCCACGTCTTCGTATAGCCCCCATATAATAGTACCTCCCGATATTCGGTGTTTTGATGATTTTCGCGACATTATCCACCGGAATTGTTTACAATGTAATATTTGAAGTTAGTAATGTATACTACAGCCTATTGCAGAAAATTGTCTGGGTCCACGTCTTCGTATAGCCGCCATATAACAGTACCTGCCCATATATATATATATATATATATATATATATATATATATATATATATATATATATAAATATATATATATATATATATATATATATATATATATATATATATATATATATATATATATATATATATATATATATATATATATATATATATATATATATATATATATATATATATATATATATATATATATATATATATATATATATACAGGGAGGGCTCTAAAATGACAAGCTTAATATACCCCCATTAAATGGAGTTAGGGCTTTTGAAATGAATCACGTACATTGGTGATAAGAGGCATACAAATGTTATGAACACCAATACAATAACAAATATTCAATTAGCAATGGCCCAATTAAAATATAGCTCAGATTGAAGCCGTCTCAAATTCGGGGACTTTACAAAATATATTGACAGCCTAATACGAGAACATTTCATAATTGGCCGTTCAAGCTAGAATCAAATGACTTTACAGAAAGAATTAAATTGAAGAAAGGGGAATATAATGCAAAAACATCCGGTGCAATGGGTGCTAGCGAAAGTGATAAAAGTCCGTCCGAAGAGATGGAGTTGTAAGTGTTGTTGCTGTAAGTTAGACCTTTCTGTGTAGAGGTCTTAAAAAAAGGATCAACTTGATCCTTACGTGATACTTTACCGAAAAGGACCGCGGACTCCTTTTAATCTTGTAACTTTCAATTGTCAAAATTGAAGTTACTTTATCAAACTTATCAAAAGTTTCACTGCTGCATTTTTACCGAAATAAAAGACGATTATTTTTTTTGAACCGACTTTATTCTTTGGCTGCTGTTATTAATTTTGTTTAGACGCGCTAAGCGTTGCATGGAATGACGAAGTCAACTACCGGAAATATATTTTTTTTTGGTATATTTAAATAATTAATAGGAATTGAATGTTGGGAAAATATTTAGGGCAGACGAATGTCTGCAATGCAGTTTCATTGGAATTTATGAGTTTGGAATGATTTGTTAAGAAAAAAACTATATTTTATTGGGCTAACAACTTATTATGTGTTAACTTGTATAACCACATTACAGCTTTTTAACAATGCCAGTCAATAAATTATGCCCATTGGATCACGTGGGCGAGAAAGCGGAAGTATATCCAGAGAGGAAATAAAAGGATGAAATAAAACAAAAGTGAGTCAGCCCGTTATATGGGTGACCATACCAAAAAGGGTACCTGTTTGGACAACTTTATACTGCAAGGATTGTTATCTATTGCAAATCTTAAATGCCAAGTTTTAAAAAATGTGACAAGAATTATCAAAATACCGAATATCAGCATTATATGGCGGCTATAGGAAAACGTGGTCCTAGATATTCAATGTTCTGCCACTGGAGCGAAAACACTTTAAGAACAACAAATACCAATTTTTAGACGAATCCGTGGATAATGTAACAAGTAAAAAAGCTGTAAGTTCGGCCGGGCCGAACTTTTAATACCCTCCACCATTTGGTACAAATTTGGCAATTTCCAAAAAAAAAAAAAAACCATTAAAAATTCTAAAATCTTAAAAATACCGAATGCTTATACGACGACGTGGGCCTGCATAGGCAACTTTTGTCATAAATTATTACAATATTTAAATGCGAAACTTGAAGAAAAATCTGTTTATAATGTAGCTAAAATCGTCAAAATACCGAATATGGGGGGTACCGTTATATGGGGGCTATACGAAGACGTGGACCTGCACAGACAATTTTCTGGCATGGGCTGAAGTATCCATTACGAACTTCACATGCGAAATTTGAAAGAATCCTTGTAAATAATGTCGCTAAAATCATTAAAATACCGAATATCGGGGGGTACCGTTATATGGGGGCTATATGAAGACGTGGATCTACATGGCTCATTTTTTGACTTTGGATGAAGTATCCATTACGAACTTCAAATACCAAATTTGAAACGATTCCGGTAAACAATGTCGCTAAAATTATCAAAATACCGAATATCGGGAGGTACCGTTATATGGGGGCCATATGAAGACGTGGACCTGCACAGATAATTTTCTGTCTTAGGCTGTAGTATCCATTACGAACTTCAAATACCAATAATTCCGGTGAATAATGTCGCTAAAATCATCAAAATACCGAATATCGGGAGGTACCGTTATATGGGGGCTATATGATAACTTGGACCTACATGGCCCATTTACGAACTTAACCTGCCTACTGGGAAAATATACATGTGCAAAATTTTAGTCTTCTATCTCAATTTGTTCGAAAGATAGCGTGATTACAACAGACAGACGGACATGGCTAAATCGTCTTAGAATTTTACGCTGATCAAGAATATATATACTTTGTTGGGTCTGACATGAATATTTCGAGGAGTTACAAACGGAATGACAAAATTAATATACCCTCCATAGTATGGTGGAGGGTATAAAAACAAATCATGAAAATACCGAATATGGGGAGGTACCGTTATATGGAGGCTATACGAAAATATGGACCTACACACACTATATTTGGGGGCTATATATAGGAGGGAAGCAATACATTTAATCAATTTGACTATTATAATGTTGTTAAAAATGCATAATACAATACTATAGCCCAGCAATGAGAACCAAGTCATCTAGTTTTATATATCTATGAGATGGATATTTTCCATTTTTAACAGAGCAAAGAGACGTTAGGAAAGGATGCGTCTACAAATAATTATGAATTATCCAAACTGATTGATGTAAGCCTTCATGCAGGCTCAAGAGTCAGATTTAGACATTTATATAAATTTTATCATTAAGTGGTTTAGGCGATACATTTTTATGTTTTTATATCCCGATGAAATGTGCAAAGATCGTAAGAGAATACGTGATGGTAACACTTTATGCCGCTAGAATAGCATTTATAATGAAAGATATTGTCTAACAAAAATGCACTCAGCAGGTGGGTTTAATCGCACAATAGAATTAGAACCTCTTGGAATGAACTTGAAAAATTTCAAAAAAAAAAAAAACTTCCGGAAACTACCACTTAAATGAAAACTGTTATATGAAGACTATACAAATGCGTGGATCTGCTTACGAAAGTTTTTAGAACCTACATATAATTTCTTTGTCTTAGGCTATAGTACCTTAAATATGAAATTTGTTACAATTCCGGTGAATAATGTTGCTGAAATCATCAATATACCGACTATCGGGAGGTTCCGTTATGTGAAAGTTATACGACGACGTGGACTTGCATACACAAATATTTGTCATAGGCTGTAGTACCCATTACGAACTTCAAATACGAAATTTGAAATGATTCCGAAAATTAATATCGCTAAAATCAGGAAAATACCGAATATCGGGAGGTACCGTTATATGGGGGCTATACGAAAATGTGGACCGACATGGCCCATTTACGCACGTAACCTGGTACTGGTAAACTATGCAAGCATGCAAAATTTTAGCCTTCTATTTCAATTCCTTCGAAAGATAGCGTGATAACAACTGACAGAGAGACAGATATCGCTAGATCGTCTTAGAATTTTACGCTCCAGAATATATATATACTTCGTAGGGTCTATTATAAATATTTCGGGCAGTTACAAACGAAATGACATACTTAATATACCATATATTAATATCAGGTGAGTGAGTACGTTATATGGGGGGACATATCAAAAAGGGTACCCATTTAGACATCTTTATAGTACAAGTCTTAAAAGCCAAATTTGAAAAAATTCCGTGAGTAAATGTGACAAAGATTATCAGAAAACCGAATATCAGTATGGCGGCTATAAGAAAACATGGGTATAGATATTCAATCTGCTGTTGCTGTAGCGGAAACCATTCAGAACTACAAATACCAATTTTTAGACGAATACGTGGATAATGTGACCAAAATCATCAAAATACCGAATATCGTGAGGTATCGTTATAGGGACCAATACATATAATGTTCTGCCACCGAAACCCATTATGACTTACAAATACCAATTTTTAGACGAATTTGTGGAAAATGTGGTACAATCTTGAAAATATTCAATATCGGAAGGTACCGTTATATGGGGGCTATACGAAAATATGTGCCTATACATACAATGTTCCTCCACCGGAACTATATAGTGGTACCTTCCTATATAGCGGTACCTTCCCACGAATATGTCTAAAAATTGGTATTTGTGGGTCATAATTGGTTCTAGTGATTCCATTCCCCTAAGGTGGAGGATATTAAAAGTTCGGCCCGGCAAACTTAATGTTTTCTTACTTGTTTATTTTATTTATTTCAACTTGGTTTTTATACCCTCCACCATAGTATGGAGGGTATATTAAGTTTGTCATTCCGTTTTTAACATTTTAGACCCCACAAAGTATATATATTCTTGATCAGCATAAAATTATATGTCGATTTATCAATGTTCGCTAGTCTTTCCGTCTGTCCGTCTGTGGAAATCACTAGCTTCCGAACGAAGTGAAGTATGTTGATAAAATTTTACTCAAATATGTACTATGTCTGCAGGACTTTTGGTATTGAAAATGGGCCATGTAGGTCCACGTCTTCGTATAGCCCCCATATAACGGTACCTTCCGATATGCGGTATTTTGACGATTCTAGCGACATTTTTTTACCGGAATTGCTTCAAAATTAATAATTAAAGTTCGTAATAGATGCTGAGGCTGAAGACAGAAAATAGGCCATGTGGGTCCACGTTATATTGGGGCTATACGAAATTTTTCAATAATTTATAAGTTTTATTTCACTAGATTTTAAGTTTTTGATTAAAATATTTTTACATTGAGTAGTTTGTAGGTTTTATGAAGTAAGTTTTACAATTTTTACACCTTTTTGTTGTATGTTCTTGTTTTGTAAAGATTCTTCTTGTATGTTAAATTTTCACTGATTTTTTTTGTTTGTAATAGTTATTAATTTTGCTTTTTTCTTTTCTGGGGGTAAGCTTGTCTTCGCGACGGTAATTACATGAAAACTGATTGATGTCCAATTTGCGTCGTCACAGCAAACCAGTTTTTGGCCAGCAAGGGCGTAATACGTGAAACATCTCGTGGGGTCTTCTAGGATGGGGTCTGCATTTACCTACAGACTCCAAGTGCTGTTTGTGCGGCGGGGCGAAACGTTGAAGGTGGTGAATCGCTCCCCTTTGTAAACTCGCGACTGCAGACCCAGTCGACGGAACGCGGCATACGAAATCTTAGATATCGTCGCATATTGGCTAATGATGGCTCGTAGCGTACTAAAACCCTCCATGCCCTCGGCCGTTTTGCGTACCATCGCTGTTGGTACAAAAACCAAATCCCATGCGAAGGCTGGGGTGGTGACGGCTTCTATGTTGAGGGATACATCGTCCAATTAAGACGCCCCGTGCAATAGGGTATGGTGGCGGTCGTTGCATCTCCGGCAACCAGTTAATGACGGACAGTCGGGGGCCAAATGACTTCTCGCCAGGCAATTTCTTCAATACCCCCGACGGTCCACGGTCTCATACCGCTGGAAGGGCGTCTGCCGGCGGAACCTCTCACAAGCACCGAGGACATGGTCATCTTGGCAGACCCCACAAGAATATTGCCAGTAACTGGATCTCTCATAGCGTGACCGTATGGGTCTATTGGCGCTTCTTGGTGATCGACGGGAAGGTGAAGCTGGGTTACCCATGTGCTGGGCAAGTCCATGTGCGGAGCACCAGGAGGAATAAATTTCCAAGTAAGATTTTAAGCGAAATTATTTTGAATTGTGCTATTTTGAATATTCTTCATGAAATCTAATCTATCTCGCTTTAATGGATCAACCGCTCCCACAAAGTTAGTTCCGTTATCCAAAAATATATAAGACGGACAACCTCGCCGACTTAAGCGGCAAGAAAGGCCTATTTCGATAAATCGCTTGTGGGTTCTAAATGTATAGCCTTAGTGGCGAAACAAACAAACAGGCACATGTAGCCTTTTGTAATAGAGAAAGCTCTTCCTGAATAACTTTTAATGTTAAAGGGTCCTGCGAAATATACCCCTGTGTTTGTAAAGGGTCGAGAAAGAAAAGTACGTTCTGGTGGTAGCGAAGCCATTATTTGAGTTTGGGTTTGTTTTTTGTGTATTAAGCAGATTCGACATTTTCGTATGGCTTGTTTGATTATCGACTTGAGTCCAAATATCCAGAATTCGGACCTTAATATTCGGGCCATTAATTGATTACCACCATGTAAGGTAATGTTATGAATAAATTCGACTAACAATTTGCTAAGCTTTGCGTCATGTGGTAGTATTATTGGA
Organism: Musca domestica; assembly: GCF_030504385.1. Classification (NCBI taxonomy): domain Eukaryota; kingdom Metazoa; phylum Arthropoda; class Insecta; order Diptera; family Muscidae; genus Musca; species Musca domestica. The sequence continues at coordinate 17,258,230 of NW_026712115.1, read as the reverse complement.
TGACGTTCGCTATATGTTAGGGCTGGCGATTGTACCAATCTACCATTTGCTCTAATAATACCCTTTGAGTCTAGAAACGGGTTTTGTGCCAATAGAGGACTTGAAGGAGAAATTTGAGTTTTTTTCATTAGAAGGTTGTACTCGTCGGCATACACTAATTTCTGTGAGCGAATTATGCAAGTTCATTTTCCATCTTGGATTTCATCTGATGTAAGGTCTGTTGATGAGGTGCGAAGGTGTTGTCTATTTGCTCCAGTATTTTTCCAGAGTCTTAAAGCATATGCGTATGATCGATAAACTTTAGCTAAAGAAGAGAAATATTTTAAAGGATCATCTCTTTCCGCAAAAAGTGTCATGACTTCTGCCGTTTTGGCTTCCAATTTTGTGTCATTTAAGATATCTTGTGATGGCCAACGGTATTTAGGTATTCTGAGCCATTGAGGTCCCTGCCGCCAGAGATCACTAGTCTTTAGCTCTGCAGGCGAACATCCACGGCTCGCAATATCAGCTGGATTATATTCCGAATCAACATGTCTCCAATTTTCTTGTTCAACATTATCAGCAATTTCCGAGACTATATTTCCAACAAATGTGCTCCAATGACAAGGTGGCTTTTTTAACCATGCTAAGGCGATGGTAGAGTCTGTCCTAAATTGTGTCGAATATTTTGATATTTGTAGGCTATTAACAATGGATCTTGCTAACTTGGAGAGTAATACTGCCCTGCATAACTCGAGTCTAGGTATTGAAATTTGTTTAATTGGAGCGACACGAGTCTTTGCTGATAGTAAGAATGTATGTGTGGTATGGTCAGTATTTTCCACCCTAATATATAGAATGGCTCCATAAGCGCTTTCCGACGAGTCACAAAATCCATGAATTTCTACAGAAACATCAAGCGTGTATTGAATCCATCCAGGAACTCTGAGATATTCAATATCTTTGCTATTTTTACCAAAATTGTTCCAGTTCATCTGAGTTATTGGCTTTAATTGATCATGCCAGTCAATTTTGTGTAGCCAGATTTGTTGCATTATTAGCTTAGCTACAACAACCACCGGTTCCAGCCACATGGGTCAAATAATTTGGCTATCGTTGAAAAAACTTCTCGTTTTGAAGATACATTTTTATTTTCCATTGAATGTGGTGTGAAGGAAAAATAATCGCCTGAGATGTTCCATCGAATTCCAAGGGTTTTAGTAGAAGCATCTTCGAAAATGTCTAGCCAATTAAGTGGTAGTAAATGTTCATGTGGAATATCTTGTATAATTTTGTGATCATTTGGCGTCCATTTCATGAGTGTTAATTCCTTTCGAGCTTTCATTAATTCATCTTCAGTGTGGCCGCCAGCTAATGCATCATCAACATATAAATTATTCAAAATTGTGTTTGCGGCTCTAGGATACGAATCTTTTACATCCCCTGATAGTTCAAGAAGAAATTTCAATGCTAAATATGTTGCGCAGTTAACTCCACATGTAACTAATAGCAGCTCATAATCCTCTACTGGGTTTTCAGAAGACTGTCGAAAGAGATTTCTTTGATTCGAATCCAAAAGTATTTGGCGATACATCTTTGTTATATCTGGATTGAGGGCATATTTAAAGAATGTCCATTTTAAAATTTGCAATACTAAATCCTGTTGTAGAATGGGTCCAGGATATAGCATGTCGTTTAGACTAGTTTTGTTTGATGTAGGACAAGAAGCATTATATACGACTCTTAACTTCGTTGTGAGTCGATCGGGTTTCATCACAGCGTGATAATAATTTGGCATTTTATCTATTTCATTCGCATTGATTTTCCTCATATGATTCAAGTCTTGAGGCATCATATTGTTCTTTGATCTCTGGCATTTTTTGGACGGGAGAGTCACCACATATCTTCCATCCTTGTTCCATATTGTTGTTTCAGTGTAGTTTTGTTTACAAAATTGGTCTTCTTCTGACCGTAAAACTTGTTTAGGGGTCTCTTCCAACTCCCAAAAACGTGTAAGTACTTTCTCCATTGAAGTTGTGTTTAGAAGTGATATTTGTTTTCGTTGAAGGGTGGTTCCTGGTATGGGTCCTCCAACTATCCATCCAAATTTGGTTTTTTGTGTTAAGATTGATCCAAATGTTTTCATTGAAGTTCCAATTGTGAATATTAATGGTCCAATGTCCATTCCAATAAGTAAGGTGGATGGTGATCCTGAGTCTATTAGAACTCGGGCATTGTGAAGTTGTCCTTTGGTTTCAATTTGTACTATTGCTGTGAAAAATAGTGTTCCTCCAGATTGTCGCTCACAAATTTGCTTGTCTTGGAGGGTCAAAGTAGTAATAGTAGTTGGTTCTAGGTTTGTAGTGGACTGTATTTGATTTGTAATAGCGGCATCACTAGTACTAGGTCGTGCTTCCACTATATGTTTTCAAAAATCTAGGCGTGAGATTGTTAGTGGGTTTTTGTTGAGCAAATTTCGATGTTGAGGGCTTTATATTACCAACTGATTCCAAGGTTTTGAATTTGTTTGATAATAAAGCGTCAAACTGTTCCCATTTTTGAATTTGTTTACAAATCGCTTAATGAGTTCTCGAATTCTTCTAAAAATCCTCTAGGTAATTTTGTTGAACAAATGTATATTAAAATCGGATCCCATCCTTTAACATCGACATCAAACATCCCCATCCCCCAAAAAAAACGAGAGTCTAGTTTGATAGTCAAAGGGAAGTTAAAAATTCCAAAAAAAAAATTTCAGAGATCCAAAAATTTTTAAACGAAGTAAAAATTGTGTGTTGGGTTGTCAGAAGGGGACAACTTTTTTGCCAAAATTAACAAAAAATAAAATCTCTTAAAGTCCACTTACAGGAGGATTTTATTTTTGTATATCGAAAAATAGTTCAAAAGTTTTTTTTTTTTTTAAAAACAGTGAAAACGAGATTGCAAGGAAATTGTCAGAGATATATTGTTTCAATAAACGACATTTTTTTTTTCGAAGTAAAAATGTGCCCTGCGTTGTCGAATAAAAATCCAAAATTTTCACCTTAAATCGCTTAACCCATTAACGCCGGCTCAATTATTAGTGGGTGAAAAATATTGAAAGTTAGTGGAGGATACCATAATGTCACTCATATTCCCTATCTCTACCCCTTGCTCGTTCAGGGGGTGGTGCGTTTTCGCACCCGTCGGCGTTACTGAGAACAATTTTATTTTCATTAGCGTTCGCACATATGGTTAACCGAAAATACTTTTCTTAGTAAAAGAGCACCCATTAGCGCCGACGGGTGCGAAAACGCAAACACGTATATATGCAAAGACGTTTATATGTACAATTTTGAATTTTGTATATGAGAAAACCTGCACTTGGCGATGCGTTTATCGTCATGTAGGTGAAAAAAAGCCAGTCAAAAAAATAGCCCCATCCATCTACTATCTATACAATGAAATAGAAAAGCGATATCGAATATGAAACCGTTTCTATGCATGCTCAAAAACATCTCTATTTTTGGTGCGTTTTCGCACCCGTCGGCGTTAATGGGTTAATATCCTATGACAGGAGGATTTTATTTTAAGAAGCCAATAACTTTGATTATTGCAGTGAAAATTTGTCTGATTCAACAAATTTTCTAAATTCGCTAAATTTTTGATCAGATTCGCAACGAGAGTTAGAGAAAATAATTTTGAAAAATTTCTCGAAAAATATTTCAAAAAAAAAAAAAAAATAAATAATTTGGGCCAGAATCCAAAATTTTGAGCAAAATTTTTCAAAAGAATTTGATTTTGGTCAAGGTCCAAATATTTCAGCAAAAAATTTCATGAAGCTAAAATGTCCAAGCAAAATATTTCGAGTGAAAATTATTTGGGCCAAAATCCAAATATTTTTCGCAAAAAAATAACGTAAAAAATCCAAAAAGTGTCGAAATTTTTCAAGTCGCAAAGTTAGAAAAACCAGCAAAATATTTCACATGTATGTCTGTCCACAAGACGCATGCTTGTTTGTTTCTTTTTTTTCAAAAATTTCAAAAAAATTGTAGGTTTTGTATCACATGTATGTCTGTCCACCAGACGCTTGCTTTTTTTTTCTCAAAAATTTAAAAAAAATGTTGGTTATTTTTCTACTGTCAACCAGACGCTATTTTTTAAAAAGGTTATTATTTACTCGACGCTTTGTTTCCAAATTTGTATATAGTTTTGCCAATATGGCGTTTATATGTTTGCCAAGTTTGGTGACGCCAATTTTCCAAAGTTAAAAGCTTATGTATTTGTGTCAATATGGCGCTTATGTATTCACCTGAACTTGTATACGGATGAAAATTCCCACTATTTTTGAAAAAAAATATGTGTCTGTCTGCTTTTTTCTGGATCAATAGCCAAATGTCTGTCCACAAAAATGGCTCCAAATGCAAAATTTCTTTCACTGTGTCTGAGTGGGCAACTAGCAGCTTTGAATATGTGGCAAAGTTATCTTGCAAAATATGGGAATATGCGGATCAATGCAAATATTGAAGATTTGCCTGCTCCCGAAATGTCCTTTTGTGTCAAAAAAGAAAATTTCACGAGTACTCACTTTGATTTTGGGTGTTGTACCGTGTGTTGTTGTTGTGCTGCTTGTGTCCGTCCTGCTTGCTGCTGGTTCCAAAACTCTTCGTGTTGTTGTTGTTTTTTGTGTCACTTTATATTGTTTCTTGTGTAACACTGTGTATAGTCTCTTTTTGTATAAAAAATTTTAATATCACTATTTGTTGTAAATTTTTTTGTAAATTGTATATTTTTTTAAATTGAAGAAAAAATTAATTTTTCTACAATTTTAAAAATTTTATTTTTTTGTAGCACTGTGTAACTTCACTTTTGTTCCACTGTGCAAAGTCTATTTTTTTTGTTAAATTCGTACGAAATTTAAATACCGTATTTTAGGTACTACCGTTAGGAAATGTGACTAAAATAGTCAAACTAACGAAAATCGGAAAACATGGATCTATATAGCCAACGTTCCGCCATAGAAGGTAGAACCAGTTATAAACTCTAAACACCCAATTTTAAATTATTCCCTTGATTGTGTGCGAGGTGTGGTGAATCTCCAATGGGCGGTGTGTTGGTGAGCGTTGATCTATGTTATACAAAAATCGAGGATAATGCATCGAAGTTATTTAAATTACGTCGATAATATATCTATGTTATCCAAGTTGCTTATATTTTGTAACTACGTTATCCAATCCACATTGATAATTGATAATATCCAAACAACATAGATAATGTATTTAAGAAAACCGAACAAGGTACACAATTTATTTTTTAAAGACATGGATAATGTATCTACGATATTTCAACAATGCGATAATGTATCTCCGATATTCCAACCAAAAACCAGATAATTTAACGTTATCAAAACAATAAGAAGAATGTATCCACATTAACAAAAAAGCTTGGATAGTGCATGTGCCTTAACCAAACATCGTGGGTAATGATTGTACAATGTGGATATCGTATCTACGATTTGAATAATGTATCAACAACGCTGATAATGTGTCGAGAATATGGAAACAGTGTCTGCAACGTGAATACTTTGTTATCCAAACAATATGGGTAATGTATCTGCCTCATCCGAATAGAGCGGATAATGTATCTACAATTTGGATAATAAATCTATGGCTTGTATAATATATATGTGTTTGTAACGTGAATAATTTGTTATTCAAACAACGTGGATAACTTATCTGTCTTATCCAAACAACATGGATAATGTATCTTCCTTATCCAAATAGCGTGCATAATGTAATTTGGATAATATATTATAATATACCAACTTATCCAAAACCTGGATAATAAATCTAACTTATCCAAAAACGTGGATAATGCATTCGAGTCATTTAAACAACATGGGTAAAACATCTACGACATGGAGTTGCATATGGGAATGTATCTAAATTATTTCACTAAGCAAGATAATGTATCTACAACCTTCAAAATTCCTTGTACATAATAAAAAAGTGTATATAAATGTCTATATATGTCGCAAACAATCTAAATAAACTAATAATTTACCTTAGTATTCCAGACAAAAAATATAAACAAACACTTCTAAATACATATTTGAGAACCGAACATTATTTTTAATAACACCGATAAGATAAATTATTTACGTTTTGTGATTTGCTTTTCTTTTATTTATTTAATATTTTATTTATTTGATATTACAAAGTTTTTTTTTCAAAACTTTTGTTTTAACTTTGCACTTATTTTTGCACCCACTGTATTTTTTTCTGTTCCTTCACTGTTCTTGTGTCTGTTCGTCCACTCACAAATTGTTCTTTGTTATACCCTCCACCATACTATGGAGGATATATTAACATTGTCATTCCGTTTGTAACTCCTCGAAATACTCATGTCAGACGAAACAAAGTATATATATTCTTGATCAGCGTACAATTTTACGTCGATTTAGCCATGTCCGTCTGTCTGACCGTCTGTCTGTCTGTTGTAATCACGCTATCTTTCGAACGAATTGAGATAAAAGGCTAAAATTTTGCACACGTGTTTATTTTTTTTAGTAGGCGTAAGTTCGTATATGGGCCATGTAGGTCCACGTTTTCATGTAGCCCCCTATATATAAGTACCTCCCGATATTCGGTATTTTGATGATTTTAGCGACATTATTCACCAGAATGGTTTCAAATGTAATATTTGAAGGTCGAAATAAATACTACAGCCTATGACAGAAAATTATCTGTGCAGGTCCACGTCTTTGTATAGCCCCCATACAGCGGTACCTCCCGATATTCGGTATTTTAATGATTTTAGCGACATTATTCACCGGAATTGTTTCAAATTTGGTACTTGAGATTCGTAATGAATGCTACAGCCTATGACAACGGTCCACGTCTTCCCCATATAACGGTACCTCCCAAAAAATGGCATTTTGATGATTTTAGCGTCATTATTTAATGGAATTGTTTCAAATTACATATTTAGAGATCGTAATGAAAACTACTGTATTTGACAGAAAATTGTCGGTAGGTACAATACTCATCGACATTTTTTGAGATGTCATATTTGACGTTCGTAATGGATGCTAAAGCCTGTGACAGAAAATTGTCTATGCTGGTCCAGGTCTTCGCACAGCTCCGATATAACGGTACCTCCCTATATACGATATTTTGATTGATTTTAGCTACATTATTCTCCTTTTTTTCCAGTTTCGAATTTGAATATGGTAATGGCTTAAGACAAACAAGGCCTATGTAGGTAAAAGTCGTATAGACCCCAATATAACGCCTATATTCGGTATTTTTAAAATTTTAACAGAATTTTTTAAGGACTTTATTTTTTTGAAAATTTTCATATTCGTTCCAAATGGTGGAGGGTTCGGCCCGGCCGAACTTACTGCTTTTTAACTTGTTGTTTCTAATAATTTGAAAACACGATACGATACGATATTTTGATGGTTTTTGTCAAATGGTGATGGTTTTTGTGGTTTGATGGTTTTTGTGGGTATTAAAAGATGGAGGGTATTAAAAGTTCGACAATGTGTCTCAAAGCATCAACAGACTTAAAATCTGCACTCATCTATATGTGGGGGCTTCGTATAGAAGGAAGCCAATAAATTTATTCAATTTGACGATTATGATGTTGTTAAAAAAGCATAATATAACTTAGCCCTGCAAGGAGGACCAAATCAGCTAGGTTTATATAACTATGAGATGGATATCTTCCATTTTTAACAGAGTCAATCATAAATAAGTGCAAAGAGACGTTGGGAAAGGATGTGTCTACAAATAATTATGAATTATCCAAACTAAGATCGCACACACAAATACGTAACGAAGTAACAATGGAATTGCATTCGTTAGTCTTAAACGATGTAAGCCTGCATGAAAAGAGTCAGTTTGATATATATACTATGAATGGTCCCAATTAAAAAAAACACAAAGAAATTGATAAGTTAAAGAAATAAAATTTTTGATTGAGATGCTGGAAATCCCATCACATATCATCACACGTATTTATTTATTTATGTACTTACTAATTTTTTATTTATTCTAATTTTAGTAATAATAATACTTATAATTCTATTTATAAGAATTATGAGCGTAATAGGCTATCAGGATAATATAGGTTCCCACATTTGGGAGAATATTCAAATGACCATAATAGGTTGTTTAACAATATTGACGTTAAATGGTTTAGGCGATTAAATTTTTTGTTTTTATATCCCGATGAAATGTACAAAAAATGTAAGAGCATACGTGATAGTAACACTTCATGCCGCTGGAATCGCATTTATAATGAAAAATATTGTCTAATAACAAGTAAAAAAACTGTAAGTTCGGCCGGGCCGAACTTTGAATACACTCCACCATTTGGTACAAATTTGGCAATTTTCAAAAAAATAAAATCCGTTAAATATTCTGTTAAAATCTTAAAAATACCGAAAGTAGCCGTATATTATTGTCTCTACGACGTGGACCTATATAAGCAATTTTTGTCACATGCTTAAAGTATTCAAATGCGAAACTTGAAAAAAATTATTTATAATGTAGCTAAAATCATCAAAATACCGAATATAGTGTGATACCATGGATTATAAAACGTGGACCTGCACACAATTTTCTGGCATAGGCTCTAGTATCCATTACGAACTTCAAATACTACTACGAACATCAAATACCAAATTTAAAAGAATTCCGGTAAATAGTCTCGCTAAAATCATCAAAATACCGAATATCGGGAGGTACCGTTATATGGGGGCTATACGAGGACGTGGACCTGCACAGACAATTTTCTATCATAGGCTGAAGTATCCATTACGAACTTCAAATACCAAATTTGAAACAATTACGGTAACTTATGTCGCTAAAATCATCAAAATACCGAATATCTGGAGGTACCGTTATATGGGGGCTATACGAAGACGTGGACCTACATGGCCCTTTAAAAATGCTGGTAAAATCTTACAAATACCGAACGTAGATGTATATTAGGGTCTCTACGACGTGGACCTACATAGGCAACTTTTGTCACATGCTAACAATATTCAAATGCGAAACTTGAACAAAAAAAACTGTTTATAATGTAGCTAAAATCATCAAAATACCGAATATAGGGTGTTATAAAACGTGGACCTGCACGCAATTTTCTGGCATAGGCTGTAGTATCCATTACGAACTTCGAATACTACTACGAACATCAAATACCAAATTTAAAAGAATTCCCGTAAATAGTCTCGCTAAAATCATCAAAATACCGAATATCGGAGGTACCGTTATATGGGGACTATACGAAGAAGTGGACCTACCATTTTCGGTTTTATGCTGTATCTATTACGAACTTCAAATACCAAATTTCAAACAATTCCGGTAACTAATGTCGCTAAAATCATCAAAATACCGAATATCTGGAGGTACCGTTATATGGGGGCTATCCATTTTCAATACCAAAAGTCCGGCAGGCATAATACACCATTGAGTAAAATTTTATCAACCTTCTTCATTTCGTTCGGAAGCTAGAGTGATTTCCACAGACGGGCAGACGGATAGACGAACGGACATTGGTAAATCGACATAGAATTTTATGCTGATCAAGAATATATATACTTTGTGGGGTATAAATGTATATTTCGAGGTGTTACAAACGGAATGACAAGCTTAATACAAACTTAATACTATGGTGGAGGGTATAAAAATGCAATTGTGCGCATATAAAGGCATGTGAATAGAATTGGAAATATGAAGCGATTGTAATCGCACATGGAATTAGAACCTCTTAACACTTAAAGGCACCCTTCATAGTATGGTAGAGAGTATAACAAGTAAAAAACATAAAGTTCGGCCGGACCAAACTTTTAATACCCTCCACCATTGGGTAAAGCAAAAATTTGTTTATAGAAGTATCTTAATTCAACCGTGTTCCACTTTGAACTACAAATACCTGTAAAACCGTATGGATAATGCAGTTAAACTTTTCAAAAAAAAAACATAGGATGCCATATCAAAAGGGGTACCCATTTAGACAACTTTATACTACCAGGATTGCTATATATTACAAGTCTTAAAGGCCAAATTTGAAAAATTAAATGTGATAATGTTTATGAAAATACCGAACATCAGTAGGTACCATTATATGGCGGCTGTAGGAAATCATGTACCTAGATATGCAATGTTCTGCCACTGGAGCGAAAACCCATTAAGAACTACAAATACCAATTTTTAGACGAATCCGTGGATAATGTGACAACAATCATCAAAACACCGAATATCGAGGGGTACCATTATATGGGGGCAATACGGAAATGTGGACTTATTCATACAATGTTCCGCCACCGGAACTAGAACCCATTATGACCTACATATGCCAATATTTATAGAAATCCGTGGAAACATGTTGCAAAAATCATGAATCTAATTCAAAATACCTAATATTGGTATTCACAATATTTGCAGAATACTATTGTGTGCAAAATTATATGTTTCTATCTCATTTCGTGCGAAAGGTAGCGTAATTACAACAAACAGACAGATAGACATCGCTAAATCGTCTTTTAATTCGATTGATAAAGAATATGTAGGATTTTCGTATTTCGAAGAGTTACAAACGGAATGACAAAGTGAAAGTGATGAAAACCCAGATCCCCGTTTTGAAGAATACATATGGGATAACCTCAACATAAATTTCGCATAGTGAATTAAGGTTATGAAATTGAGACTGCTTCTGATCCACAAATTAATATAAAGGAAATAGAGCCCGAAATGCATAGGCTAATGCTCGAGAAACAATTTAGTGCCTACGAGGAAGTTTAAGAACAGATGCAACAATTAAAACAAAAAAGAGGGGGGGGAGGGTGGCTAATGGCAGGAGATTGCAGCCCTAACTGATCCGCAACTAACATGCCGTAAAGCAAATGTCAACAAAGCAAGCGAAATCAATTTCCTTACCCTTAAAAATGTTTCATAAAGATGAGCGTATTCTTTACGCGGAAAATATAAAGAAGTCAATTAAAGAGCTGAGTTCGGCGGGCCAAACTCTATATCATACATCATTTAATAGGAATTTGTAAAATTTCATCAAAATGCTAAATAGCTACACTCATTGTTCCCTCTAAAAAATGGAGTTAGGGCTATAAAATCATTGAAAAACAAATAAAAAAGCTGTATGTTCGGCCGGGCCGAACTTTGAATACCCTCCACCATTTGGAACCAATTTGGCACTTCTCAAAAAAAAAAAAAAAAATAATAAAATAAAATTCTATTAAAATTATATTAGGGTCTATATGATGACGTGGACCTGCACAGAAAATTTTCTGTGACAGGCTGTAGTATCCATTACGAACTTCAAATACCAAATTTCAAACAATTCCAGTGAATAATGCCGCTAAAATCATCAAAATACCAAATATCGGGAAATGCCGTTATATTAGGGCTATACAAAGGCGTGGACCTGCACGGACAATTTTCTGCCAATGTAGTAGTATCCATTACGAACATTAAATAACAATTTTGAAACATTTCCGGTGAATAATGCCGCTAAAATCATCAACATATCGAATATCGGGAGGTACCATTATATGGGCACTATACGAAAACGTGGACCTACACGGCCCATTTACAATACCAAAAGTCCTGCAGACATAATATACATTAGAGTAAAATTTTATCAACCTACTCCATTTCGTTCGGAAGCTAGAGTGATTAGCACAGACGGACGGACATTGCTAAATCGACATAGAATTTTATGCTGATCAAGAATATGTACCTGTGGCGTCTAAAATGTATATTTCGTGGTCTTACAAACGGAATGACATGCTTAATATACCCTCCATACCATGGTGGAGGGTATAAAAACATAAAGTTCGGCCGGGCCGAACTTTTAATACCCTCCACCAATGGTTACCGATTTTTACATTTTTGTATGGAAGTATCTTAATTCAGCCGTATTCCACTTTAAACTCCAAATACCAATAACACCGTTTGGATAATGCAGTTAAACTTAAAAAAAGTAAAAAGGCTGTAAGGTCCTTGCCGATCTTTGAATACCCTCCATCATTTGGAAGGAATTTTGCAATTTTCAAAAAAATAAAATGCTTTGAAATAATAAAAAAGTAACAAATGTAGCCGCATTTATATGACGACGTGGACCTGTATAGGCACGTTTTGTTCTAAGCCATTGCAATATGCAAATGCCAAACTTGAAAAAAAATCGGTGAATAATGTAGACAAGATAATCAGAATACCAAATATAGGGAGGTGCCATTATGTAGGGGCTATACGAAGACGTGGATCAAATACCAAATTTGAAGTTCGTAATGAATACTACAGCCTATGACAGAAAACTGTCTGTGCAGGTCCACGTCTTCTTATGGCCCCCATATAACGATACTTCCCGATATTCTGTATTTTGATGATTTTAGCGACATTATAAACAGATTTTTTTCAAGTATCGCATTTGTGCATTGTAATGGCTTTTGACAAAAGTGTCCTATGCCGGTCCACGGCGACGTATAGACCCTAATATAACGGCTATATTCGGTATTTTTAAGATTTTAACAGAATTTTTAACGTATTTTATTTTTTTGAAAATTGAAATTTGTTCCATATTGTGGGGGACTTCAAAGTTCGGCCCGGCTGAACTTACAGCTTTTTTACTTGTTTTTTTTTTTTTTTTTTGCATTGATACATACACATGGTTTGCTACAATAATATCTAATTTATGTGTTTAAGAGTTCAATTTAACAATTTTTCAGCTTAGTCAGTATAGTTCTCTTATGTAATTTACGGATAATGGACGATATTGAATGTTAGGGGAAAACATTACACAAATTCTAATATTCAATTGCGAAACTTGAAAAATATGTGTTTTTTATGTAGAAAAATCATCAAAATACCGAATATAGGGAGGTACCATGGGGGTTATAAAACGTAGACCTGCGTAGAAAATTTTCTGGAATAGACTGTTTTATTCATTACGAACTTCAACTACAAAATTTGAAATAATTCCGGTAAATAATGTCGCTAAACTCACCAAAATACCGAATACCGAGGGTACCGTTATACGGGGGCTATACGAAGACGTGAACCTGCAAAGACAATTTTCTGTCATAGGCTGTAGTATTCATTACGAACTTAAAATCCGAAATTTGAAACAATTCTGGTAAATAATGTCGGTCACGTCATCAAAATTCAGAATATCGGGAGGTACCGTTATGTGGGGGTTATACGAAGACGTGGACCTGCACAGACAATTTTCTGGCATAGGCTGTAATTCCGGTGAATAATGTCGCTAAAATCATCATAATACCGAATATCGGGGGGTGCCCTTATATGGGGGCTGTACGATGACGTGGACCTACATTTTCGGTCTTAGGCTGTTGTATCCATTACGAACTTCAAATACCAAATTTGAAACAATTCCGGCAAATAATGTCACTAAAATCATCAAGAACCGGATTTAGGGGATACCGTTATATGGGTCATTTTCTATCTTAGTCTGTAGACAGATACCAATTTTGAAACAATTCCGATAAATATTGTCGCTAAAATCATCAAAATACCGCATATCGGGGCTATACGAAGACGTGGACCTACATGTTAATACCAAAAACGCTACAGTTTGCGTTTCCCATATTTCGTTAATGTATTAACACCGAAAATGCTAACATTAGCTTTTTCCCACACCCCAATAATTATCCAGAATTTGTCAACAACAACCGGAAGTCGCGTGGAGGCATTAACCAATAACTAATATGCCAATCAACATACGCGAAATACTCCAGACGCTGATTACCAGAAAATTTATTATGCTGACAATGTAATAATATTTAGAATAAGTTATTGTTAAGAATAATAATGTAATTTATATTCAGTTCTGTTTTGGAAGAGAGTGAATAAAGGTATATATTTTTTAAAAAATTAATATTAAAAATATTAATTGGAGCCCAACGTAGAAGTTTAAAGCACCTCATAAGCTGCAAAGGCAAAACCGGAAAAAAGCACCTCATAAGCTGTGAAAGATAAAACGGAATAAAATGCACCTCATAAGCTGCAGAACTTATCTGAAAGGAATCATAAGCTGCAAAACTAATCTGAAAGGAAAAATCACCTCATAAGCTGCAAAACTAATCTGAAAGGAAAAATCACCTCATAAGCTGAAATCCAAAAGGAGAATCATAAGTGAAGAGCTCATCAGATAAGGACAATCAACAGGTTGACGGAAGGGATTTTTTTGCATTGATACATACACATGGTTTGCTACAATAATATCTAATTTATGTGTTTAAGAGTTCAATTTAACAATTTTTCAGCTTAGTCAGTATAGTTCTCTTATGTAATTTACGGATAATGGACGATATTGAATGTTAGGGGAAAACATTACACAAATTCTAATATTCAATTGCGAAACTTGAAAAATATGTGTTTTTTATGTAGAAAAATCATCAAAATACCGAATATAGGGAGGTACCATGGGGGTTATAAAACGTAGACCTGCGTAGAAAATTTTCTGGAATAGGCTGTTTTATTCATTACGAACTTCAACTACAAAATTTGAAATAATACCGGTAAATAATGTCGCTAAACTCATCAAAATACCGAATACCGAGGGTACCGTTATACGGGGGCTATACGAAGACGTGAACCTGCAAAGACAATTTTCTGTCATAGGCTGTAGTATTCATTACGAACTTAAAATCCGAAATTTGAAACAATTCTGGTAAATAATGTCGGTCACGTCATCAAAATTCAGAATATCGGGAGGTACCGTTATGTGGGGGTTATACGAAGACGTGGACCTGCACAGACAATTTTCTGGCATAGGCTGTAATTCCGGTGAATAATGTCGCTAAAATCATCATAATACCGAATATCGGGGGGTGCCCTTATATGGGGGCTGTACGATGACGTGGACCTACATTTTCGGTCTTAGGCTGTTGTATCCATTACGAACTTCAAATACCAAATTTGAAACAATTCCGGCAAATAATGTCACTAAAATCATCAAGAACCGGATTTAGGGGATACCGTTATATGGGTCATTTTCTATCTTAGTCTGTAGACAGATACCAATTTTGAAACAATTCCGATAAATATTGTCGCTAAAATCATCAAAATACCGCATATCGGGGCTATACGAAGACGTGGACCTACATGTTAATACCAAAAACGCTACAGTTTGCGTTTCCCATATTTCGTTAATGTATTAACACCGAAAATGCTAACATTAGCTTTTTCCCACACCCCAATAATTATCCAGAATTTGTCAACAACAACCGGAAGTCGCGTGGAGGCATTAACCAATAACTAATATGCCAATCAACATACGCGAAATACTCCAGACGCTGATTACCAGAAAATTTATTATGCTGACGATGTAATAATATTTAGAATAAGTTATTGTTAAGAATAATAATGTAATTTATATTCAGTTCTGTTTTGGAAGTGAGTGAATAAAGGTATATATTTTTTAAAAAATTAATATTAAAAATATTAATTGGAGCCCAACGTAGAAGTTTAAAGCACCTCATAAGCTGCAAAGGCAAAACCGGAAAAAAGCACCTCATAAGCTGTGAAAGATAAAACGGAATAAAATGCACCTCATAAGCTGCAGAACTTATCTGAAAGGAATCATAAGCTGCAAAACTAATCTGAAAGGAAAAATCACCTCATAAGCTGCAAAACTAATCTGAAAGGAAAAATCACCTCATAAGCTGAAATCCAAAAGGAGAATCATAAGTGAAGAGCTCATCAGATAAGGACAATCAACAGGTTGACGGAAGGGATAACAGTGAAGCTAAAGACCCCCAAGTACATCTGGAAAAGGATAAAGTCAAGCTTTCAACCCAACATGCTGATAGCTGTAATATTGTAAGTTAAATTAAGCATAGGTATTAAGTATAAATTATAACAATTAAGAAAACATATTAATTTCAATAAATAAATATTTCTTTGAGCTTTAGGTCTTGGTTTTTTTCTTTATTAAAATCCGATATTTCGCAATGGGTTACATTGCATCTTCAGGGAGATCTACAAAAATACATTTTGATTTTTATATTTCATGTTATCACAGCATTAAATTATTTAACAAAACGATAAAAGACAAACAGAAAAATACACAGAAAATAAATATATTGCTTACATGTAAAACATCTATAAAAGTGTCAAGTTTTACTTAAACCTACGATAGAATTTCACTATCATCGTCTGTGTTAAATATTGAACTGAGTTGTTTTACATATTGCACGATCTATTTTTCTGTGTGAGATGGCGGTAGCAATAAGCTGCGTTGTCGGTGTCGCTCTTATAGTTTATTCTCTTTGTTGTTGGTAGGTTATTAATATGTAACATTTCTAAAGTCAATCTCCTGTTGTAGTTACTCTCCGTTTGTAGTATTTTAATATTCTCAAAGTTTGGTGTGTGGTTATTTCTCCTGCAATGCTCAGCAAGAGCTGTCTTTTGTGTCTCATTTTCGTTTCTGCATTTGATGTTTGATTTGTGTGCAGACATTCTCGTTTTAAGTCTGTTTTTTGTTGTCCCAACGTACAGTTTCCCACATTTTTCGTTGTTGTTTCCCTCGCATTCAATTTGGTAAATTACGTTGTGTTTGTCTTCGGTGTTTATTTTGCTTTTAGTGTCGCTGAAAAACTTTTTTAGAGTGTTGTTCGTTTTTTGCGCTATTGCAAATGTATTCTTGTCGTATATGTTAGATTTTAAGAACCTTTCTGACATGTGTGGTATGTAAATCATCGACTTGTATGTTTTTTCCTCTTTTTCCTGCTTTGGTCTTGTGGGTCTATATTCAATAAAGTTGTTGATCATGTTCATTGGAAAATTATTCATTGTCAATATTTCTCTGATTTTGTTTTTGTTTCGGCTGTGGAATTTTTCGTCACTTATATTCAATACTCTGTGTACAAAATTTTTAGCAGTGTTAATTATTATTTGTTTCGGATGCTTTGAGAAGAAATTAATGATTCTGCCAGAAGCTGTCGGTTTTTGGTACCAATCAAATTCTATTTTCTCATTGTTCCTACAGACTATTGTATCCAAATAGGCTAATCTTCCATGTAATTCTTCCTCCATCGTAAATTTGATATTGTTATTAAAGCTGTTTAACATTGTCAATGTGTCTTGTATTGCACTTGCTTCAAGAATCACAAAAAGATCGTCAACATACTTCGTCACAATCGTCGGTTTTGTTGTAAGTTTTTCCAAACAGGTGTCAAGTAATTTCTCCATCACCAAATCGGCTGCAATCGGAGAAGCCGGCGAACCCATTGGAAGTCCTCTCTTTTGTTTGTACACTTTGTCGTCAAATTTGAAATAGCGGTTGTCCTTGATGCAGAAAGTAAGAATATTGAAAAATAAGCCCTTTGTCATATTTGTATATTCTTTTATTTCGTCCCATCTATCTTCTATTAAACGAATTCCTAAGTCTACGGGAATGCTAGGAAACAGGGAAACAACATCAAAGGACACCATTCTTTCCGTTTTTTTGATGGTGACCTTCTGTAGTTTATCCTTAAAAGCTATAGAGTCTTTGACATTGTATCTGGAATTGCTGGTAAGATTTTTCAAAATGTTGACGATATATCTGCAGAGTTTAATTGATGGAGAATTGACTGAAGAGCAAATTGGACGCAAAGGGTAATCTTCCTTGTGGATTTTAGGAAGTCCGTATAATCTAGGAGCTGTGGCCACGTCCGTTTTCAGTCTTTTCTTTTCTAAAACTGAAATTATATTGTTTTTAAACAGTTCATCTACCAGTTCATTATTTCTTTTTATTAAATGTGTTGTAGGGTCCTTATTTATACGTTGATATATCATAATGTCATTTATTATATTATTCATTCTTTGTCTGTAGTCATTTTTATTCATTGCAACTGTAACATTCCCTTTATCAGCATTTAATATTAAAATATTTTTGTTTTTATTCAAAAAAGCTCGAGTGTGTTCCACTGTGTTATTTATAAACTTATCTCTCCCGTCTTCTCTCATCTTATTGATGTGTGAGTCAATCATTGTCGTAAACTTCGTTCTCATAACTTCTTGTTTCTCTTTGTCCTTCCATGTTTGAATAACATCATCCCCGTCTGCTATGAGCTTAAATAACGGGAACTGTGATTTTTTTGTTGGTAGACCGAATTTGTCACCAAGAGATAGAAGCCACTTTACATCTTGTGGAATTTGGGTTTCTGTTTTGTTGACGAACCATTTTTCATTATGTTTTATGTTAAGGTCTATCATTTGTTGTTTTTTTAGTTTATCAAATTTCTCTTTCTGTGTGTTCTTGATTTTGTTTTGTATATTTGATGTTATATTTTGTTCATTGAGCGTAATGCAATTCTTCTCTTCTTCTGTTAAATGGTTGTTTAAATGTTTTTCTATTGTGAGTATTTCTTTGTTGTTGTTTTTTAGTTCTAAGTGCTTTTGTTTTATGATTAGGCTGAGAATTTTGTTTTGAAATGTGTCAATATGTCCTCTTAAAGTTTTGTGAATGTCCAATCTGTATGAATTTTTAAACAGTTTGTAAATGTTTTTTAGAGCATTTTTTATAAAGTTTGGTATGACACCATGATTGCGACATCTTATCAGAAATGTTAGTGAACATTTGATTTTTTCCGCTTTAACTTTTGTGTTCTTGTGTTTGTTTATGCTGTGTTTGATGTTACCTTTGCTTTTAATATTTTTGTAAATCATTTTGTTGTTGTTTTCCGGCGTGCTCTCCGTGTTATGTATAATTCAAGTTTGTTTTTTTAATCGACCTTTTCCAATGTAATTTCAATAAATAAATATTTCTTTGAGCTTTAGGTCTTGGTTTTTTTCTTTATTAAAATCCGATATTTCGCAATGGGTTACATTGCATCTTCAGGGAGATCTACAAAAATACATTTTGATTTTTATATTTCATGTTATCACAGCATTAAATTATTTAACAAAACGATAAAAGACAAACAGAAAAATACACAGAAAATAAATATATTGCTTACATGTAAAACATCTATAAAAGTGTCAAGTTTTACTTAAACCTACGATAGAATTTCACTATCATCGTCTGTGGTAAATATTGAACTGAGTTGTTTTACATATTGCACGATCTATTTTTCTGTGTGAATAAAAACAAAAATATTTTAATATTAAATGCTGATAAAGGGAATGTTACAGTTGCAATGAATAAAAATGACTACAGACAAAGAATGAATAATATAATAAATGACATTATGATATATCAACGTATAAATAAGGACCCTACAACACATTTAATAAAAAGAAATAATGAACTGGTAGATGAACTGTTTAAAAACAATATAATTTCAGTTTTAGAAAAGAAAAGACTGAAAACGGACGTGGCCACAGCTCCTAGATTATACGGACTTCCTAAAATCCACAAGGAAGATTACCCTTTGCGTCCAATTTGCTCTTCAGTCAATTCTCCATCAATTAAACTCTGCAGATATATCGTCAACATTTTGAAAAATCTTACCAGCAATTCCAGATACAATGTCAAAGACTCTATAGCTTTTAAGGATAAACTACAGAAGGTCACCATCAAAAAAACGGAAAGAATGGTGTCCTTTGATGTTGTTTCCCTGTTTCCTAGCATTCCCGTAGACTTAGGAATTCGTTTAATAGAAGATAGATGGGACGAAATAAAAGAATATACAAATATGACAAAGGGCTTATTTTTCAATATTCTTACTTTCTGCATCAAGGACAACCGCTATTTCAAATTTGACGACAAAGTGTACAAACAAAAGAGAGGACTTCCAATGGGTTCGCCGGCTTCTCCGATTGTAGCCGATTTGGTGATGGAGAAATTACTTGACACCTGTTTGGAAAAACTTACAACAAAACCGACGATTGTGACGAAGTATGTTGACGATCTTTTTGTGATTCTTGAAGCAAGTGCAATACAAGACACATTGACAATGTTAAACAGCTTTAATAACAATATCAAATTTACGATGGAGGAAGAATTACATGGAAGATTACCCTATTTGGATACAATAGTCTGTAGGAACAATGAGAAAATAGAATTTGATTGGTACCAAAAACCGACAGCTTCTGGCAGAATCATTAATTTCTTCTCAAAGCATCCGAAACAAATAATAATTAACACTGCTAAAAATTTTGTACACAGAGTATTGAATATAAGTGACGAAAAATTCCACAGCCGAAACAAAAACAAAATCAGAGAAATATTGACAATGAATAATTTTCCAATGAACATGATCAACAACTTTATTGAATATAGACCCACAAGACCAAAGCAGGAAAAAGAGGAAAAAACATACAAGTCGATGATTTACATACCACACATGTCAGAAAGGTTCTTAAAATCTAACATATACGACAAGAATACATTTGCAATAGCGCGAAAAACGAACAACACTCTAAAAAAGTTTTTCAGCGACACTAAAACCAAAATAAACACCGAAGACAAACACAACGTAATTTACCAAATTGAATGCGAGGGAAACAACAACGAAAAATGTGGGAAACTGTACGTTGGGACAACAAAAAACAGACTTAAAACGAGAATGTCTGCACACAAATCAAACATCAAATGCAGAAACGAAAATGAGACACAAAAGACAGCTCTTGCTGAGCATTGCAGGAGAAATAACCACACACCAAACTTTGAGAATATTAAAATACTACAAACGGAGAGTAACTACAACAGGAGATTGACTTTAGAAATGTTACATATTAATAACCTACCAACAACAAAGAGAATAAACTATAAGAGCGACACCGACAACGCAGCTTATTGCTACCGCCATCTCACACAGAAAAATAGATCGTGCAATATGTAAAACAACTCAGTGCAATATTTACCACAGACGATGATAGTGAAATTCTATCGTAGGTTTAAGTAAAACTTGACACTTTTATAGATGTTTTACATGTAAGCAATATATTTATTTTCTGTGTATTTTTCTGTTTGTCTTTTATCGTTTTGTTAAATAATTTAATGCTGTGATAACATGAAATATAAAAATCAAAATGTATTTTTGTAGATCTCCCTGAAGATGCAATGTAACCCATTGCGAAATATCGGATTTTAATAAAGAAAAAAACCAAGACCTAAAGCTCAAAGAAATATTTATTTATTGAAATTACATTGGAAAAGGTCGATTAAAAAAACAAACTTGAATTAAACATATTAAGTGAATTATATTAAGTGAATATGTTGAAAACATTAAGTGAAATCAAGTCAATGAAATCAGTAAACACTAAGAATTTAAAAAGAATAAATAGTAGAAAATACAAAACGTAAATTACTGAAACATAAAAGAATTCTAACGGAGTAAAAAAAAGAGAAAAAGAAAGTCTTACCGCTATATCATTGATAAAATTTAAAAAATGTCTAACCCCAATCATTTAATAAGACCGCCAGTTCTAAATGCCCCTAATCCCGAAAAATTCAAACGAAAGAAAGTTAACCATTAATGTAGAAGAGACGATCGCACGAATTTGTGCACAACAGTGCCAAATTGCTATTAGACAATTACTGAGACGCAACGAAGACATAGCAGGATTCGACCAAATTATAGAGGACAGATACGTAAATAACTTAAGTGACTTAGACAAAGTTCCCGATGTAGTCAGGAGTCTTAGGGAATTTTCAGGCAATGCCTCTGAGTTTAGCTCCTTTAAGAAAAGCGTAGATAGAATACTTAGGCTATACGATTCATCCAAAGGTACTCCGAAATATTTTGCAATATTGAATACTATCAGGAATAAAATAGTTGGTAACGCTGATGCTGCATTAGAATCATATAATACACCTTTAATTAGAATAGTATTTCAAAATGCCTTACACTTCACTATGCAGATAAACGCGATCTCACTACATTAGAATATCAAATGATTACGTTAGTGCAGGGAAATAGCAAAGTTCAGGCCTTTTATCGGGAAGTATATTCGCATTTATCTTTGATAATGAACAAACTTTCCTGTATGGACATAGGAAAAGAAGCTCTTGATTTACTTGCGCAAACATATCGAGACAAAGCACTCGATACCTTCATAAGAGGTCTAAGGGGACAGATGTCAACACATCTTGGTATGAAAGAGCCAACGGACCTCCCTCAGGCACTTCAATTATGTTTGAAAAGGGAAAATCAATTTACTAGGACTCAATTCGCAAATTCACACATTAGTGGGCCTAAAAATAATAGGCAGTATAACCAACCACCCCCACCAATACCTTCTAGGGCTCACAATCCAGAGAATAACCGGAAAACATTTTATCCACAATTAGCTTATATGCCACAACCATTTCCGAACAACCAAACTTATAATTCGATTGCTCCAATGTATTCAAGGAATAATCCACCATACGCCACTCATCCACATTTTTTCCCAAATAATAATTGTCAACCACCTAGGCCAGTCGCACCTAAACCGCAACCTCGACCGGAGCCCATGGAAATAGACACATCCATGCGGTCACGGGCTGTAAACTATATGAATAGACCCAATCCGGACAACAGGCAAAAGGCCTTCAGACCAGTCCAATCAATTGCGCAAACCAGAAAAAAATCAAAGAAACTTCCACTTGGACACTGAACAAAATAATAACGTAGACTCTCAAGAATATGAATCCATGATGCGCGAATATGAAATAGCAGAACAATTAACACCTCTAGAAGATTACACAGCAAACCAATATGACATTCTCGAGCGCAAAGATCAAGATCAGACACAAGAATTCGCAGATATTCATTTTTTAGAAGTCTTTAATTATGAATTACGATATAAGTCCGGTAGCACTAATACTATGGCCGACGCGCTATCAAGACCCCCGAACAGCGTGACCGTTGTGCCACTAAAGTATCAATTTTGCCACTTTTTTTGGGCTATGATACCTTTGTGCCACTTTTTTATTTTGATACTAAATGAGCCACTTTTTTATACATTGTGCCACCTTTCTTTGAACTACATATATTTTAATCTAAACACTGTATTTAAAACAATGAAATGAAATAATGAAAAGCGTCGTACGCTGCCATTTCCAATTAGCGATAGCAAATTTCAGAGCGCTTTTATATTAGGTGTTCTAAGTGGTTTTCGCATGCTCAAAGTTGTCAACATTGTTGTGTTTGTTTATTTCTAGAAGACTCTATTGTTATTGTGAAAGAACGTGGAACAGCTGGTAAGAGACATTTTAAATTACTTCAAAAGTGCAAGGAGGCAATCAGATTCTTTCAAATCTATTTCCAGACGGGTACTGCAACACTATTTTATAAGAGAAAAATTTGAGACAAAATGTGGAAAGCAATTGAAAAAATATATATATTCATTCAAAATGAGTTATCTATAGTAAACAAGATATATTAAAATTTGTTAGTTTATGTTCTTAAAATAATGAACACTTTAAACACCTCTTTTCAAAGCGAGTCTTCTTCACATATAATATACCTTTGTTCTATGACAAAAGAAATTTTACTTCAAATTTTCAGAAACTTTGTAAAAAAGGAATACATAAATCGTCTTTAAATTTGGACCATTGATTATAAAAATTATTTTCACATCTATATATATATATATATATATATATATGTTTAGATAAACATTTTCTTCTATTATATGTTATATATATATATATATATATATATATATATATATATATATATATATGTATATATATATATATATATATATATATATATATATATATACATATATATATATATATATATATATATATATATATATATATATATATATATATATATATATATATATATATATATATATATATATATCTGTTCGTCTATCTGTCTGTGGAAATCACTCTAGCTCCGAACGAATTGAAGTAGGTTGATAAATTATAAAACGGTACCTCCCGATATTAGGTATTTTCATGATGATTATTCACCGGAATAGTTTCAAATATGGTATTTGAAGTTCGTAATGGATACTACAGCCTAACACAGTAAATTGTCTGTGCAGGTCGACGTCTTCGTATAGCCCCCATATAACAGTACCCCCCGAATTTCGGTATTTTGATGATTTTAGCGACAATATTCACCGGAATAGCCTGCGCAGGCTTATGACAAAAGTTGCGTATGCAGCTCCACATCGTCGTATAGACCCTAATATACGGCTACATTCGGTATTTTTAAGATTTTTACAGAATTGTTAATGGATTTTAATTTGCCAAATTTGTACCATATGGTGGAGGGTATTCGAAGTTCGGCTTGGCCGATATGCAATATGTACATACATATATTATTACTATATAGTGTTAAATATAGATGAATTTGTTGTTTTGTTCTAAACTGTTATTAATATACAGACGCACCTGTAAACGTATTAAAAAATTAAATTTTTATAACTTCTAATGGAGGAGAACCATCTTATAAATTTGAAATAGTTTTTCCAACCTTTCACAGACACACTATAAACGAGCCTAATATAAAGCCGGAAGTTCTCAATAATATCTTAAGGACATTTCTCAATCCATCTGTAGGTAACTGTATCAAGACAACAATTAATATCATGGGAAAGTTACAGGAAGTATTCCAGGCTAATTTCTCTCAAATTAAGGTTAAATATTCTAGAATTATGCTAAAAGATTTGAAAAGCGAAGAGGAACAAGAATCCGAAATTAAAAAGGAACAGAATAGGGCACATAGGAATAGTATTGAAAATAAAACACAATTGTTAACAAAATTTTATTTTCCTAAAAGGCATTTGAAAATAAAGAAAATCACCAAATTATGTAAGGTATGTAAAGAAAATAAATATGAAAGAAATCCTGATAAAATAGTCATACACGAAACATCGATTCCTCAGTTTCCCGGACAGATCGTTCACATGGACATTTATATCAAAGAGAAAATAAGAATGTTGACGGCAATAGACAAATTCTCCAAGTACGCACATGTTAAAATTTTGAAATCTACAGCAATTAAAGATGTTGAGGAACCTGTTAGAGAAATAATTATTTCTTTCGGAATTCCAGAGATAGTAGTTATTGACAATGAAAAGGAAATTAATTCATAGTCCATTATATTTATGTTAGAAAATCGATATAATGTTAAGGTATTCAAAAGTCCTCCTTATAGTAGTAATGTTAACGGGCAAATAGAACGTTTTCACTCAACCTTATCAGAATTAATGCGATGTTTTAAAACAGAAAATGTTCACAAAACATTCTCTGAACTTCTGCACAGGTCAGTCTACGAATACAATAATTCGATACATTCTACTATTCAAAGGAAACCCATTGAAGCTTTTTTTTGGAAAAAGAGTAAACACAGACGCAAGGGACATTGAAAAAGAAAGAGATGAAATTACAAAAAGATTCAAAGAAAGACAACTGGACGACAGGAACTATCATAACAAAAATAAATGCGAACCAAAGACTTACGATCCAGAACATACCATTTTCGTGAAAGAAAATAAGAGATTAGGTACAAAACATAGCAAAGTCTACAGACAGGAAATAGTAAAAAAAACAAGAATACCACAATTCTCACAGAATCAGGGAAGATTGTCTACAAAAATAATATAAGGAACTAGTAAATTACAATTTTCAGACCACTTTTTGGTTTAACAATGGCTGACGTTAAAATACTGGACTATACGAACTCCCATATTGTGACTTTCAATTCTGGAACGGCAAAATTACAGACAGGAACATTTAAAATAATACATGTAATAGAGACTGATGCATACCAAGAGCTAGTCAATAATATGCTACAGACAGTAAGCCAAAAGGTTAGTGAATATCACTTCCTTCGTCCTTTCCTAGTACCCGAAATGACGGAGATTCAAGGGTATTTAGATAGGCTAAGGCCAAAGGTAAAACGATCTCTGAATTTTATCGGATCAGCATGGATGTGGATTGCGGGAAATCCAGATCATGATGACTTTAAAATAATTACGCAAAAAACTAATACAGTATTGGCTAATAATAACAAACAAGTCGTCATTAACAAATTGTCACTAGAGAAAATAAATGAATTAACAATTAAAACTAATGAAATCATAAAACACATAAATTATAATGACACTGAAAAAGAAAAACTCATAACAGATTTAAGAATTAAGATAAGCATACTAAAAGAAGAATTAATTAATATCCAATATGCCATGCATTGGGCAAAATTAGGCATTGTAAATCCCTTTATATGATCGTCAAACGAAATAAACACTGTAAATGAAATACTAAATAGAGATTCTATTCTATATGTTAATATAGAACAGGCATTTGAATTTGCAGAAATAAAAATTGCATCAATTAGCAATTCACTTGTCTATATTATAAATATCCCAACCACAGATAAAGTTTTATGTAATAAATTATTAATTAAGCCAATAAAATTTGAGAAATTTATAAGCAAACTTAATTTCAAAAATTTACTGTTATGTAATAAAAGTATCTTTGGTATAAGAAATGTTTGTAAAAATTATAATAATATTACCATCTGTAATAATGATAATTTAGTTTCTCTTAATAACGATAATTGTTTAGTTAATTTAATTAAGAGTAAACCATCTAACTGCAGTATAATAGATAATATCCCCTGGTACGATTTTTTTAAACCAATTTAACGGCACTATCCGCCTCAATGGAGAACCACAACAACTTCTGGGAACATATGCCATACAATTCCACAATACAACAATAATAATCGAAAATAAGACGTATAATTTTTTGAAACCACAAACCTTCAACCTTTGCCAGCAATATTAAAACATAAGTCTTCCTAATTGAACTTAGAAGAAACGCTTTCATTGGAAATAATTAAAGAACTCCAAATGAACAATGCAGTGGCTATAGATTTATTGACGAACCATAATAAATGGAGTCTGACAACCAGTTTTGGACTTTCTTCAAAGACAATACTATCAGTGGGTTATATGCTATTAAAATACGTATTAATGAAAAGGAAAAAGGAATTGGTTGTACTACCACCTCCAAATTCATGTTCCATGCATGAACCATCCGAGGTGCAAAAAATAAATTCAAGCGGGATCGAAGGAATTTCGCATTTCCAATATTCCCTACCAATCGAGGAATATTAACACCGAAAATGCTAACATTAGCTTTTTCCCACACTCCAATAATTATCCAGAATTTGTCAACAAAAACCGGAAGTCGCGTGGAGGCATTAAACAATAACTAAGTATGCCAATCAACACACGCGAAATACTCCAGACTCTGATTACCAGAAAATTTATTATGCTGACGATGTAATAATATTTAGAACAAGTTATTGTTAAGAATAATAATGTAATTTATGTTCATTTCTGTTTTGGAAGTGAGTGAATAAAGGTATATTTTTTTAAAGAAATTAATATTAAAAATATTAATTTACATGACACAGTTTCAATACCAAAAGTCCTATGGACATAATACACTTTTGAGTGAATTTTTATCAACTTAATTCATTTCGTTCGGAAGCTAGACGGACAGACGGAAGGATATTGCTAAATCGACATAGAATTTTATGCTGATCAAGAATAAATATACTTTGTTGGGTCTAAAATGCATATTTCGATGTGTTACAAAACGGAATGACAAATTTAATATACCCTCCACACTATGGTGGAGGGTTTAAAAACTTCTATATATCTCAAAATAAATTCTTAAAAATAATCTGTAACCTTCCTTGGTACTATTCGACATCATCGCTGCATTTCAAAAATTGTATATGTTGAAGATAAGTTACAAATTATGACGCAAAAATTTGCTGAACGTTGTCGTTTTTCTAGTTTTTCGCACATTAATTCTTTATATTGAGATCTTCTATCAAAAATTTTATCCTAGGAGATACAAATTATTAACATTTATAAATTAATACACATTAATATTTCTTGTTAGCATTTGTGTAATATTTTCCCCTAACATTCAATATCTTCCATTATCCATAAATTACATAAACGAACTATACTGAAAAAAAAATTGTTAAATTGAACTCATAAACATATTTATTAGAATTTATTGTAGTAAACCATATGCTAAAATAACAATAAAAATATACGAAAAAAATTACTATCAATACAAAAAAAAATTAAAAAAGCTGTAAGTTCGGTCGGGCCGAACTTTGAATCCCCTCCACAATACGGAACAAATTTCAATTTTCAAAAAAATAAAATCCTATAAAAATTCTGTTAAAATCTTAAAAATACCGAATATAGCCGTTATATTAGGGTCTATACGTCAACGTGGACCGCCATAGGACACTTTTGTCAAAAGACTTTACAAAATACAAATGCGAAACTTGAAAAAAATCTGTTTATAATGTCGCTAAAATCATCATAATACAGAATATCGGGAGGTATCGATATATGGGGGCTATAAGAAGACGTGGACCTGCATAGACAGTTTTCTGTCATAGGCTGTAATATCCATTACGACCTCCAAATTTGGTATTTGAAGGGAATTCAAAGTTCCGCCCGGCCGAACTTACAGCTTTGTTACTAGTTTTTTTTTTTTTGTATTGATAGTAATTTTTTCGTATATTTTTATTGTTATTTTAGCATATGGTTTACTACAATAAATTTTAATTAATTTAATGTGTTTAAGAGTTCAATTTAACAATTTTAGCTTAGTCAGTATAGTTCGTTTATGTAATTTATGGATAATGGAAGATATTGAATGTTAGGGGAAAACATTACACAAATGCTAATAAGAAATAATAATGTGTATTAATTTATAAATGTTAATACGTTGTATCTTCTAGGATAAAATTCTTGATAGAAGATCTCAATATAAAGAATTAATGTGCGAAAAACTAGAAAAAACGACAAAGTTCAGCAAATTTTTGCGACATAATTTGTAACTTATTTTTAACATATACAATTTTTGAAATTCAGCGATGATGTCGAATAGTACCAAGGAGGGTAATAGATTATTTTTAAGAATTTATTCCACCATAATATGGAGGGTATATTAAGTTTGTCATTCCGTTTTGTAATTGGGTCATGTAGGTCCACGTCTTCGTATAGCCCCCATATAACGGTACCTCCCCATATTCGGTATTTTGTTGATTTTAGCGACAATATTTATCGGAATTGTTTCCAAATTGGTATCTGTCTACAGCCTAAGACAGAAAATGAGCCATGTAGGTAAAAGTCTTCGTATAGCCCCCCATATAACGGTATCCCCTAAATTCGGTTTTAGATGATTTTAGTGACATTATTTGCCGGAATTGTTTCAAATTTGGTATTTGAAGTTCGTAATGGATACAACAGCCTATTCCAGAAAATTATCTG
Organism: Musca domestica; assembly: GCF_030504385.1. Taxonomy (NCBI): domain Eukaryota; kingdom Metazoa; phylum Arthropoda; class Insecta; order Diptera; family Muscidae; genus Musca; species Musca domestica. Next base: position 17,229,035 of record NW_026712115.1, on the reverse strand, counting down.
TGCAGGTCTAAGTTTTAAAACCGCCATGGTACCTCCCTATATTCGGTATTTTGATGATTTTAGCTACATATTAAACATATTTTTTTCAAGTTCGCATTTGAATATTGTATGAGCTTATGACAAAAGTTGTCTATGCAGGTCCACGTCTTCGTACAGACCTAATATACGTCTAATTTCGATATTTTTAAGATTTTAACAGAATTTTTAACGGATTTCATTTTTTGAAAATTGCCAAATTTGTACCAAATGGAGGAGGGTATTCAAAATTCGGCCCGGCCGAACTTACAACTTTTTTACTTGTTTAATATGACAATTTGATGCTGTATACCACATCGCTGCAGCATAAAACAAAATTGTTTGAAAAATAGTTTTAACAATTAATAGTTTATGGACGATATTTAATTCAGATTTCCTATATAACGTCTTTTTTGTCAAATTAATTTTGTGAATGATGTAGCTGATGTGCTCATTGAATAAAAGCTTTTTATCTAAAATTGCTCCGAGGTATTTAACATTATTTCCCCAAGAAACTCCTGGTGTGAAACAAATCTTTTTTTTTCTCGTAAAGAAGATATATTGGGTTTTTGATTCATTAATCATAACTTTCTATTTGATGAAATAACGCAGTGTGGTTTCAACTGCTGCGTTCAAGGTATTTATATTTGTGGATAAAATATCCGAACATAGATTTCTGTGTACGAATATTGTAAACAATAAGGGATAGACAAGATTCCTGAGACAGCCTGCACCAATACGGTACGATTGAGAAAGTTTTTCCAATGAAGGTTCTATCTGACAAAAAACTTGTTACAATTTTTATTGCCAATATATCGAGACCTATCAGTTATAATTTATGAATTAGGGCGTCGTGTCATACTGATTCGAAAGTCGCATTTACGTCCAGTAACACCATAGCTGTTGATTTCCCCAAGTACAATTTTCTTTGCTAGTATTTTTAATTCTTACCAACGGTTGAATAGTATTATGTTCTACCCGAAAGCCGAATTGTTGAGGCGGTAGTATATTAAGGTCTTATATAAACAGAAGCTTTACGGACTTCAGCGTTTAAATTATTTGTTGGATATGGTTTGCACTGATTCAGAGGGGATTATCATAAAGACGAATGTCATATATTTTTTAAGAGAGTTTTTAATCAAATCCTAAGCGTAACGATCGCTTGGATGCTCTGAGATTTTTTAATTATTATAAAAATGTTGAGCGAATAATTCAGCTTTGTCAAGGTTGATGAGATAGATTTGACCGTTTCAAAACTAGCATATTTTTACTTTTATTCCTAATAACTTTAGAAATTTTGCAGAATTTTTTTACCGCCTTTGGGGAGATTACATAATGATTCATTACAGCTTTTATTTATAAATTCCGAGACTAGCTGGGAAATTAAATTATTAAGAAATGACAATTGTGAGTTATTAAGCGGGGTTCTTTGTCCGATCCATTTTTTTCTAGTACAAACTGGTTGGAAATGCTTTTTAATGGAACACTAAAATGCACTGCATCGTTTATAAGTTGAGTGCATTTTTCAATCAAGCAATAGATACCATATATGCTAAAAATTGGCATAACTGTCAATGGATCCACATTATTGTTTACAAAACGCCGAAATCTAAAGCAATTTGCTTTATTAATATCATACTTTACATTATTTTAATTCCTATAGGACAGATTGGCTGTTATAACAACAGGAAGATGATCAGAGTTGAGTGTAAAAAGTATTGCAGCAGAAGAAAATAAACTTGGAAGATTAGGTAAAAAAAGTCTAGTGTCGATGAATTAACTGTACTAATTGCGACTAAAGTGGGCTCAGAAGGAAAAACCAAGGCAAATGAGTTCAAAGTTGCCAAATCATTCATTATACCTCCCCCCAACAATTTAATTTTGCACAACCTTAATTCTGGTGTCTACTATTGAAATCGCCGTCAATTATGTAGTCTCCTCGAATAGAAGAGAACTTCAACAAATCGCATTTAAATTGTGTTCTTTTAGTGTTAGAAGGGCCAGCAGAACCTCCGAAAACTCGCAGCTAAAAAGAGTGATAAATCTGTTATCAGATAAATATATTTTAATACCAACATTTTCTATTATTGAGGTATCAAGAGAATGAATGTATTCATGCTTAATTTTCCTATTAACTACCACTGCAACACCTCCTCCCCTCGAGATTTGTCTTTTATTGCAGTAGCAAGAAAAATCAGCATGAGATATATTAGTATTATCTTTGAGCTATGTCTCATTAATCATAGCTACATCAATATTTTCCCCCAAAAGGAAATCAAACAAGTAAAAAAAAACATTAAGTTCGGCCGGGCCAAACTTTTAATACCCTCCACCTTAGGGTAAAGGAAACATTAGAAGAAATGTGGCAAAAACCATTAAAATGCTAAATATCGGGAGGTACCGTCATATGGGCGCTACACCAAATCGTGGACCTACACATGCAATGTTTTGCCAAAGGAGCTAGAACCCATTATGACCTACAAATACAAATTTTCAGACAAATCCGTAAAAAAATGTGGCAAATCTCAAATTACCGAATATCGGGAGGTACCGTTATATGGGGGCTATACCAAAACGTGGACTTCTAATTACAAACGTGGTCAATGATCTACAACTACCAATTTTCAGAGAAATTCTTGAAAAAATGTGGCAAAAACCATCAAAATGCCGAATATCGGGAAGTACCTTTATATGGGGGCTATACCAAATCATGGATCCATACATGCAATAATTTGACACCGGAGCTGGAACCCATTATGACCAACAAATACCAATTTTTAGACAAATCCGGGAAAAAATGTGGCAAAAAATTAAAATACCGAATATCGGGAGGTAGCTTTATATGGGGTCTATACCAAAACTTGGACCTATACATGCAATGTTTTGACACACGCGCAGGGACCCGCTATGTCCTACAAATACCAATTTTCAGACAAATCCGTGAAAAAATGTGGCATAAATCATCAAAATACCGAATATCGGGAGGTACCGTTATAAGGGGACTATACCAGAACGTGGACCGATATGTCTCATTTTCAATACCAACTATCCTAGACACAATACAAATTGCTCTGCTAAATTTTGGCGCTCTACGTCAAATAATGTGGGCTATATTGTGATTTTAACAGACGGACATCGTTAAATCGACTTAGAATTTTATGCTGATAATGAATACACAAACGGAATGACAAAGTTAATATACCCTCCTTTCCAAGGTGGTGAAAGCAAGCGAAGTAATAACTTCAAACTGATCAGTTTTAGATTTACAATGTTTTAAGTTGTCAATTAATTCAGAAGTTAGTACTTTCAGTTGTTCTACAGAGAACAAATCATTTGTATTATTAACATGAACATTTGAAGCTAACATAACTGGATCTATTGTGATTTGACTTTTGTACATGTGTTACGTTAAGCAAACCAATATTGCTTCTGTTGAATCCATTTCGGCCCCTTGAATTAATATAATTTTACTCCGACAAGATGGATCAGTCGATTTATGTGCCTCACCGCAACTTGCACATTTAATTTTATTTACGGTGCTCTCCCTTGTTTTGTGATGGCCGGTACAATTTAAGTATAATGGTTTAATATGACAACTATCAGAGCCATGGCCGTGCATTTGACAGTTATAACATTGAGTTTTTTTTTGGCTTTAGCCTGGTAACTCCAAGTGGTGCGTAAGCGGTTTATAAATCTAAAATTTTGTTTGACTTCCATGAGGCTTAATGCATTTATAATAATGTCTATATACAGAATAATGTCGTTGTTTTGTTTATCTTTTCCGAAAACTGGTTTGACATTAAGACAATTTAACCCCAACTTAATTAATTAAAAAATTCTTCCTCTTTGTCCTTAAGATATTTTACGGCATTATTGTAATCATATTGAAGATTGTAGAAAATTTTATGAAATTTTTATTTAAACATTTTGAATTGCATAATCCGTAATATGCAATTCACTGCAAAACGATTTAGTTTTTTTCAGTATCAGATTTCACAATTGTTATTATCATATTTTTAACTATCATGGTATCATATTTTCAACTAGTTTTGGCGTGGGAGCACCTATCTTAGTTTGTAGAAATTACGCCCTTCGCAGCTCTGGTCGGTGATGTGTCGCTCAGTTTTCTCTTATACGCACGTCAAATAATGTGGGCTATATTGTGATTTTAACAGACGGACATCGTTAAATCGACTTAGAATTTTATGCTGATAATGAATATATATATACTTTATGGGGTCTACGACGAATATCTAAGGATGTTACAAACGGAATGACAAAGTTAATATACCCTCCTTTCCAAGGTGGAGAGTATAAAAATTCTATATGTTTACTTATCACACCTCTCGCGTTCCAGGTTATTATTGTAATTTTGTCGCACATTATTACTATATGAATTTGAAAGCAAGCGAAGTAATAACTTCAAACTGATCAGTTTTAGATTTACAATGTTTTAAGTTGTCAATTAATTCAGAAGTTAGTACTTTCAGTTGTTCTACAGAGAACAAATCATTTGTATTATTAACATGAACATTTGAAGCTAACATATTAGCATAACTGAATCTATTGTGATTTGACTTTTGTACATGTGTGACGTTAAGCAAACCAATATTGCTTCTGTTGAATCCATTTCGGCCCCTTGAATTAATATAATTTTACTCCGACAAGATGAATCAGTCGATCTATGTACCTCACCGCAACTTGCACATTTAATTTTATTTACGGTGCACTCCCTTGTTTTGTGATGGCCGGTACAATTTAAGTATAATGGTTTAATATGACAATTATTAGAGCCATGGCCGTGCATTTGACAGTTATAACATTGAGTTTTTTTTTTTTTTGGCTTTAGCCTGGTAACTCCAAGTGGTGCGTAAGCGGTCTATAAATCCAAAATTTTCTTTCACTTCCATGAGGCTTAATGCATTTATAATAATGTCTATATACAGAATAATGTCGTTGTTTTGTTTATCTTTTCCGAAAACTGGTTTGACATTAAGACAATTTAACCCCAACTTAATTAATTAAAAAATTCTTCCTCTTTGTCCTTAAGATATTTTACGGCATTATTGTAATCATATTGAAGATTGTAGAAAATTTTATGAAATTTTTATTTAAATATTTTGATCTGCATAATCCGTAATATGCAATTCACTGCAAAACGATTTAGTTTTTTTTCAGTATCAGATTTCACAATTGTTATTATCATATTTTTAACTATCATGGTATCATATTTTCAACTAGTTTTGGCGTGGGAGCACCTATCTTAGTTTGTAGAAATTACGCCCTTCGCAGCTCTGGTCGGTGATGTGTCGCTCAGTTTTCTCTTATACGCACTCATAGTATGAGTGTGAAAGAAAACAGAACATACAAGAAGAGTAATAAAAACTATTATACACTCTCTGTCTCTCTCTCTGTCGGTAATTAAGGGCAAACACCGAATATGTTCTTTTAATTGATTGTTGTTGTTTTTACATATGAAATGAACTGTTAGAAACAATGACACGTGCACTTGCGTTTCATCCGTCACACGTCCGAAGTCAACAATGGCACAATGGGAACTGATTAATAGTAATAATAACTCTTATTATTTTATTTATAAGAAGAACAATTTATTTGTCACCTGGGGAAATGATCATGAGAATATGAACAGAATAGGCTGTTTAATAAAATTCTTTAATTGGTTTACGATAAATGTTTATGTTTTTCCATCCCGATGAAATATGCAAGGATTCTGCCACAGGAAGTAAAACCCGTTAGAAACTCTTAATATAAATATTAAACAATTAATGGTGGTACAGTACAGTTATGTGGGGACTATAAAAAAAGTGGAACTGTGGTTTAAATTGCTCAAGTAGCGAATGTCGGGAGTTCTGGTATTATCTGGGCCACAAGAAAACGTGAATCTACATAAACAATGTTTTGAAACAAGACAATTTAACAATTCCGTTTGAAAAAGTTACGTTAAAAGTTACTTTTACATGAGGGCTATAAGGATACGTGAACCTATATGAACAATGTTCTGCCACAGAAAGTGGAATCCATTACAAAATCTAAGTACAAAATTTTCACTAATTCCCTTTGAATATCGTGAGATACTGTTATTTGCGAGGTACAGAAAATGAGAACGTATTAAGGCATTGTCTGGCACAGGAGGTAGAACCCGTAAAATGGGGGGGGAGTGCTATACAAAAACGATTACCTTTATAGTCCATTTACGAACTTAACATGAAAAATCTTAGCCATCCATCTCAATTCGTTCCAAAGTTACGTGATTACAACAGACAGATGGAGAGTCAGACAGATAACAGACGGACATCGTTAAATCGATTTAGAATTGAATGTACACTTTGTTGAGTCTTTGAAGGAGTTAGAAGTAGAATGTTGGAAGGTATTTAAATTTATGTGAAATATATCACAGTACATGCACTTGGAAATATATTGGGAAAAGAAAGTAAGAGCGCGCATGAAAAGAGTCTATGTTATATACTAGGGCAGTTTGGAAAGTTCTTAGCCTAACAAAAAAAGCGCGGTAAGACAGACAAAAGTTAAGTAATTTAGAAACATCCGTCTCTGTTATGAATTTCGATTCGATCTGACAACTCCTTCATATAGAAATAGGTTTTCAAAACAGATGCATCGGCAATTTTTATACCCTACACCACAAGGGTAACAGGCAAAAGGAAACGAGATAGACCCATAGTTCCTTTTGATGATCTGCATAGAATCACATTCTGAGTCGATTTATGCATGTCCGTCCGTCCGTCCGTCTGGCCATGTATTTTTGTAAACAAAGTACATGTCGCATTTATTGCCCGATCCACATGAAATTTTGCACAGATCATTTGTTTGGCCAAAGGACGAACCCTATTGAAATTGGAAATAATCGGTCAAAATTTAGATATAGCTCCTATATATATCTTCGTCCGAATTGTATGGAATTTTGCATATACACCCAAATTAGGCCTGAAAATAAGTATGCCAAATTTGGTCGAAATCGGTTCAGATATAGCTATAGCTCCCACATATATTGTTCATCCGATTAGTTATTTTTGTCCTCCGCAGCCGTAATATGCACTCTGCAACAACAATATTTGGGGAAATATATCAAATGCAGCTCAGAAATACATTTGCCAAATTTTATCAAGATCGGTTCAGATTTGGATATAGCTCCCATATATAACTTCGTCCGATTTACCTTTTATTGTGCACCAAACGTCTAATATTTGTCTAAATGGGATGGAATTTGGTACTTACGACCGAATTGAGTCTAGAAGCTAGTATGTCAAATTTGGTGAAGATCGGTTCAGATATAGCTATAGCTTCCATATATATTGTTCATCCGATTTGTTATATTTGTTACCCACAACCGTAATATGCACTCCGTAACAACGATATTCAGGGAAATATATTAAATACAGCTCTGTAATATCTTTGCCAAGTTTTATCGAGATCGGTTCAGATTTGGATATAGCTCCTATATATATATTTAACCGATTTTAAATTATTTGTGCACCAAATGGGCAACATAAGTCCGAATTTAAAAGATACAAATACTTCAATATATTTAGTCTTTTGAACTTTAAATTATAATTATAATCACAGGGTGTATGATTGAATGCTCCCATAAAAACTTTTAATTATTATGCGGAGCTCTACTAAATTAGCAAAGTGGTGTAGGGTATCATAAAGTCGGCCCCGCCCGACTTTAAGACTTTCTTTATGCGTGCTGTCATTATTTACATAAAAAAGGAGTATCGGGACAAGAAATTCATAATGATATGGTGAATGTGTTAGGTGAAAGTGATGCAAGAGTACAAATTGACATTATTAATCGGAATTGTTTCAAATTTCGTAATTAATGCTACAGCCTAAGACAGAAAATAGTCTGTGCAGGTCAACATTTCCAAATGGTCCAAATTCGTTCCAAAAGGGAGGGTATTCAAATATCGGCACGTGCGAAATTACAGCTTTTGTATACCCTCCACCATAGTATGGAAGGTAAATTAAGTTTGTCATTCTGTTTGTAACATCTCGAAATATACATTTAAGACCCCACAAAGTATATATAAGGACAAGAAATTCATAATGATATGGTGAATGTGTTAGGTGAAAGTGATGCAAGAGTACAAATTGACATTATTAATCGGAATTGTTTCAAATTTCGTAATTAATGCTACAGCCTAAGACAGAAAATAGTCTGTGCAGGTCAACATTTCCAAATGGTCCAAATTCGTTCCAAAAGGGAGGGTATTCAAATATCGGCACGTGCGAAATTACAGCTTTTGTATACCCTCCACCATAGTATGGAAGGTAAATTAAGTTTGTCATTCTGTTTGTAACATCTCGAAATATACATTTAAGACCCCACAAAGTATATTCTTGATCAGCATAAAATTATATGTTGATTAAGCGATGTCCGTACGTCTGTCCGAACCAAATGAATTAGGTTGATATAATTTTTCACAAATGTATATTATGTCTGCAGGACTGTTGGTATTGAAAATGGGCAATGTAGATCAACGTTTTGGTATAGCCCCCATTTATTAGTACCTCCCCTTTTGCCGGTATTTTGTCGTTTTAAGCGACATTATTCACCGGAATTGTTTCAAATTTGGTATTTGAAGTTGGTAGTGGATATTACAGCCTATGACAGAAAATTGTATGTGCAGGTCCACGTCTGCGTATAGCCCCACATAACGGTACCTCCCAATATTGGGTATTTTGACGATTTTAGGGACATTATTCACCGGAATTGTTCCAAAATTAGTATTTGAAGCTCGTAATGGATACTACAGCCTATGACAGAAAAGCTCCTATATCCGTAAACCATATAATGGTTTCTCCCTATATTCTGTATGAGCTACATTATTCACAGATTTTTTTTCAAGTTTCGCATTTGAATATTGTAATGGCTTATGACAAAAGTTGCCTATGCATGCCCAAGTCATCGTATAGACCCTAAAATAATGGCTATATTTGGTATTTTTAAATTTTAACAAAATTTTTAACCAATTTTATTTTTTTGAAAATTGCCAAATTCGTTCCAAATGATGCAGGGTTTTCAAAGTTCGGCACGGCCGATCTTACAGTTTTTTTTACTTGTTTTTGTATTAATAGTAATTATAATATTAATTATTTTATTTATAAGAAGATCAATTATTTGCCTCCTGGGAAAATGCTCACAGTTATGATAACATCATAACAACGGGTGGGTAGACGTAGGCAATTGTATGCAGCATAGAAAGTTATACTGTATTGTTGCACGTTAGTCTTGCTGACTAATGAAACACTTGGAAAATTCCAGGAAACAGTACATATACAAACTTTAACAGATATATATAATATATCACTTGATTAATAAATCACGTTACATTTATATTATAAATTTCTTAGGTCACTTGCCTTAAGGAATGCCAGCAAGGAAAGGACTACTTGCACCGCAAAACACTTTTTTGGATACGATTGCCACTCGGTTTGATGGAACCCGTAAGTTTACTACATTCCATTTTTTTTATTATGCAATATATATATATTAATATATATTAATTTATTCATTTATTTCAGATTCAAACTTTGTTTTGGGCAATGCCCAGGCGAATGGAAATCCAATTGTATATTGTTCGGATGGCTTCGTGGATCTGACCGGATATTCACGTGCTCAAATTATGCAGAAAGGTATAAGCATTTATCTTATATAATCACTGGCACAGTTTATTGAAAAAGGAGTTGTAATTATCGTACAATGTAATCAATGTCTTGTACAAATGCCATTCAATCCTCATTTTTTATTTGTATGGCTTTGTGTGTCAAATTTAGCTTTGTTTTGTGTGTGTATTCTTTTCAATGCTATACAATAAATATGCAAAATTTCAGCAAATTTTTGACAAAATAAAAGTGGGAGTGGGTGGGTCCACCTTGAAAAGGAGGGTATATTAACTTTTGTCATTCCGTTTGTAACATACCTAAATATTCATCGTAGGCCCAATAAAGTATAAGTTAACACGTTACAGTTAACAACCTAAAAATATCCCCAATAACATTCCGCTGACGCAATGTATGTGGCCGTTCAAGCAACTTAACTCCACACACAGTGGTTCTCACTGCACACATGGTAGCAACGATTTGCAGCAAGTAATCCGATTCCACACATTTTTTGCCTGCGTTGCAATGTAGGAAATGGCGAACGGCAAGGCATAGAATAAGCTACTGAAATTAGGTTTAGTTTTCTTACGAAACTCAACTTAAATAAATAACTTATAAATCGTGGTAAAATAAAAGAAATAATAATAAAAAAAGTTTAAACTAATAATCTAAAAGAGATTCAGAAAACAAAATCTAAAAAATGTTATAACTAAAACAATTTAAAGGCATCAAGCAGTGATATTAAAAAAAAAAAAAAAAAAAAACAGAAAAAAGGAAAAACTTTAATATCCTACATGAATGTTGTGGAGAACAACTAGCAGACTTTCAAAAAACAAAGGAAAAAACTGAGTGGAACAAGCTTTGATAAAAACGAGAAACATTTTAAAGCATCCTATATGAAAATGGTAAAGGAAAACTAACAGACTCTCATAGAAATAAAGTCTAAACAAACAAAAGATTCGTAGCTAAACAAAATTTTAAATACCGTACGTGGTATATAAAAAAAATAATAAATAAACCTAAAGCTAATAAGCTTCGAAAGAACTTGGACAGCGAAGAGGATAATTTCATTTTGTCACCAGAGCTTCGGAACAGTCTGAGCAGCGCAGAAGTCAGAAAACGTCAAACAACAGGAAGCCAGACAGCAATTCAGTCAACAACATCGAAAACAATCAAAGAAGTCCATATTTAAGAAATTTTTTGTATGTTAAGAGAAATATTGTATTCTAAAAAAAAACTATATATATATATATATATATACATATATATATATATATATATATATATATATATATATATATATATATATATATATATATATATATATATATATATATATATATATATATATATATATATATATATATATATATATATATATATATATATATATATACATATATATATATATATAAGGATTAATAATAAAATCTCTGTGAAAAGAAGTCTTTCAAATAAAATAACTATAACCTAAGTAAATTATTGCAATGGTTGCGCCGCGTGAATAAGGAGGATAACCAATATGTGCTAGAAGAAGTAATGGAGGGACTTAGTAGGAAAACTGAAGAAAAGAAGGAAAATGTTTTAGAACAAGGCAACTGGTGGAACGACGGGGAAATGGCAATGACAGCAAAACATGTTAGAGGTTGCAGTAAGTATGGCTTTAACGATCCAGAAATAGGTATTTGAAAAACAGATAGAGGAAATTAACCAGCGGTTTAATCAAATTGTCTTCACGACTCCCCAAGTCGAACCATTTAGGTCCACTGCTGCATCCATAAATGAGATGTATAGAATGGATTCACTACGTGTATTCATATCTGTAACTAAAAAATGTTTGAGCGATCTCCTTTTTTCAGCTCGACCCTCCGATTTATCCTCAGTTCTATCATTAGCTCAGGAAGTCGATTCTAACCACGAGCGATAACTTTTTGCCACCAACTACGCAAGATACCTCGAGGATAAAGAAGAACAAAAAATAGATATAATTTTATAGGTAACCAAACATTAAAAAATCCTAATTTTTCAAAACTACAAAGCTTTGGCAACAAAACTCCTCAAAGAGAGGAGTCTGTCCAACCAATGGAAGTTGATGAGTATGCGATTTAGGCAACCAACTAGATTTCAGGCAGGCCCGTTCAAGCACAGTACCAATACACTCAAATGCAAAAGCAATATCGATTTCACCATTGCAGGCACGATACTACAATAATCAGGCCTCCGGACAAGCTGTGAAAAGACATAATAGTGGTTCTGCTAGATTTACAGGACCTAAGCAAAAAAGGATCGATTTCATCTCACAAGAAACACGTGAACAGAATCTGGACGAATACCACAATTTAGCCGAAACAGTGGTGTCGGAAATCGACGATGAGGAAGAATTTGAACAGATGAACAGCAGGAAAGGACAATTGCAGGGAAAACTATAAGATTGTGATAGACACAGGCGCATCAAAAAATTACATAAAGACTCTAAAAGAACTCAGTAACATAGTATTAACGAAAAATATTGTATCAATCTTTTTAATACAAATACCTCATTTTTTATTTTACAATCGCTGTCGACCTTCGGTGGTGTAAATCGGGATCAGTAATTTTAGACACAACATAACCTAACATAGCATTAAATTTAAAAGAGAGAGATACCAAATGTACACCCGCCTATACACCATGCCCCATATATATTAAGGGGAGGTCATAAACACGCATAGCTATCTCACATGTGGCAAGCAAACATGCTGCACTTGCTTATCAGTCGATTAAAGATTACATCCCGTAATCTAACTCCAGAATAACACATGTAGCGATTGAAAATTCTATATTATTTATCCCTAATTCGAAGGTCTGCTCACCACATTTTCTTATCTTATTTAATGTGGACTATATTAAGAAGATCCCTGTTTAACAAATTCTCCCATCTACACTAGGTATAAAATATACAAATTACAAAACTAAAGAATCAGAAAATATTGGTATTAAAAAATATAACAGAAGTTGGGTAAGTGATAGTACTCAGAAAACTCCTACATCTTTCCAGCCGGTCTCCCTTGAACATCCAACCTCCTCTATCTGCCGGCCGCAATTTCCATGCTTGTCACTCCATCTGCCTTTTTCTAGCTGCATCATTTCCACCAGGCATCTTTATGGCAACTTGGGCTTCCTTAAGCACCTTATTGCCCAGCGACACATATGGATATTCTTCTTCATCTCGATGGCAAACAGCTTATCTTTGACCTCTTCCCGTTTCGACATAACATTTTGCTTCTTTTGACATTTGGAAACTTCTATATGAGCCTCTTCAACCATCATATCTTTGCTGATATTGACCGTTCCATGTTATGTAGGCCACTTGTTTTTTCAAGCCAAGGACTTTCTATTCGGTCTCCACCTTAAGAGTCTGCGTGGCTTCAAGGATGGCCCAAACATCTTCCGAGTACAGCCTCGCTGTTGCATTCGGCTGACTTGGTCTGATAGCAGCGACTAGATTGGACTTCTTTAGAAGCATCTCTTAAAACCGCTTATGAACGTCTGGATAGCATTTTACGCGACAGAGGGCGTCCATAAGTTTTTCTGTGACAAACTCATATACGCTTTCTATGGCTTCTTCCGTCTTTAATGTACTCATAATTTCCGTAATAGTACCCATCATTTCGGGAAGTGTCGAAACCTCTTCCTTCATTTTCATCATTGGCGGCCTTTTCACCGATTCGTCCTCCTGGGGAAATGCCTCATCCCTTGTGTTTGAAGATCTCAGGCATGAAGCCCTTTTGGTGTGCACCACCAACGCAGTCTTCTGTGCTGAAGTCTCTTTCTTACTTAGAATCTTTTTATTTGGCTTATAAGTTTCCTCTGTATGGGAACAATTCCAGCTATAGTGTAATGTTACGATAAATTAATGCATGCGAACTACCCTTGTATTGATCACCTGTAACTAGGCTAAGTAGATCAGCTGATTAACAGCTGTAGTTTTAAGGATTGCAAATTCTGTCATGACGCATTAACCCAAGGTCTGAAGAGGTTGACACTGGAGGAATATTTCAAGGCCAACAGCAGATTAAGGAAGAAAAGCTGACGCGGATTCCCCCACTGAAAAACCTAAACACCGCCTGCGTCGACAACTGGCAGCTGTGAAAGAGGCTGTGAATGCGGATCCTCCACCATCTTGGCAAAAAGCCACACAAATATGGCTACAAATAGATGCTCTGGGAGCTCAGATGAGATGTAAAATTTCACAAGCTATTCAATGTATTGGGACTTCAGAACTCATGTTAGAAATTGATGGAGAGACATTGTGTCATGATTTTCACGTAGTCGCAGATGATTTACCAATACATACAGATGGAATTATTGGTCGAGATATTTTAGCAAAATATTATACCATAGCATTTAATACTGATAATAGAGAGATTGTAGTGCCAATGAATGCAAGGCCGGTTCAGAATGAGCAGTTGTTAATACCTGCAAGATCAGAAACGATATTACCGCTTGATATTAAAGTAGATGAGGATAGCATAATACTCAATGAAAATATCTGAAGCAGTCTTTCTAGCGAATTCTTTAGTTCCTGTTAATAGTAAAGTGCATGCTAAGGTGTAAAATACTACTGATGAAGACGTAAAGTTAAACGAATTGAATTGCCAATTCAATTCATTAGAAAATTACCATACATAATACTCTAAAGCTACAAAAGGAAAAAATGATAAAAGGCTTTCGACCTTACTTGATGGGTTAGACATCGGCACAAATGATCCATACGCTATACAATCAAATCGTACAATTCTTGAAGAATTTAAAGGTATTTTTCATTTGCCTGGGGAGCGGTTAAGTGTAAACAATTTTCACACTCTCAAAATACAAATAACAGATTCCTTACCAGTATACATAAAAAATTATAGACTTCTGCAGACGCAGTTGGGAGAAATAAATAAACAAGTCGATCATTTACTACGAGAGGATGTAATCAAATCATCTGTTAGACCATATAATTCACCACTTTTAGTAGTACCAAAAAAGTCAATGGATGCTAAGAAACAATTAAAAAAGCTGTAAGTTCGGCCAGGCCGAACTTTTAATACCCTTCACCATTTGGTACAAATTTGGCAATTTCCAAAAAAAAAAAAAAAAAAAAAAAAAATCCGTTTAAAATTCTGTTAAAATCTTAAAACTACCGAATGTCTATACGACGACGTAGACCTGCATAGGCAACTTTTGCCATAAGTTATTACAATATTTAAAAGCGAAACTTGAAGAAAAATCTGTTTATAATGTAGCTAAAATCATCAAAATACCGAATATAGTGGATACCGTTATATGGGGGCTATACGAAGGCGTGGACCTGCACAGACAATTTTCTGGCATGGACTGAAGTATCCATTACGAAATTCACATGCGAAATTTGAAACAGTCCCGGTAAATAATGTCGCTAAAATCATCAAAATACCGAATATCGTGGGGTACAGTATATGGGGGCTATACGAATACGTGGACCTACATGGCCCATTTTCTGCTTTATGCGGAAGTATCTATTACGAACTTCAAATACCAAATTTGGAACGATTCCGTTAAATAATGTCGCTAAAATCTTCAAAATACCGAATATCGGGGGTAC
The DNA here is from genome assembly GCF_030504385.1 of Musca domestica. NCBI lineage: Eukaryota > Metazoa > Arthropoda > Insecta > Diptera > Muscidae > Musca > Musca domestica. Next base: position 17,213,770 of record NW_026712115.1, on the reverse strand, counting down.
GGTATATGGGGGCTATACGAATACGTGAACCTACATGGCCCAGTTTCTGTTTTATGTGGAAGTATCTATTACGAACTTCAAACACCAAATTTGGAACGATACCGTTAAATAATGTCGCTAAAATCATCAACATATCGAATATAGTGGGGTACCGTTATATCGGGGCTATATGAAGACGTGGACCTACATGGCTCATTTTTGACTTAGGATGTAGTATCCACTACGAACTTCAAATACCAAATTTGGAATGATTCCGTTAAATAATGTCGCTAAAATCATGAAAATACCGGATATCAGGGGCTACCGTTATATCGAGGCTATATGAAGACGTGGACCTACATGGCTCATTTTTTGACTTAGGATGTAGTATCTATTACGAACTTCAAATACCAAATTTGGAACGATTCCGTTAAATAATGTCGTTAAAATCATCACAATACCGAATATTGGGGGGTACCGTTATATCGGATAGGATGTAGTATCCATTACGTACTTCAAATACCAAATTTGAAACGATTCCGGTAAATAATGTCGTTAAAATCATCAAAATACCGAATATCGGGGGGTACCGTTATATCAGGGCTATATGAAGACGTGGACCTACATGGCTCATTTTTTGACTTAGGATGTAGTATCCATTACGAACCTCAAATGTTAAATTGGAAACAATTCCGGTGAATAATGTCGCTAAAATCATTAAAATACCGAATATCGGGAGGTACCGTTATATGTGGGCTATATGATCACTTGGACCTACATGGCCCATTTACGAAATTAACCTGCCTACTGGCAAAATAAACATGTGTGCAAAATTTTAGCCTTCTATCTCAATTTGTTCGAAAGATAGCGTGCTTACAACAGACAGACAGACACACAGACAGACGGACATGGCTAAATCGTCTTAAAATTTTACGCTGATCATTAACATATATACTTTGTTGGGTTTGACATGAGTATTTCGAGGAGTTACAAACGGAATGACAAAATTAATATACCCTCCATAGTATGGTGGAGGGTATAAATATGGCGATTAGTAGTGGATTTCCGTAAACTGAATAACAAAATTGTGAATGATAAGTTTCTGTTAACAAGAATTGAAGATGTATTAGATCGACTAGGCAGACCAAAGTATTTTTCCTCATTGGATATGACGAGTTCTTTCCATCAGTGACTGCATTTTCAACAACGAATAGTCACTATCAATTTAAACGTTTATCTTTTAGCTTGAAGATATCTTCAAACAGCTTGCTTACAATAGCAGAGAATGCTTATAATAGCTCTCAGTGGTTTGGACGCATCTGCATTTTTATATGTGGACGACATAACGTTTTTGGCTCTGGACTGAGAGATCACAACGACGATTTGTGCAACGTTTTTAACTTAACTGCACTTCATAGCATTTAACACTAAATGCTATGAAGTGCAGTTTTATACAACCTGATGTGGTTTACCTGGGACATCTCATAACCGATAAAGGTGTAAGAACTGATCCAATAAAGGATAGAGCAATAAAAAACTATCCTGTACCTACAAACTCAGATGAAGCGAGGAGATATGTAGCATTTTACAATTATTATCGTCGATTTATACCTAATTTTGCAGACAAGGCAAGGAGTTTGAATGCACTTCTGAAAAAGAACAACAAATTTAAATGGAGACCTGGATGCCAAAAAGCTTTCGCAACTTTAAAAAATTGTTAAGTGAAGCCACCAATGTTACAATATCCAGATTTTCAAAGCCTTTCGTGCTAACAACGGCCGCATCTAATTATGCGTTGGGAGCAGTGTTATCCCAAGGAGAAATAGGTAACGACTTGCCCATTTCCAATGCCAGAAACCAGTTATCCAAAAAGAGTTACTTGCTATACACTGGGGAATTATTTTCTTTAGACCATATTTATATGGAAGAAAGTTTATTGTTGTAACTGATCACAGGCCGTTAGTATGACTTTTTTCACATCGAAATCCATCCCCAAAGATGACAGGAATTCGCATTGATCTTTGTGATTACGATTTAGAGAACGCTTATGAAAAAGGAACAGTTAAAAAGCAGCTAAGTTTGGCCGGGCCGAACTTTTAATACCCTCCAGCATTTCGATGGAACTTGAAAATTTTTCAAAAACTTCCGAAAACTACCACTTAAATGAAAGCCGTTATATTGGGGTTATACGAAGACGTGGACCTGCATACAAAAATTTTTGTCATAGGCTGTATTACCCATTACGAACTTCAAATACGAAATTCGAAATAATTCCGGTAAATAATGTTGCTGAAATCATTAAAATACCGAATATCGGGAGATACCGTTATATGGGGCTATACGAAGACGTGGACCTGCATACGAAATTTTTTGCCATAAGCTGCAGTACCCATTGGGATCTCCCAGTACGAAATTTGAAACAATTTCGGTGAATAATGTCGCTAAAATCATCAAAATACCGAATATAAGGAGGTACCATTATATGGAGGCTATACAAGGACGTGGACCTGCACAGACAATTTTCTATTGTAGCCTGTAGTACCCATTTCGAACTTCAAATACCAAATTTGAAACGATTCCGGTGAATAATGTCGCTAAAATCGTCAAAATACCGAACATCGGGCAGTACCATTATATGGGGGCTATATGAAAACGTGGACCTACATGGCCTATTTACGAACTTAACCTACCTACTGGAAAAATAAACATGTGTGCAAAATTTTAGCCGTCTATCTCAATTCGTTCGAAAGAACAGACAGACAGACGGACAATGCTGAATCGTCTTAGAATTTTACGCTGATCAAGAATATATATACTTGGTTGGGTCTGACATGAGTATTTCGAGGAGTTACAAACGGAAGGACAAAATGAATATACCCTCCATAGTATGGTGGAGGGTATACAGATGAACAAAAATGCTGACGCATTGTCCAGAATAAAACTCAACAGCGATTCTTTAAAGGCTTTAATTCCCACGACACCCGAACGTGATCATAAAATTCTTGCTATTACCAGGAGCAAACAAAAACTGTTAAGCAACAAAAACTTAAACAATAAAAAATGATGACAGCCGTCATCCAAAGTCTGATCAACTTTTGATTTGGGAATGTACATCACTCACATATATAAAGAATATAAGAAAACTTAAGTTTACACTACTCAAAGAAAAGAAGAAACCAACAATTGAGATTGGGAAAGACATAATAACTGTGAGTTTCAGCGATAATCCAGTGAACATAGATTTGTCTTTGGAGAAACTGTTAACAAAAACAAATAAACAAGGAATAAAAGAACTAGCAATAAACAAAAATGATGAAATATTCAAATCCATGGTCGTGAAAGAGTTCATAACAATACTAAACAAATTACAGAAAGAACGAAACACAAAATTACAAATAATTATATACCGAGATCTTCAAATGATTAACTGCAAAAATACACAATTAAAATTAATATCAGAGTATCACGATTCAACGCTTGGTGGATATTTAGGTGTCAGAAAGACAACTTTTAAACTCATGATAAAAATATATGTTTTAAACTGTAAACAATGTAGAATCAATAAACAAGCTACACACATAAAAGAAACAATGACATTAACAGATGCACCAGGAACTAGTTTTGAGGTAGTATCAATAGATACAGTAGAATATCAAATGGTTACAGATACATTCTAACAATACAATGCAATTTAACCAAATACATAGTAGCATGTCCTATGAAAACAGAAGATGCAAATTTTAAAATACTAAAGTCTGATAATGGTACAGAGTTCACTAATCAGTTAATGTCTGAGGTATGTCGTTTATTGGAAATAAAACAAATATTTAGCACTCCTTATCACCATGAAACATTGGGTTCGGTAGAGAGAACTCATAGAGTTCTTAATGATTTTCTACTAAATTTTTCAAATAGGGAAGACTGGGACATTTGTATTCCATATTTTGCCTCTGCATACAATACCACACCACATGTTAATACTAACTATTCTCCATATACAAGTAGTCGCAAACCGATTTTGGAATTGAAAGAAAAAATCATATTATAACAACCTCTGATTTGCGTCATATAAAAAACGTTTAAAAATCAACTTATTTTTCATAAAACATTTTAAAAATTTAGACATATCAATGTTCCCAAGTGATGATGTATCTACCTATATTCTTCTACAATGCTATTCTCCTTATGAGTTAGTTTTTGGAAAACTGCCATATTTATCCAATGAAAAAGAACCGAAAATTTACAATATTGAAGAATATTCAAATGAAATTAAGCAAAGACTTAGGTTTTCTCTTTGTAAACCTAAGGAATATTTGGAAAAAATCTAAAAATAAAAGAATTACTAAAAACGAAACTTCTTATCCACTAAAAGTAAATAAAGATGATTTAGTTTTATTAAGATTAATGGATAGTTAAAAAAATCAATCACCTATTTAGGCCCATATAAAGTCATTAGCACTGATGGAGTCAATACTGTAATAGATATAAATGGTAAATTCAAGAAATACCACAATAATGTTTTAAAAAAATGGAGTTATAGTTAATTAATTAATGCTGAAGAGAATAATACAAAATAATTTTTACAAAAGCAAAAATATATTTTTTAGGGTAAGGGTTACGATAAATTAATGCATGCGAACTACCCTTGTATTGATCACCTGTAACTAGTCTAAGTAGATCAGCTGGTAAACAGCTGTAGTTTTAAGGATTGTTATTTTTATGGATATATTAAGAAAACAAAATCTAGGATTAAGTACCGTTATGTTTTATATATAAGGACGATGAAATTGAAAATAAAGTTCAGAAGTTACAAAGAGCCTAAACCGGCTTTAAGACTTCAGAGAAATTAAATAATCAAAAAGCTCTTTTTATTGAGCTGGAAATCGCTGGGAACTAGTTTTGCCTTCGAAAAATTTAAAACATAATTTTCTGCCAAGTGGCGTTTATAAGCACCTGCAAACAAATTGAGGCAGGTCTTCGACCCACACATACATGTCTACACAAAAACATCAGCAGGTTGCAGGCCATCATTACAATAGTTTTAGCTCGGCAACTTTCCACTTTTGAAGATCAATTTTAGCCTAGCTGGCAGAATTTCTTCGAAGTTATGGCAAATTCTACTATATTTAGGCGGAGATTTTTTTTCTCCAATATTCTCACTGATCCGGCTCGAAGGACCAATGCAAACCGGGATCAGTAATTTTAGACACAACGTCTATCTTTGCTGAGCGTTTGTAAGACACTAAATCTATTTATTAAAAAAAATTCTTAAGAACTACTTACGCAAACATTTGATGCTATTCCGGTGAATAATGTCGCTTAAATCATCAAAGTGCTAAAGAGAGAGAGATAGAGATACCAACTTTACACACGCCTATGTGCCATTCCACCATAAATCTAGCTACACGCATATCAGTCTCACATATGGCAAGCGAACATGCTGCACTTGTTTATCAGTCGAGTAAAGATTGTGTCACGTAATCTAAATCCACCATAACACATGCAGCAATTGAAAATTCTATATTATTTATTTCTAATTCGAAGGTCTGCTTACCACATTTTTTTATCTTATTTAATGTGGACTACATTATGAAGATCCCTGTTTAACAAATCCCTCTCGTCTGCACTAGTTAGCCCCGCTATTCTCTTTATAAAAACATGAACAGATGGTATAATTGGGCTTGACCTGCTAACGTAGACGAGTGCACAATTAGATTTTAATAGAAGAAGTTAATTGTTTAAAGTGTGCAAAGTTAAGCTTCACGCAAGTGGAGGACACAAAAGTACCATTGCCAAAAAAGTTCATCAAATGATGAAAAGTATTTTGGGAGTATTTGCTAACTCTAACGAGTTATTACCGTTTAATACAAATATCGTACTGAAAGAGACGAACCGGTCTGCTCAAAATTGTACCTATACCCGATGGGTGTGGCAGACTTTGTTAACAGCGAGATAAAAGAAAAAATGGTACACTTAGGTCATCTAGGTATCCATATAACAACCCCGTATAGGTTATCGATAAGAAAGGTAAGAATGAGTATGGGAATGCTAAAAAACGACTTTTCATAGATTTTAGAAAGTTAAATCAGAGAACTATTGACGACAAGTACCCTATTCCGGATGTGGCAGTAATTCTATCAAATCTGGGAACAGGATAGAGAAAAGACTGCTTTTTCCGTTGCCAACGGAAAATATGAATTCTGCAGGCTTCCTTTCGGGATAAAAAAACGTTCCTAGTATTTTTCAGAGAGCAATCGATGCCATTCTCGAAGAGCAAATAGGAAAGACATGTTATGTAGACAATGTTATATTTTTTTCAGAAAATAAGGATGAACATGTCAAACATATTAAATTGACTATACGATGCTAATATAAGGGTTTCCAGAGAAAAGTCAATTTTTTTAAAGAAAATTTTGAATATCTCGGATTTGTCGTATCTAGTGATGAAAGCCAAACGAGTCCCGAGAAAATAAATTCGATCCGTAATTACGAACAACCAACGACGCTATTCAATGTCAGATGCTTTTTAGGTTTGGCAAGCTATTATAGGTCTTCAATTAGAAATTTCGGCTCAATAGCAAAGAACTTTACCAACATATTGAAATGTGATAACGGCAACATTAGCGCCCATTAATCAAAAAATCTTAGTGATTTTAGATGAAAATCAAGTTAAAGCTATTAACAAATTAAAAGTACTATTAGCCTCGGAGGATGTTCTGCTGCTTTACCCAGAATTTAAAAAGCTATTCGATTTAACGACGGATGCTTCTCCATTATGTTTGTAGCAGTTTTGTCACAAGGTGGTAGGCCAATCACTATGATAGCCATAACACTCAAAGACAGGTTGCTGAACTTCGCAACAAACTAACCCGAATTGCTGAGGAAGCTGAGGAACTATATCTACGGCGTAAGAGATTTGAATATTTATACTGACCACCAGCCACTCATGTTTGCGGTCTCACACCGAATCCCCAACGCTTAGATAAAGCGCTGGAAAACATTTATACGAACATAATGCAAAGGTTTTCTATACACCAGGTAAGGAGAATTTCGTCGCTGACGCATTGTCAGGCCAGAATATCAACGGCTTGGAACAGGAAACCCCTTCCGACGTTGCGACTGCTCACTGTAAGGTTTCCCTTACCTACACCATTGAGACGACGGACAAACCTCTGAACTGCTTCAGAAATCGAAGAGTTGTAGTAGAAGCAACATTTTCCAGAAAGAAAATACTAATTTCATTTTATTTTCTAAAAATTCTGGCACTGCAAAGAAATGTTTTAGACATTTTCGACAAAAACGAAAATGTCAAACAAATTCTCTTACTCTATTATTTCCCGATGATGACCAAAGTGACTAATGAAATTGTGACCAACTGTAGAATTTGCACAAAGGCCAAATGTGCATCCGTGTAAACTGGAGATGGACCCAACCCCAATCCGGTCTTAATCAGGCAAAATGCTGCACGCCGACATATTTTTTACTGAGAATTTTTTTTTTCTGAATTGTGATCTGGGGAATTTCTTCGCGCTCTATAGTTGATTTGAAAGCCCTAATTATTCAACTTATGAACTCTCTCCGGACAAGAAATATATTTACTACGACAACGAACCGTCACTAAAATCGGAAATTATTACATCCTTGCTATGAAATCATTTTGGCGTTACAGTTGCAAACGCGCATCGCAAGATGCCTTAAACTAGAAAAGAAAATTGATAGTACAGTTGACCTCATTCTACTCGCAACAGTGCACTTCAACCGGACAATCCTCACCGTAACAAAAGAAAGACCAGTTGACGTACTACGATCCGCATCTTCTAATACTAGACAGGAAAAAAATAAGAAAAGAAGCTCAGCAGACATTATTAGAAAGGAAAAGTAGAAGCTGATTTAGGGACTACAGTTCTTATTATAGAGAAGGTAGTCCATAAGGTCATCTTTAGATTTTTTTTGTATCTGTCTTAACTTTTTAAGGGTTTGAGACAGTACTCGTATTTTTAACGACATCAAAATTGATGGACTACACTAACTCGAACTACTTAACTATTATGGACGATAACGTTATCAATTGGTCAGACTTCGATTATTTAAGACATAGTTCCAACTTGACCAGATATCTTGAGATTGCTGAAGCAACGAAACCACTAACGGATCATTTTCCTTTATCTCACATGAAGAAATTAATGGAGTCCGATTCACCATAGAAACACAAGAAGCAATTATTTATTGGCACTGACCTCAAAGTTATTCCGGGAACTCCAGATTTTGAGGATATACAATTTAAATACAGGATCTAATAAATGAGGAAATAGGCAAATTACAATAAACACCACAACGTAGGACCAGATAAATAGACTGACTCAAGCTATGAATAACATCATAAAAATACGAAAAGCAAGCAACTGCATACGGGGCATTTGTACGAAAACCTACTAGCTAGAAATAGGATTATAATTTATGAAATAGAAACATTAATGTTATCTATTACCTTTGCAAAGATAGGATAATAAATACCATACTTTTAGACTTAGAAGACATAGAAAAATTGTAAACACAAACACTACTACTTACGGTTCAACATAGCGGAAAGGACCCGCACTTTGCCGATAAAACTGTGGCCGACTGCGAAAATCAAATACTCGCGGTAGATAACTGTACTGCCAGACTTTTGTCAACATTTTGCAGAGAGCTATCTCACCCAACATGTGCCCAACAAATCCACTCTGGCGACCTAGCCCACTGCACAACTTGACCTAGCCATCTCGAATCTCTAGCTATAATCGACGACGGTATAATCATCATAAACGAGAACACCGCCGTAATAACGCCGTTACAGGAACGTTTTTACTCACCTTCGACAAGGAAATCCAAATTAACGAAACCATTTATCAAAATGTAAAGGGCATGCTAGTGAAAGCCCCCAGTTCAGCAGTGATTAGATATATTAACAAAACTAGCCACGAAGAAATACGAAGTCTTCCATACCTGAAAAGTGTGACAATAGAGAATTTACTATACATTGGTAATATTAAAGACACACTAGTCGTGGCCCTCGTACTAATTGTTCTCGAAATTAAGGCGGAAACGAAAAGAGACCCAACGTAATCATGCTGTCGAAGATACCATTAATAGTTTTAGAAGATCTGAGCACGGTTCTCAATTAAACGGGGGAGGAGTTAACACGTTGCAGTTAACAACCTAAAAATATTCCCAATAACATTCTGCTGACGCAATGTCTGTGGCCGTTCAAGCAACCCAACTCCACACTCAGTGGTTCTTACTGCGTCAGCACACATGGGCAGCAACGATTTGCAGCAAGTCATCCGATTCCACACACGAGTATCAACGGCAGATAATTTGCCTGCGTTGCAATGCAGCAAACGGCGGATGGCAAGGTATAGAATAAGCTACGGTAATTAGGTTTAGTTTTCTTAAGGAGCTCAAATTGATCAATAATAAAACGGAACCAAGATAACGCTTGATCCAAACATAACGAAACAAAATAAAACAAGTAAAAAAGCAGTAAGTTCGGCCGGGCCGAACTTTGAATACCCTCCACCATTTGGAACGAATTAGAAAATTGTCCAAAAAAAAAAAAAAAAAAAAAAAAAAATAAATAAATAAATAAAATCCATTAAAAATTCTTTTAAAATCTTTAAAATATCTAATATAGGAAGGTGCCGATATGGGGGATATACGATATTGTGGACTATAAAGACAAATCTATGTCTACGTGTAAAGTACTCACAAGGAACTCCTTGTCTGGATTTTCAGATAATTCCATTGGAAAAAGTGGCTAAAATCATCAAAATACGGAATATAGGGGAGTACCGTTATATGGGGGATATACGATATTGTGGACCTATATAGACAATTCCGTTTCAGGGGTAAAGTGTTCACAAAGAACTCCGTGTGTGGATTTTCAGACAATACGATTGGTAAATGTTGCTAAAATCATCAAAATACCGAATATCGCGGGGTATCGTTATATGGGAGCTATACGTTATCGTTAACCTATATAGAGAATTCTCTGTCGGGGGGTAAAGTGCTGACAAAGAACCCCTTGTGTACAAAGAACCCCTTGTGACCATTCCGTTGAAAACTATGGCTAAAAACATCAAAATACCGAATATCGGGGGTACCGTTATATGAGGGCTATACGATATCGTGGACCTATATAGACAATTCTCTCTCAGGGGGTAAAGTACCCACAAGGAACTACTTGTGTGGATTTTCAGACAATTCCATTAAAAAATATGGCTAAAATCATCAAAATACCGAATATCGGGGGTACCGTTATATGGGGGATATACGATGTCGTGGACCGATATAGCCCATATTCGAACTTGATCTGCCTGCAGACAAAAGAGAGATCTGTGCAAAATTTTAGCTTTCTATCTTAATTCGTTTAAACTGTAGCGTGATTACAACAGACGGACAGACGGACGGACAGGGCTAAATCGTCTTAGAATTTTACGCTGATCAAGAATATATATACTTTGTTGGGTCTAAAATGATTATTTCGATGAGTTACAAACGGAATGACGAACTTAATATACCCTCCATACTTTTTTTGGTGGAGGGTATAAAAACTTATAAGTCATTTAATATATTTATACTCATGATCAGCATAAAATTCTAAATCGATTTACCGATGTTCGCCTGTCTGTTGAAATCACTATGGATGGTTGGTGTTGAAAATGTATCGTTCCATGTTTGGGTACAGCCGCCATATAACATTACCTCCCGATATTCTGTGTCATGATGATTCTCTGCACATTTTTCATCGAATTTATCTAAAAATTGGCAATTGTAGTTAATAACGGATTCTAGCTCCGGTGAAAATTGTATGTATAGGTTCACGTTTTGTTATAGCCGCCATATAACGGAAGCCCCAATATTCGCTATCTTGATGATTATCAACTCATTTTCCACAAATATGTCTAAAAATTGGTAATTGTAGTTCATAATGGGTTTAAGCTCCGGTAGTATGACTTTGTATGTATATCGACATTTGCTATTTTGATAATCCTAGTCATATTTACCCACGAAATTGTTTCAAAGTTGGTATTTGAGAAGATTTGGTAGATGACAATCATTGAAGTATAAAATTGTCTACAGAGGTTTCCGTTTTGGCATGGCCCCCATATAACGACCTCACTCACTTTTTTTTTTTTGAAAAGTGTAGCAGCAGTACCCAAACGGTCTTACTATTATTTGTAGTTTAATTTCAGATACTTTTATATAAGAAAGTTGTGCCAGGCCGAACTTAATGTTTTTTACTTGGTTAATAGAAATAAAATTAAATATTCAAATAGAGGAACGAAGCATTATTGAGCGTGTGTTTTTTAGATTACCCCGACATTATTTATTTTTTGGTTACCAACGAAGTTTATTATGTTACTGACCTTAATATACTTTCATAGTTTCATAGTGGATTAAAATTTGAAAAAGTGATATTAATAAAAAAATATTCAAACCAGCTATTTATATATGAGACAACCAAGAACAATTAGTACGTCTGCAATGGGAAAGCTCTCGTCTAATATGACATCAAAAGTAAATTTATTGGTAACAGAATACGAGGGTTTTATCAGTACACAAAAATTTAGCTGCTGACATCTAAGTTTAACAAGGCAACAGAAGAACAGCACAGAGACTGCTATATGCAAACGTTCTCAAGCGAATAAAAAAAGTAATAGAAAAATAATATCGGCAAAATAATCTACTGCAGATAAGCTAATGGCGAAACATACATAAAGAAAGGAAATAAGTTATGCGGCTCTCAACCCGATAAACTAGCCGTCACATATTTATGTTCATGGTCAGAGGTATGACAGAAAAAGACTTTTTTCTTTAAAAAAAAAACCGAAAAAAAGTGTGATAAGGCTGATACCGCATGTAGATAAATGTCAATGTCCTTCGAGTGATAGGTGCCAATCATCTTACATTGAAGATCCGCGAGTTCGTAGTAACCGTTGTTATGTATATATTAAATTTACCTTTCTTGGCATAATTTTAGGCCGTTACTGTAAAGTGATTACTACACCATTTCCCTAATATACTGTTTCCCTTTGCATGTCACATTATCACGGATTGCTCAAATAAAATTTGCAAAATTACTAATATAAAGAACGATTACTAACGTGTTGTCTATGTGATAAGCAGAAACATTTGAAATGTGCAGTTCATAATGGCCGCCATTTTGATGTTCTTACTGATCGTGAAAATATGGAAATTAACTTTTATAATCATTTTAAGGAGTCTAAAATTGAATTGGCTGCTAAAACGAAGGTGTTCGACAAAGCATTTTTTATGCTTAAAAATGTTGTAAGAAGTTTAATAATTTTTAATTCTTAGATGGATCTCCGAAACGAAAGAAATCCCCAGTCTCAGTTGTACCTGGTGTTGTTTTGACCCGATTAAATACACTAAATGTGGCTCAGCCACACATTACAGCCATATCTTTTGGCTCGGACGTCCTATTCTCTATTGGTTATTGAACTGCTGTTGGGATTTTTCCCAACCCAATTGACGATGAAATCGATATGGGCCACATCGATTTCGATCAAAAAAGAATCGATGAGGTCACATCATAAATAAAGCTGCACTCTTCTTCTTGAAGTATTACGAAGTGGATCGCAAGATCAATTTGTTAATTTTATTTAGAATAAAACCAATTAATTTGACCAAATTACATTTTTAAAGTGTTTTCCTTTTCGGGTGCAGGCAACAAAACGTTAATTGTGTTTGTTGTAGTTGCAAAAATAATATTGTTGGTCAACAATAAATTTCTGCTCAAAATCTATTTAGTAAAATTTGAACCTCAAAATACGACAGTAAAAGCATTAATGAACAGTACAATTTCACAAAAAAAGTCTGAATTGTGTTGAAAAGAGAAATTAGTTCGTATCGATTGTATAATAACACTATCAATAAAGTTAAAAAGATAGCGTGATTAAAACAGATACACCACAGTATGGTGGAGGGTATAAAAACATATACACTATCAGTATTGCATCGCTGTCACTTTTATATTTTTTATGATTTTTTGGCATTTATTTCACCTTTTATACCATCCACCTTGGAAAGGAGGGTATATTAACTTTGTCATTCCGTTTGTAACATCCCTAAATATTAGTCGTAGACCCCACAAAGTATATATATTCATAATTAGCATAAAATTCTAAGTCGATTTAACGATGCCCGTCTGTCTGTTGAAATCACGATACAGCCCACATTATTTGACGTAGAGCGTCAACATTCAGCACAACAATTTGTATTAAGTTCAGGATATTTGGTATTGAAAATGAGATATATCGGCCCACGTTTTGGTATAGTCCCTATATAACGTTACCTCCCAATATTCCCTATTTTGATGATTTTTTTTGCCACATTTTTTCACGGATTTGTCTTAAAATTGGTATTTGTAGGTTATAATGGGCCCTAGTTCGTGTGGCGAAATATTGTATGCATGGGTTCACCCGTTGGGATAGCCCCTATATAACGGTACCTTCCGATTTTTGGATTCGGACGGATTTCTCTAAAAATTGGTATTTGTTGGTCATAATGGGTTCTGGCTGCGGTGGCAAAACATTGTATGTATAGGTCCACGTTTTGGTATAGCTTCCATATAACGGTACCTCCAGATATTTGGTATTTTAATAATTTCTGCCACATTTTTTCACGGATTTGTCTAAAAATTAATATTTGTTGGTCATAATGCTAGAACCCATTATGAACTCCGGTGGCAAAACATTGCATGTATTGGTCCACGATTTGGTATAGCCCCCAAATAATGGTACCTGCCGATATGCGGGATTTTTATGGTTTTTGTCATATTTTTTCACGGATTTGTCTGAAAATTGGTATTTGTTGGTCATAATGGGTTCTGGCAGCGGTGGCGAAACTTTGTATGTATGGGTCTACGCTTTGGTATAGCTCCAATATAACGGTACCTACAGATATTCGGTATTTTGATGATTTTTGCCATATTTCTTCGCGGAATTGTCTAAAAATTGGTATTTTTGTATCCTAATGGGTTCTAGCTCCATTGCCGAAATATTTTATGTATGGGTTCACGTTTTTGTATAGCTCCATGTAGCGGTACCTTTCGATATTCAATATTTTGATGATTTTGCGAGATTTTCCCACGAATAGGTATAAAAATTGGTATTTGTGGGACACAATCGCTTCTAATGTTTCCTTTACCCTAAGGTGGAGGGTATTAAAAGTTTGGCCAGGCCGAACTTAATGTTTTTTTACTTGTTTTATGTTACATTTGTTTCATTCGTGATTTTTATTAAACATACAATTTTTTTGGCATATGTTAATTGTGCCAGAACGATCGGAATGTTATGCTTACTATATTGATTAGCAATCCGCTGTAGTGCACAGTGGTCGCTGCCATTGGCCAAAATTCAAAAAATGAAAATCAGATGTTTATTTTCAAATGTGTACACAGGAACTCTTAAGGGTTAAGCTTTTTAGAAAACTTAATAATCTTGGCTTCATTATAACGGCCCACTTCGAGAATTGCATCAAAAAAGAGAAAATGTAGTTAGTTGCTTTTTTCAGTGGGATCAGTGAAAAAGTGGAGTAATAATAGTATTACTATATTACAAAATTAAATACATTTTAAAATGACAAATCTTGGCATAATTGTTGAAAATCAAAGTATTGACTTATTTTTAGTGTAGTAATTTGTGTGTTTAGTAATTGTTTATAATATAGAAGATGTGAGTGTTCTGTGTTGCTTTTAAGATTAATTTTGAAAATAAAATTGGATTTCAGTTAAAGTTTTAATTGTTTTGTTGTTAACAAATAGATATCCATGGCACTATCTTCATAAAATTTAAATACATGCACCCGACATTATAAATTTGTCATTGTATCGATTAGATAATTATAGGAGGAGGCCGTGGAGTCTAGAAACAAAGATATAAAAAAGTTTCGGCTAAATCATATCCGAAAAAATTCTCGTGTCTCAACAGACACAGATCTTATTAACCGTCTTCTTCAGAGCTCTGGCCCTTATATAACGGGACAGCAAACGTTACCAAACAATAACCAGTGAAGAAAGTCTTAAAGTCGGGCGGGCCGACTTAATGATACTCTACACCACTTTGCATACTTAGAAGAGCCTCACATAACAAATAAAAAAAAAATTCTCGTGTCTCAACAGACACAGATCTTATTAACCGTCTTCTTCAGAGCTCTGGCCCTTTTATAACGGGACAGCAAACGTTACCAAACAATAACCAGTGAAGAAAGTCTTAAAGTCGGGCGGGCCGACTTAATGATACTCTACACCACTTTGCATACTTAGTAGAGCCTCACATAACAAATAAAGGTTATAATGGGGAATTTGTGAGAATTAAATCATACCAATTATGATTATAGTAATAATTAAATGTCCAAAGGAACTAATATATGGGAGGAATATCCTCCTCTGAATCGATTTCTACTAAATTTGTCGAGGCATCTGCGCCTTTTCAATTCGGGCATGTATTATCCATTTGGGGCACAATTATCTTGAAATGGGATAGATACATATATATATATATATATATCTATATATATATATATATATATATATATATATATATATATCTAAATCTGAAGCGATGAAATTTGGCAAAGGTATTTCTGAGCTGTATTTGATATATTTCCCCGAATATCGTTACTACGGAGTCCACATTACGGCTATGCAGGGCAAATTCAACAAATCGTATGAACAATATGTATGAGAGCTATAGCTATATCTGAATATACAAATTCCATTCCAATTGGGCTAATATTACACGTTTGGTGCACAATAAAAGGCAAATCCGACGATGATATATATGGGAGCCATATCCAAATATTAACCGATCTAGATAAAAGTTAGCAAGGGTATTTGTGAGTTATATTTGATATATTTCCCCAAATATCGTTGTTATATATATATATATATATATATATATATATATATATATATATATATATATATATATATATATATATATATATATATATATATATATATATATATATATATATATATATATATATATATATATATATATATATATATATATATATATATATATATATATGAGCTAAGTCTAAATCTGAAGCGATGAAATTTGGCAAAGGTATTTCTGAGCTGTATTTGATATATTTCCCCGAATATCGTTACTACGGAGTCCACATTACGGCTATGCAGGGCAAATTCAACAAATCGGATGAACAATATGTATGAGAGCTATAGCTATATCTGAATATACAAATTCCATTCCAATTGGGCTAATATTACACGTTTGGTGCACAATAAAAGGCAAATCCGACGATGATATATATGGGAGCCATATCCAAATATTAACCGATCTAGATAAAAGTTAGCAAGGGTATTTGTGAGTTATATTTGATATATTTCCCCAAATATCGTTGTTACAGAGTGCATATTACGGCTGCGGAGGACAAATATAACAAATCAGATGAACAATATATATGGGAGCTATATCTATATCTGAACCGATTTCGACCAAATTTGGCATTTGGCATTCTATGCAGATCATCAAAAGGAACTATGGGTCTATCTAGTTTCCTTTTGCCTGTTACAAACAAATGCACAAAGACATAATACCCTGACCACCTTGTGGTGTAGGGTATAAAAAAGCTATATTACAGTGGTTTCTATTTACCTGCATCAACATTAGCTGCGCATTGGCCTTTGCAGACCAAAAAACTTTTTTATGCCATTTTTTCTGAATCCCTTTATTTGAATTGTATTTAAGTGCCCAATCGATAGCTGCACATTGGACATTCCTGTCTCGAAAATTTGGTAATTTTTTTTTTAATTTGGTTACAAAAGTTGTATTTATCTGCACAAGAAAATTTTTTGCAAACTCAAAAAAGACACTAAAAACTACCACTTCGTTTTTGTTTTTGTATTCGCAAAAACAATAACAACACAAGAAAAGAGCATGCATTAAAAACATATTCTCGCTTCCTCTCCCACACTAAAAGATGGTTATGCTGGATAAAACACCACTGATGCTCAAATACATACGAATAGAAAATTAAAGATACCTGCACTTTTTGTGCACGTGAGTAAAATTAAAGATACCTGCTTCATTGTGCAGATAAATGCAATGAAGCTACCTGCATTTTGGGCATTGCTGCACAAGATTTCGTGCAATTTTTGATTGTGCAGGTAATCAAAAAATACTGTATTAAAACCTGCATTTGATTTATTTGAATAACACTAAAATTTATAAATATCCATTAGTAACTTTGATAAAATTTTATTTTGAATTGTTATTTTATTTTGTTTACAAAAAAAAATCAAAATTTGGAATTGATTTGTATAAAAAAAACTTCTATTTTCCGAGGTACCTTTACAGGGGGACTCTACCTGAAGGCGACCCGTTCCAAATACTTTTCAGTAAGATTACTTTTAACTCTTTAGAACGTAAAGTGTCAAATAACATTACAATCAGGTGTAGAAATGTGACAAGAATTGGGGAAATAACCCATATTCGGGAGGTAAACTTGCATCGACCATATAAATTTTGTCACATTTTTTATTTTTATCTCATCAAGATACCATAACCAAAGATTTATATTGATGTCTGCACTGAAAGTATTTTTGGCCGCTGTTCCCATACGACCTCGACCACTGTGCAGTGGTCAGAAAAGCTGTGCAGTTACTCGCTAACGTTACGTAGAAAATTTTGCGTAAATAATTGAATTAATAAAAAATAATAATAAAACATAAAAAAAATTCATTAAAAATACATAAAAATAAGAATTTATAAAATAATAAAAAATAAACAGAACTAATTTCATTTTATTTATTAACAATAAATAAAGTGTATTAATTGCTTGTGTAATAATAAATAATAACAATTATAAATAAAAAGGAATAGCATATAAAGAAATAATTGATAATAAATACATTTTCAAATAAAAAAAATTTATAAAATCAAAATGAATTCAATAATTTATGCTAAGTTCGAATATGAAACCGACAGCCTAATGAATGTGCACATTCAATTGAAAAATGCTCCCGAGGAACAATTTTCGAAAATTTTGAAAAGAAATCAAGTTAGAATCCATCGATGAAGATTGACACAATTCAGGGAGTGCAGTTGAATGTGCCTATTTAGCAGAAAGAAGAAAAGAAGGTTTATAAATTGGAAGCCAGGAAAATGTTTGAGTCTCTCAGGCACAAAAACCAAACGCCAATGTCAAAATTATTTCGCTAGAGGCGAAAATTTGTATTAAAGTGTCACCTTGTGACACTCAAGACTTCAACGGAAGTTATGAACAATGACCAACTTTTAGAGACTGTAAACTGCAATATGTGGAAACCATCCCAGACTCACACCTGCGCAAAAACTTTATAATTCGCGAAAGGTGAGTCTGGTAGAATTGAAAATTCAGGGAGTGCAGTTGAATGTGCCTATTTAGCAGAAAGAAGAAAAGAAGGTTTATAAATTGGAAGCCAGGAAAATGTTTGAGTCTCTCAGGCACAAAAACCAAACGCCAATGTCAAAATTATTTCGCTAGAGGCTAAAGTTTGTATTAAAGTGTCACCTTGTGACACTCAAGACTTCAACGGAAGTTATGAACAATGACCAACTTTTAGAGACTGTAAACTGCAATATATGGAAACCATCCCAGACTCACACCTGCGCAAAAACTTTATAATTCGCGAAAGGTGAGTCTGGTAGAATTGTTGATTGGTACCCGATATTTGATCAGAATTTTTCGGTGGCATGAAAGCTTCATCAGCATTATACGAAAATTTCGGAAACAAAGACTGAATCTAGCAGATTCATTAAAAGAATTCAATCTACAGTTAGCGACTGCCTATCTATATTTAAAGATAATAATGTGCAGGTTGACCAGTGGGGTCCTATTTTGTTATATTTTTGAGCGAATAGACTGTCTAAGAAATTCATTAGCTTCACCTAAGTTTAATAATGAATTAAAGAATTGTTCATGATTTAATAGGATGAGTGTAAATCAGAAAAACTTAATCTACAACTAAAAAAGCTGTATGTTTGGCCGGGCCGATCTTTGAATACCCTTCACCATTTGGAATGATTTTGACAATTTTCAGAAAAATAAAATCCGTTAAAAATTCTGTTAAAATCTTAAAAATGCCAAATGTAGCCGTTATATACTTTTGTCATAAATCATTACAATATTCATAATAACGTGGACTTGCACAGACAATTTTCTGTCTTAGGCTGTATTATTCATTACGAACTTCAAACAACGAATTTAAACAATTCCGGTGAATAATGTTGCCAAAATCATTAAAATACCGAATATCGGAGGGTACCGTCATATGGGGGCTATACGAAGACGTGAACCTACATATCCCATTTTCAATACCAATATACATTTTTACAATACCATAAGAAATAATACTTATTTAAGTTAAATTTTATCAACCTACTTCATTTCTTTCGGAAACTGTAGTGATTTCCACAGACGGATAGACGGACGGATCGACATAGAATTTTATGCTTCATCAAGAATATATATACTATGTGGGATCTAAAATGTATATTTCGAGGTGTTGCAAACGGAATATTCAGGGTAAATATTTACAGAGTTCTCATTGACCGAAAAATTCGTTATTAAAAAATTGCCTAACGAATATACATTTAAAAAGGTAGTTTCAAGATTAGTGGATTGAGTGGAAAAATCGCGGCTAATTATAATAAAAATATGTTCTGACGTTGTGTTCAGAAATAAATGAAACTGAATTTAAAGCAGAATCGTTAGTTGAGCAAAATTTAACGAGCTTATTGCTGAGGCAAGCAATTAAAATTTTAGATTTGGGAATAATCAAGGATTTACAGATACAGGGCTTATTATTTCAGCTCAAATATGTATAATCCTAGAAGGAGTTAAAAAGAACTTATTGGGTAATATGGTACTTCAAAATTTAATATAGGACTGGTATATCTATGAGCGAATATCGGCAAATGAAATTTGTTTAGCGTCTATACAAATAAAAAATATTCTTAAGATGACTTTAGTTAATTCTTGAGAAGGTTTGGGAACAAAAATAAACAAATTAAGCGCCTATTTCCACGAAATTTAAAATATATTGTAAATTTACGCCAATACGACATACCATTTATCAGATGGAAGATTGGTTGTAAATGTACTTTTCAAGGAAGAATTTCCCTAAAAAATGTACCTAAATTCGTCCATATTCAAAACAAAGAAATAATATGAAAATATGAAAGCAAAGTCAAGAAAGAATGTAGACCCCAAGGAGTCACATAATGAATTTTTGAATTGGCGCTTATATAAGTATGTGATCAACGGTGACATTGAAAAAATGTACTGACAGGTGTGTGTTTTTGCTTCTGATCGGCAATATCAGAGAATATTATTTAGAAAGAAGGTCAAATTGATGTCAAATGTTATGAATTGTGTACTATTAACTTTGATATATGTATATTGTGCATCTTATATGGCGATATGTACATTATTGATGATGATGAAAGATGCTCAATCGCATCGAAAATAATTAAGAAATACAGCGTGAGATGAAACAAGTAAAAAGCATTTAGTTCGGCCAGCCCGAGCTTTTAATATCCTCCACCATTTAGGACAAAGTTGGCAATTTCCAAAAAAAAAAAAAAAAAAAAAAAATCCGTTTAAAATTCTGTTAAAATCTTAAAAATACCGAATGCCTATACGACGACGTAGACCTGCATAGGCAACTTTTGTCATAAGTTATTACAATATTTAAATGCGAAACTTGAAGAAAAATCTGTTTATAATGTAGCTAAAATCGTCAAAATACCGAATATAGTGGGTACCGTTATATGGGGCTATATGAAGGCGTGGACCTGCACAGACAATTTTCTGGCATGGGCTGAAGTATCCATTACGAACTTCATCAAAATACCGAATATCGGGGAGTACGGTATATGGGGGCTATACGAATACGTGGACCTACATGGCCCATTTTCTGTTTTATGCGAAAGTATCCATTACGAACTTCAAATACCAAATTTGGAACGATTCCGTTAATAATGTCGTTAAAATCATCAAAATACCGAATATCGGGGGGTACCGTTATATCGGGGCTATATGAAGACGTGGACCTACATGGCTCATTTTTTTATTTAAGATGTAGTATCCATTACGAACTTCAAATACCAAATGTGGAACGATTCCGTTAAATAATGTCGCTAAAATCATCAAAATACCGAATATCGGGGGGTACCGTTATATCGGGGCTATATGAAGACGTGGACCTACATGGCTCATTTTTTGACTTAGGATGAAGTATTCATTACGAATTTCAAATACCAAATTTAAAACGATACCGGTAAATAATGTCGCTAAAATCGTCAAAATACCGAATATCGGGAGGTACCGTTATATGGGGGCTATATGATAACTTGGACCTACGTGGCCCATTTACGAAGTTAACCTGCCTACTGGCAAAATATACATGTGTGCAAAATTTTAGCCTTCTATTTCAATTTGTTCGAAAGACAGACAGACGGACAGACAGACAGACACACATACAGACAGACGGACATGGCTTAATCGTCTTAGAATTTTGCTCTGATCATGAATATATATACTTTGTTGGGTCTGACATGAGTATTTCGAGGAGTTACAAACGCAATGACAAAATTAATATACCCTCCATAGTATGGTGGAGGGTATAAAAAGGCAGTAAATTCGGCCGGGCCGAACTTTGAATACCCTCCATCATTTGCGACGAATTAGAAAATTTTCAAAAAATAAATCCGTTAAAAATTCTGATGAAATCTGAAATTGCCGATATATAGGGGATATACAATATTGTATACTTATATAGACAATTTACTTCAGTACTCATAAGGAACTCCTTGTGTAGAATTTCAGACTATTCCATTAAAAAGTGTGACTAAAATCATAGAAATACCGAATATCGGTTGTACCATTCCAAAACATGGACCTATACACACAATGTTTCGACACACGAGCTAGAACCAGAGCTGCCAAATAAATTTCAAGAAAAATCGTCAATTTTTCAGAAAAAAAAAACGCTATAATCGGCATTTGTATTCGTGAAAATCGGCAAAAAATCGCCAGAGTATAAATTATTAAATTAAAAGATATTTTTTGGTTTATAACAAAACACAAGTATTATTACATCAATTACCCAAAAATAGGGTAAATAATTTAGTTTCCTCTATGGAGTAGATTCCGAAGGAAATAGGAAAATATTGTTGAAAGGGATGAGACTCCTTTATATATTATTTTATTAATATTTAGGGTCAAAGCCAGACTTAAGTCCCAGCTGTCCACTTAATATAATATATTTGCACGAGGCAAGAATAGTGTCAAAGCACAAATTCGCCTACGCACAGGGTTCAATATATTTTATATTGATTTAATTTATTATTTGCCACTCTGGGCATCCAAAGGAAACAACTTTGAATATTTTTAAATTAGCTTTATTCCTCCATAGACAGACGTAGAATGAACAAATGACAAGATGAGTTACTGCTTATATTAGAAATTTACGTTCAAATGGTGTGTAAAAGACTAACTGAGAATAATTCTTGTAATGAGTGAAAATAAATATTCCAATTATTCTGTTAGAGTAACATTTGAGCAAAGTTGGATAAAAATCTTCAGATACAGTAATGCACATAACTTTATGTCAAACAAGCAAACAATTGGAATACAATACAAAATAATAAGTGGAAAATAATTAAAGAAATACAACATTTACTACTTAACTTCATTTATAATAGATTTATGAGGTGCCTCGTTACAGCCTCCCCCTCTGCCTCTGAAATCGTCCCGATGATGTGGCAGGATCTATTTCTTAGATTGCCTTGGCCGAAGAACCCTTTTCTTTTCTTCATTCATAGTTATATTGTTGTTTTCAGGCGGTATATTTGTGTTAGTTGCTTGGAAAATTTGTGTGTGTTGCTCCAATCTTGGTGTTGTATTTGTATCATTTGTATTATTTAAGACTTCTGTTTCCTTTATATTTGCACATGCATCGTTGTTTCCGGTTTTAGGTCGTCCACGCTTGCTCAAAGGATATATAGGTGTAGCTGTGGATCCTTGATATGGAGTGAGATCTGACGCATGATAGGTTCTCAAAAGAAATATTAGGATTCTCCTCTAATGCAATTGTGAAACAGGATCCTTTCTTTTCCATAATTATATAAGGACCGTCACGACGAGCTACAAATTATGAAGTTAAATGATCTTTTTTATTATTCAGAACCTGTGTTGCTACCAAAACTTTATCTCCAATATTATATTTTACATTGGGTTTACGTTTACTGTCGGTGTACGTTTTATTTCTATCTTGTATCTTATCTTCGGTTTCTTTTACGTTTTTCAAAATATCGGCCAATTTTTTAGATGTGGCGTTATTTGTGGAATAAAGTTTTTCGAAACAATTATCAAATTCAATTAGTGGTGAGTTTCCATTGGACTTCTAAGTTCTCGTCCGAAAGTAATGTATGCAGCTGTATATCCTGTACACTCACACTTCACAGTATTCATAGCAAATCTTAGCATGGGTAGTTTTGTATCCCATGTGGTATGATCTTTCCCAACATATATAGAGAGTTGAGTTTTTAAATCTCTGTTTTTTCTTTCCACCGGATTGGCTTCAGGATGATATACCGGGGTAAATGTCTGATCGATACCCAAACAATATGTAAGTTGTTGCATTACAGCAGATATAAATTCACTTCCGTTATCTGTATGAATACGTCTTGGAACGCCATATCGCAAAATCAGTTCATTTAAAATTACCAGAGCACATTTTTCGGCCGTAGCTTCTCTCAGTGCAAATAGCTCTACCCAACGACTACAAATGTCTTCGATTATCAAGATCCATTGATGTCCTTGTGAAGTTCTAGGGAGTGGTCCAACCAGGTCTATAGCCACAACTTCAAAACGTTGATTACTGGATACAGTGCGATATAGTCCTTGTGGTCTTGAATTAGTCGACTTGTAACGTTGACATTGATCACAACTTTTTACATACTTAGCTATTTCTGCCCTCATGCCTTTCCAATAATAATATGGAGCAATTCGGTTGATTGTTCTTCCAATGCCGTAATGTCCCGCTAAGGGATCATCATGGAAACGCCATAGTATTTTACTGCGCATTGACTTTGGTACTACTAGCTGTCCTTTTTCCGTATCTTGGTCGGAACAATATCGATCTATCATGATGTATCCTCTGCTAGTGTATCTGGATATATCTTCGTTATCATTTTCGAAGCAGTGTATAATTTTTTTACTTCTTCATCCTCAAACTGATATTTTTTTATCTCTGCAGCACCTTGTTGGGGAAAATCTATATATATTGTAAAACATTCACAGCACTCCTGTATATGACCTTCTTTGGAACAGGGAGGTCTGAAAAGAACATCTGCAATGACGTTTTGTCTTCCTGGAGTATATCCAAACTTTATATTGAAACACTGCAGCTCTAGTGCCCATCTGGCTAAACGACCTGTAGGCGATTTTAAGCTAGAAAGCCATTTTAGTGGTTGGTGGTCTGTCAGAACAAATATTTCCGATCCCTCAATATATCCACGAAACTTTTTAACTGCCTATACGACTGCCAAGGCCTCCCTTTCTGTCGTTGAATAGTTCCGTTCTGCTGGTAACAAAAGTCGACTGCAATATTCAATAGGGTGTTCCTTATCTTTCTCCCCCTGGAGTAAAACAGCTCCGAGCGCATAATTACTAGCGTCTACTTTCAAAATAAATGACTCCGATTCATTTATCTGTTGTAAGATCGGAGGTGTTGCAAGTAGCGTTTTCAATTACAAAAAAGCACTATTTTCAATTTCGTGTTTTTCTTTGTTAAACTGGATAATGGCTTTGATATATCGGCGAAATTCGGTATAAAACGACGAATCCATGATCACGTTTGCAAAAATGAAATAAGCTGCTTTAAATTTTTGGGGTGTTCTCTTTGTAAAATAGCTGTTTTTTCAGGATCTAGTCTCAATCCGTTTTCAGTTAAAATATGATCTAAGTATTTAACTTTAGGTTTACAAAAATTGCATTTTGCTCTATTTAGCTGCAAATTAAATTTTTTAACTCTTTCGAATATTTTTCGTCTTTAATATGTGAATTAAAATCTGGTGAGCATATTATAATGTCATCCAAATATGCTAAAATAATTGTTTGAGGAAGACCATTTCGAAATGTATCCACAAGTCTTTGAAATGTTGCGGGTGCGTTTTTTAATCCAAATGGCATTCTGTTGAAAACATATATACCAAAGGGTGTTGTAAATGCTGTCTTTATTTTATCTTTATCAGCCATTTTAATTTGCCAATATCCAGACTTCAAGTCGATTGTTGACATAAATGATGATGTTTTCGCAGCATGCAACAAATCATCCATTCTTGGGAGAGGGTATTTGTCTGTCGCAGTGATCGCATTTAATCGGCGATAATCTACACAAACTCGAACTTCTCCTGACTTTTTGGGGATCAGGACTACGGGAAACGCCCACGGAGATTCTTCTTCCTGAATAATATTTTTCTTCAATATATCTGTTATTTCGGCCTTTAATTTTTCCTTCATTTTTGGAGAAATATGATATGGAGGACAAGAAATTGGTCTATGGTCTCCTGTATCAATAAAATGTTCCACCTGTGGGATTGGATCTGGTTTCTCTTCAAAAACATGCTTCATTTCATCTAATAAATTTTCTAGTTCTCTTCTTTGTTTTTCTTCTAAATTTCTTCCTTCATTTTCTCTTAATTTAAAATCAAAGGTATTTAATTGAATCGACGACTGACATTTTTCGGTATTATTATTTGATTTTATACGTTTTAAGGGTGGAAACAAATTCAATTCCGAGATTACCGTGGAATCTTGTGGAATACTTCCTTCAAAAATGTTGTTAATTCCACCTGTCGAATACTCGTAAACAGTGGAAATATCGGAATGTTCTTTGGTAACGTATTTGAATTTTCCAACCAATTCAAAAATTTATCCATGGAGTTATGTTCCATAATATTGGTTTGAGTAAGCGGTATAGCTTTTACTAACTTAGGCTCATTCATTTTAAATTCGAAGTTTGTTTTGGAGTCATCTTTGCAGTGCCAAGTCCTTTGAGCTAGGTCTAGAACGATTCCTGCTTGCTCGAGGAAATCTATTCCTATTAGAGTTCTATTGCTTTTAGCCCAAGGCAAGCAAATGAAAGGAATACGCTTTAAGCGTTTTCCAATAATAATTTTAACGATTGTTGAATAAACAACTTCTTCACGGGGTATTCCATCAGCCATTATAATTTCAACTTTTACTTCTTGAAAATCAACTTCCATCTTCTTTAATTTTTCAAACAAAGTGTATCCTGCAACGCTTGTACGTGCAGCTGTGTCGAAGTAGGCTTTTCCCTTAAGGGCATTAATATTAATATCGACTGTGGGTACGTTCCTTCCAACTATACTTGTATTGACCGCATTAAAATCTAGTTTTTCCGGACTATTTAGGGTATTATAGTTTTTGCAATATGGACAATTTGACCTATAATAGCCGGCAGCACCACAGCCATAACAGTTTAAAGTGGTTTCTAGAACTTTTGGTAGCTTTTTCCTATCAGCTTCAAGTTTTTTATAACACGATTCAGACGTGTGATTCTTTTTCCTGCAGTATGAGCAGCGTATTAGCGATTTCTCATTAATTTCTACGTGTTGACTTTTTGCAAATTTTATGTGATCAGATTTTGGCTCCTTGTTCTCCATTATAAGCATTTCTATCTCTCTAGTATTTTGTAGCAAATTTTGGAAAGATGCAATCCTATCCCTTGCTATTTTTTCCCTAATAGAGATATTAAGTTGTGAGAAGACCATATTGAGCATAGTATTTTCTGTCAATTTTTCAGACAATTGGGCAAATAAACGCCGTTTCTTACAAACAAATGAATCTGTGGATTCGTATGGCTTTTGTTGTTCCTGACTAAGCTCTGCAAATATTCTCCAGTCAGGTTTTTCTCCAGGTTTTGGGGGTGAGAAAGCTTGTTTTAACAAATCCATTGACATATCGAAGGTCTTAGCCTCGTTTTTAACCCCTTGCCACCATGATGAAGCATATCCCTCCAGTAATAAGGTTAGGGCCAGAAAATCGGACACATTTTGAGCATATTTGTACATTAAAATCGTGGCAATGAAATCTTCAACCTTACTAGAATTTCTTCCGCCATTGAAGTGGGCACCACAATTGGGAAATGTCGATTTCGGTTCCTGTCTAACTGTTAAACCTCCTAAAAGATCCATAAATTGACCTTGTGTCAGGGTAATATTTAATGAACTATTTGGGACAGAATTATTGCCGGACATTTGTGACATAATATTCTGTGGTAAATTCTCAGAATCTTGAGGCGTAATTGGATTTTGCGCTGAATAGCTAAGTAAGTCATCCATATTCGGCAATGTTGATGCAGGTCTAGAAACGTTTGGAGAATTTACTTCAGAATTAGTAGCATTTTCTTGACCAGAAGTACGGTTAACTAACGGGTTCTGCGCCACGTTAGTATTTTGTGATGTTTTTGGTGTAAGACGTGGACTTCTTCGCATTTTGAAATTGTACTTTATTTTCCACTATTTTTTTGCACCAATTATATTCGCGTGAAAATATTTGTGAGTCACACTGTGCTTTACTAGATCGGCGATATGTGGTGAGTTTTTTGTTTTAGCTTGAGAGAGTACAGATGTATTCCAGTGTATATTCAATAATTATTGGTGAAGAGCAATTAATTTCCAGTACTCTTTTCCATGCACTCTCTACAATTCTCTTATAAAATCACTCAATATTGGAGGGAACTTCCAATATGATTGCGCTCTTCTCTTTGAGCAAATGATTATACCAAAAGAAACGAAAAAATGCATTGAGTGCGAAACAAGTATTTGGATGATACAACAACAACACACTTCAGCAGTCGTGACAATTGATCACAGCAATGACTATACCCAAGCAACAACAACAATGACACAATTTTGCAGCTCTAAATATGGATGATTAGAAATATGTTTATCACAACAACAATTTGTTGGAGACAGCGGCAACGCAGACGGCAGCTCCAAGCAGTGACGATGATGGTTGCGACAACTCTTCTTAGTCAGAAATAATTTGGAGCGCATTCAAAACGTGGTCAGTTACTGCTGAATTGTATTTCTTTTATTAAATTTTATTAGAATTTTTGCGGATTTTTATCGTTGGGCGCCATTAAAGGGGATGAGACTCCTTTATATATTATTTTATTAATATTTAGGGTCAAAGCCAGACTTAGCCACTTAATATAATATTATTTTTATATTTGCAGGAGGCAAGAATAGTGTCAAAGCACAAATTCTCCTACGCACAGGGTTCAATATATTTTATATTGTTTTAATTTATTATTTGCCACTCTGGGCATCCAAAGGAAACAACTTTGAATATTTTTAAATTAGCTTTATTCCTCCATAGACAGACGTAGAATGAACAAATGACAAGATGAGTTAATGCTTATATTAGAAATTTACGAGTTCAATAGGTGTGTAAAAGACTAACTGAGAATAATTCTTGTAATGAGTGAAAATAAATATTCCAATTATTCCGTTAGAGTTACATTTGAGCAAAGTTGGATAAAAATCTTCAGTTACAGTAATGCACATAACTTTATGTCAAACAAGCAAACAATTGGAATACAATACAAAATAACAAGTCAAAATATAAGTGAAAATAATTAAAGAAATACAACATTTACTTACCTTAATTTATAATAGATCTATGAGGTGCCTCGTTACATTGTCTATTTCGTATCGCGCCTAAATATGTATGACATAAATATTGCGACGTGCCAGTTTTGGCCTATATTGGTTACTTCCTTCACTGAATGTGAAATATTTCTAAAATATTGGAATGTGCGCGAGGTATCTGATACAGTCGACCGAAGTATTCCATATTCATACTTCATCTAATACCTATAAAAATATTGTTATGGGCAAAATTAACAGAAAATCAAAATTTTATGTCTAGTTTTATGTGAAATTATAAATTATAAATGCCATATTTATCTAGGATAATGGTTGAGAAAAATATATCAAGTTATTAAGTATAGCTGACTTGTATCGCAAGTTATGACAGAAAAAAAGTATTGACAATTATGACCCTTTGTGGGAAAAGGTTTACAAGAAATCTTGCTTTAGCAAAAATATTTCAATGTGTGAAATTTGACGAGAGTTGGATGCTTATTTCGATTTCTTTGTGCGTTTTGATTTTCAAAATCTTGAACCCTATGTGGGGGAGGTACCAGAAAAAAGCGGTCTCCGATCTCTACCATCTTTATATAATATCTTATTTTGATAGAAATGTTAAGATGAACCAAGTCCGAATGGAATGAGCTTCATGAATGTTCAAAATTTTGAGCCTTTGTGTTGGGAGGTACCAAAGGGAGTGTACCGATATATCTTATTTTCACAGCAGATCTTGTGTTAATAAAAAAATTAAAAAAACTTTAAAATCGTCGTGGTTATGGTTATTGTGATGGAGGTACCAGAAGAAATGCACCGATCTTTATAAAAGATCTTGTGTTTATAGAAATATTTATGAACTTCCATTTTCTGTTTTATGCGGAAGTATCTATTACTAACTTTAAATACTAAATTTGAAACGATTCCGGTAAATAATGTCGCTAAAGTCATGAAAATACCGAATATCGGCGGCTACCGTTATATCGGGGCTATATGAAGACGTGGACCTACATGGCTCATTTTTTGACTTAGGATGTAGTATCCATTACGAACTTCAAATACCAAATTTGGAACGATTCCGTTAAATAATGTCGTTAAAATCATCAAAATACCGAATATCGAGGGGTACCGTTATATCGGGGCTATATGGAGACGTGAACCTACATGGCTCATTTTTTGACTTAGGATGTAGTATCCATTACGAACTTCAAATACCAAATTTGGAACGATTCCGTTAAATAATGTCGCTAAAATCATGAAAATACCGAATATCGGCGGCTACCGTTATATCGGTGCTATATGAAGACGTGGACCTGCATGGCTCATTTTTTGACTTAGGATGTAGTATCCATTACGAACTTCAAATACCAAATTTGGAACGATTTCGTTAAATAATGTCGCTAAAATCAGCAAAATACCAAATATCGAGGGGTACCGTTATATCGGGGCTATATGATAACTTTGACCTACATGGCCCATTTACGAACTTAACCTGCCTACTTGCAAAATATACATGTGTGCAAAATTTTAGCCTTCTATCTCAATTTGTTCGAAAGATAGCGTGATTACAACAGACAGACAGACAGACAGACGGACATGGCTAAATCGTCTTAGAATTTTACGCTGATCAAGAATATATATACTTTGTTGGGTCTGACATGAGTATTTCGAGGAGTTACAAACGGAATGAGAAAATTAATATACCCTCCATAGTATGGCCGGGAGTCGAGTACTTAACGAAAGTTCTCAATTTGTCGCTAGCCACCCACATAGTGCCCGAAACCTGGAAAATGGGCCGGGTGGTCCCGCTACTGAAGCCAGGCAAGGATGCCAGTAAAGGCGAATCGTACAGGCCGATTTCGCTTTTGTCGCCAGTAGCAAAGACTCTTGAGGCTTTACTCCTCCCCAGCATTAAAGGAAGCTATACAGTTGCCAACCACCAGCATGGATTCCGTCCACAACATAGTACCACAACAGCATTACACGCCATTTCCATACATATTAGTAGAGGACTGAACCAGAACAGGCCGTGTGACAGAACAGTGTTGGTAGCCCTTGACCTATCAAAGGCATTTGATACGGTCAATCATGCCACACTGTTTGAGGACGTACAGAGAACTACCCTCCGGCCAAGTTTGAAACGTTGGATAATCAACTATAAGTCCAAAGCCCGTAGAGTGAAACAAGGAGTTCCCCAAGTCGGGGTGATATCTCCGGAACTGTTTAACCTCTACCTTTCCGGAATTCCTCGCCCTCCAGACGGCATTGAGATCGTAACGTATGCGGATGATTGTACGATCATGGCGTCGGGTCCAGTGGTCGATGACATATGAGAAAGGTTGAACCCCTATCTCGCGGAGCTTGCCGCATACTTCCACGCGAGGAATATGAAAATATCCGCCACGAAATCAACGGCCACACTCTTTACCACATGGTCTGCGGAGATGAGAACACAGCTGAATGTTCAGGTCGAGGGGAATCTAATACCGACCACGAACTACCCCAAGATTCTTGGGGTAACGTTCGACAGCATGTTCAAGTCGTCCGCGCAAGCCACAGCTATCTGCGACAAGATGAAAAGTAGGAACAAGGTCCTCAAGGCGCTAGCCGGCAGCTCTTGGGGTGCGGACAAAGAAACCTTGTTGACCTCTTATAACGCGATAGGTCGGTCTGTGGTCAACTATGCGGCTCCAGTGTGGTCTTCGAATACTAGTGCTACGCTGTGGAAGAATATCCAGACGTGCCAGAACGCTGCCCTGAGAACTGCGACAGGGTGCCTCCTCATGACACCAGTGGACCATCTACATGAGGAGGCGAAAGTCCTTCCCTTACGTCAGCATAATCATATGCTTTCGTTGCAGTACCTGCTTGGGTGTTACCGTGAGAGTCATCCCAACCATCATATGGTGGATAACTCTCCCCCACCCAGGCGTGTCAGGAAGGACATACATGATCTAGAGAGGGAGGTCCAGCGCTACAAGAGAGAGCCTCTAGATCAAGAAGCCTATCAGGCAGGTCTGAGTGGCATTCACACCGATGCAGTCGCGGATGCTATGAGCAGTTATAAAGTGAATGCCGTCCTCGGAGTCCACCCCCCATCCATTGCAGCCGAAGAACGTCAGCTGCCTAGACAAACCAGGGTAGTTTTGGCGCAATTACGTTCAGGATGGTGTAGTCGCCTCAATTCGTATTGGGCACGAATTGATGAAGATGTGCGTGACGCCTGCCCGGCGTGCGATACAGGCCCGCACAATACGCTACACCTTTTTAATTGCTCAGCCAAACCTACCCAACTCACTCCAGAGGATCTCTGGCTACAGCCCGTTAAAGTAGCCGAATTTCTAAACCTGGAGCTGGAACCAGATTAGCAGAACACAAACACACACATGCACTACTGCTACAACAACAACAACAAAAGTTATAATCAGAAAAAAAAGTTATAATCGGCATTTGTATTCGTGAAAATCGGCAAAAAATCGCCAGAATATAAATTATTCAATCAAAAGATATTTTTTGGTTTATAACAAAACAAAAGTTTTATTACATCAATTACCCAAAAATAGGGTAAATAATTTAGTTTCCTCTATGGAGTAGGTTCCGAAGGAAATGGGAAAATATTGTCTATTTCGTATCGCGCCTAAATAGATATGACATAAATATTGCGACATGCCAGTTTTGGTTTGGTATTGGTTACTTCCTTCACTGAATGTGAAATATTTCTAAAATATTGGAATGTGCGCGAGGTACCAGATATAGTCGACCGAAGTATTCCATATTCATACTTCATCTAATACCTATAAAAATATCGTTATGGGCAAAATTAACAGAAAATCAAAATTTTATTTCTAGTTTAATGTGAAATCATAAATTCCATATTTATCTAGGATAATGGTTGAGAGAAATATATAAAGTTATAAAATATAGCTGACTTGTTTCGCAAGTTATGACAGATAAAAGTATTGACAATTATGACCCTTTGTGGGTGAGGTGCTAGAAAAGGTTTACAAGAAATCTTGCGTTAGCAAAAATATTTGAATGTGTGAAATTTGACGAGAGTTAGATGCTTATTTCGATTTCTTTGTGCGTTTTGATTTTCAAAATCTTGAACCCTATGTGGGGGAGGTACCAGAAGAAATGGTCCGATCTCTACCATCTTTATAAAATTTCTTATTTTGATAGAAATGTTGAGATGAACCAAGTCCGAATGGAATGAGCTTCATGAATGTTCAAATTTTAGACCCTTTGTGTTGGGAGGTACCAAAGAGAGTGGACCGATATATCCTATCTTCACAGCAGATCTTGTGTTAATAAAAAAATTAAAAAAAAAAAAAAACAAGTAAAAAAGCAGTAATTTCGGCCGGGCCGAACTTTGAATACCCTCCACCATTTGGAACGAATTAGAAAATTTTCAAAAAAATAAAATCCAATAAAAATTCTTTTAAAATCTTTAAAATATCTAATATAGGAAGGTGCCGATATATGGGGGGATATACGATAATGTGGACCTATAAAGACAAATCTATGTCTGCGTGTAAAGTACTCACAAGGAACTCCGTGTGTGGATTTTCAGACAATACAATTGGAAAATGTGGCTAAAATCATCAAAATACCGAATATCGCGGGGTACCGTTATATGGGAGCTATACGTTATCGTTAACCTATATAGAGAATTCTCTGTCGGTGGGTAAAGTGCTCACAAAGAACCCCTAGAGTACAACGAACACCTTGTGACGATTCCGTTGAAAAATATGGCTAAAAACATCAAAATACCGAATATCGGGGGTACCGTTGTATGAGGGCTATACAATATCGTGGATCTATATAGATAATTCTCTGCCGAGGTATAAAGTACCCACAAGGAACTCCTTGTGTGGATTTTCAGACAATTCCGATGAAAAATGTGGGTCAAATCATAAAATACCGAATATCGGGAGGTACCGTTATATGGGGGATATACGATATCGTGGACCTGTATAGACAATTCTCTCTCAGGGGGTGAAGTACTTACAAGGAACTACTTGTGTTGATTTTAAGACAATTCCATTGAAAAGCGTGGCTAACATCATCAAAATACCGAATATCGGAGGTTGCAGTTATATGGGGGATATACGATATCGTGGACCTATATAGACACTTCATTTTGAGGAGGTAAAATGCCCACAAGGGACTCCTTTTGTGGATTTTCAGACAATTCCGATGAAAAATGTGGCTAAAATCATCAAAATACCGAATATCGGTGGGTACCGTTATATGGGGGCTATACGATATTGTGGACCTATATAAATAATTTTCTGCCGAGGTATAAAGTACCCACAAGGAACTCCTTGTGTGGATTTTCAGACAATTCCGTTGAAAAATGTGGGTAAAATCATCAAAATACCGAATATCGAGGGTACCGTTATATTGGTGCTATACGATATTGTGGCCCTATATAGATAATTCTCTGCCGAGTTATAAAGTACCCACAAGGAACTCCTTGTGTGGATTTTCAGACAATTCCGTTCAAAAATGTGGGTAAAATCTTCAAAATACCGAATATCGGGGGGTACCGTTATATGGGGGCTATACGATATTGTGGACCTATATAAATAATTCTCTGCCGAGGTATAAAGTACCCACAAGGAACTCCTTGTGGACCTATATAAATAATTCTCTTCCGAGGTATAAAGTACCCACAAGGAACTCCTTAAGTGGATTTTCAGACAATTCCGTTCAAAAATGTGGGTAAAATCATCAAACTACCGAATATCGGGGGGGTACCGTTATATGGGGGCTATACGATATTGTGGCCCTATATAGATAATTCTCTGCCGAGGTATAAAGCACCCACAAGGAACTCCTTGTGTGGATTTTCAGACAATTCCGTTCAAAAATGTGGTAAAATCTAAAACCTATATGGACAATTCTCTGCCGAGGTATAAAGTACCCACAAGGAACTCCTTGTGTGTATTTTCAGACAATTCCGTTGAAAAATGTGGGTAAAATCATCAAAATACCGAATATCGGGGGGTACCGTTATATGGGGGCTATACGATATGGTGGACCTATATAGATAATTCTCTGCCGAGGTATAAAGTACCCACAAGGAACTATTTGTGTGGATTTTCAGACAATTCCGTTGAAAAATGTGGGTAAAATCATCAAAATACCGAATATCGGGGGGTACCGTTATATGGGGGCTATACGATATCGTGGACCGATATAGCCCATCTTCGAACTTGACCTGCCTGCTGACAAAAGAGAGATCTGTGCACAATTTTAGCTTCCTATTTTAATTCGTTTAGACTGTAGCGTGATTACAACAAACGGACAGACGGACAGACGGACGGACAGGGCTAAATCGTCTTAGAATTTTACGCTGATCAAGAATATATATACTTTGTTGGGTCTAAAATGATTATATTATTATTAATATACCCTCCATACCTTTTTTGGTGGAGGGTATAAAAACTTAATTTTATAATCGTCGTGGTTATGGTTATTGTGATGGATGTACCAGAAGAAATGCACCGATCTTTTTCTTGTGTTTATAGAAATATTGAGATGTGCCAAGTCTGAATGGAATCGGATGTTAATTTCGCGTTTTATGAACTTCATTAATATTAAAATTTTGATCTTTGTGGGGGAGGTGTCAGAAGAAGTGGGCCGATATTGCCCATCTCCGAACTCGATCTAAGTTTGATAATAATATTACGATGTATAAAGTTTGGACCAAATTAGATACAGCCTTCGAGAGTTATCCTGACGGACGGACGGACATCGCTACATCGACTCCAAATGCAATGCCAAAAATTGGTGTCCATAAAGTCAGTTAAATGAATATTATCACTTATAACGTCCTGTTTTATGAAATTACTGAAAAAGTTTCTAAAAAGTTATTTCATTGGGTTAAGTAAATTTCGAGTTCCAGTAGTTTCTTTTTCAAATAAGTTGTAGGTGTTACTTATATCATTGAGAATATACGCCAAAAAAAATTCAGATATATTTTATTTGTTTCGGTATATTTAGACGTATTAAAATGACTTTGGCAATGTTTCAAATAAAAATGTGAGGCAATTTGAGACGATCGTTAAAATATCGTCATTTAAAAAAAAATGGGAAAATCGGCATTTCTCAATTTTAGAGTAAAAAATCTTCAAAATGCCGATAAATCGGCAAAAATGGCTGCCCTGGCTAGAACCCATTATAACCTACAAATACCAATTTTTAGACAAATTCGTAGAAAAATGTGTCAAAAATCCTCAAAATAGCGAATATCGGGAGGTTCCGTTATATGGGGGCTATATCAAAACGTGGACCTATATAGATAATTCTCTTCCAGGGCATAAAGTACCTTCAAGGAATTCCTTATGTGAATTTTCATACAATTCCGTTTAAAATGTGGTGTGTGTTAGCCCATCTTCGAACTTGACATGCCTGTAGACAAAAGACTGATCTGTGCAAAATTTTAGCTTCCTATATGTATTCGTTTTTACTCTAGCGTGATTACAACAGACGGGCGGACGACAGGGCTAAATCGTCTTAGAATTTTACTCTGGTCAAGAAAATATAAACTTTGTTGGGTCTTAAATTATTATTTCGATGACTTACAAACATTTGTATTGTGTCTAGGATGATTGGCATTGAAAATGAGATATATCGGTCTACGTTTTGGTATAGCCGCCTATAACGGTATCTCAAGATATTCGGTATCTTGATGATTTTGGCCACATTTTTCCACGGTTTTGTCTAAAAGTTGGTATTTGTAAGTCATAATAGATTCTAGCTCCGGTGGCGAAACATTGTCTGCATAGGTCCACGTTTTTGTATAGCCCGAAGATTTGGTAGATGACTATCCTTGTCCATCCGTCTGGCCGTCTGTTGTAATCACGCTACAGTCGAAACGAATAAGGATAGGAAGCTAAAATTTTGCACAGACCTGTCTTTTGTCTGCAGGCATGTCAAGTTCGAAGATGGGCAATATCGGTCCACGATATCGTATAGCCCCCATATAAAGGTACCCCCGATATTCGGTATTTTGATGATTTAACCATATTTCTCAATGGAATTGTCTGAAATTCTACACAAGAAGTACATAGTGAGTACTTTACCCCCAGACCTAGATTTGTCTGCATAGGTCCGCAATATTGTATATCAGCCCAGTATGTCGGCACCTTATGATACTCGGTATTTTTAAGATTTTAACAGATTTTTTAATGGATTTCCCTGTTTTTAAATTTCCTAATTCGTTCCAAATGGTGGAGGGTACTCAAAGTTTGGCCCGGCCGAACTTACTGCTTTTATACCCTCCACCATACTATGGAGGGTATATTAATTTTGTCATTTCGTTTGTAACTCCTCGAAATACTCATGTCAGACCCAACAAAGTATATATATTCTTGATCAGCGTAAAATTCTAAGGCGATTTAACCATGTCTGTCTGTTTGTGTGTCTGTCCGACTGTCTGTTGTAATCACGCTATCTTTCGAACAAATCGAGATAGAAGGCTAAAATTTTGCACACATGTATATTTTGCCAGTAGGCAGGTTAAGTTCGTAAATGGGCCATGTCATGTTATCATACAGCCCCCATATAACTGTACCTCCCGATATTCGGTATTTTGATGATTTTAGCGACATTATTCACGGGAATTGTTTCCAATTTGGCATTTGAGGTTCGTAGTGGATACTACAACCAAAGACAGAAAATTATATGTACAGGTCCACGTCTTCCATATAGCCCTCATATAACGGTACCCCCCCGATATTCGGTATTTTGATGATTTTAACTACATTATTTACCGGAATCGTTTCAAATTTGGTATTTGAAGTTCGTAATGGATACTACATCCTAAGTCAAAAAATGAGCCATATAGGTCCACGTCTTCATATATCCCCGATATAATGGTACCCCTCGATATTTGGTATTTTGCTGATTTTAGCGACATTATTTAACGGAATCGTTCCAAATTAGTTATTTGAAGTTCGTAATAGATACTTCCGCATAAAACAGAAAATGAGCCATGTAGGCCCACGTATTCGTATAGCCCCCATATACCGTGCCCCCCGATATTCGGTATTTTGATGATTTTAGCGACATTATTTACCGGGAATGTTTCAAATTTCGTATGTGATGTTCGTAATGGATACTTCAGCCCATGCCAGAAAATTGTCTGTGCAGGTCCACGCCTTTGTATAGCCCCCATATAACGGTACCCACTATATTCGGTATTTTGATGATTTTAACTACATTATAACCAGATTTTTCTTCAAGTTTCGCTTTTAAATATTGTAATAACTTATGACAAAGGTTGCCTATTTTTAAGATTTTAACAGAATTTTAAACAGATTTTTTTTTTGAAATTGCCATATTTGTACCGAATGTTGGAGGGTATTAAAAGTTCGGCCCTGCCGAATTTAAAGCTTTTTTATCTCTTTTACTTGTTTTTTTTTTCTTTTTTGTTTTTGAAAACTTTAACAGCATTACCCAAACGGTCTTACTAGTATTTGTAGTTTAAAGTGGAACACATATAAATTCAGATACTTTTATATAAAAATGTTTCCTCACCCAAAGTTTGAGGGTATCACAAGTTCGGGCTGGCCGAACTTAATGTTTTTTACTTGTTTTCATTTCAATTTTCATTTTTTCTTTCTTTTGTTTCCATTAGGATAATTCCATGGGTTTGGAATATACATGAATGAAATGCAGTGATGCTGATTCATATAACCACTTACTAAGTTGTTTTATCCTTCTTCTTGGAATATTCCATTAGTAATATGGTTGAATATAATCTTTCTTTTTCTCTTATGCTACGAAGCGGAATATTGAGATATACGGTCCTTTTTGCTATAGTTTTTTCTATTCTTTGTTTTTCTTTTTAGTCATTTCCATTGCAATATTTTTTATTTTTGTTGAAAGTATTTTAAGTTATTTGACATTATTTTAATATTCTTCCTGCTTGATCTTGGTCTTGTCGGATTTGTGATGAAAGGAGTACCGAAATATAGCTACAATTATGAACCATTTATCTGTATGTTTAATTTGCAACTCATTCTTATCTGAAACTGTCTATAGGCATTCGTTTCATAGAATTTGCATCTCATCTTACTTTAAGACTTATTAAAATGTCCCATATGTGGTACAAAAATAATTAAGGAAGCCAAGACTACTGATCCTTCTGCAGCCCAGAAGTCTTATGTATCTGAACATCAAAGTAGATCGTCTTCAAAACAAGGAATTTTGACGCTTATAAATCTAAAAAGCCCCTTCGCCATGATACTTCAGGGGCTGTGGGAAATACACAGCCCAGTCTGATGATGGATAGCGTTAGAGAATTGGTTTCTTCCATGATTTGTACTCAGTAAGCTCAGATTATAGACACGAATTCAACCTAATACTTTATTCGAGGGTACAGTCTACGATTGGTTGGCGTTTTCATTGTACAGTCAGCGAAGTCCAGTAAGCCAATCTCTGTAGTGTACTTAGACGACAGTATAGGGACTCAAGAATTGATGTGGACTTTAGAGAAATGATGTGCTATAGGAAACAAAACCCTAATGATTCTTTCGGCATATTTTATGATGCCTTTATAGATCTGGTGGTCAGTCTTGAAAGACCCCTGGATGACAAGGCCTGGTTGAAATTCTGCGAACGAAATTTGAACCAGACATACAGCATGAAATATTAAATGTGTCAATAAGCTCTGTAGGTCAGCTGAGGGAAATATGTAGGCGAAGAGAATTGTTTTCCGTATTCAAAGAGAATGCATGAATTCACCTATAACAGTCTAAGCAATTTAAACAGAGCTTAATGAGCCGCAGAAGTTGAGTTTAGTGAAGAAATCAATCGCGAAATTTATGAATGTGAGGAATATATATATGAATAGATAGATCGGTGTTCTTTACGGTTGTGGATTTCCACAAGTATAGAATACTAATTGTGTGAAGTGCAATGGGGTTTCAAAAAACTTTCAAGCTTTTCTAGTGATCCCAAGTACTCCCAAACCAAAGACCTATCAGCAGGCCTCCCGGACCATGTAAAGATTTATACCAAGGGTTTTCTTCAATTAATACAACTCAAAGCAGTAACTCAACTTATACTTATACCTCTGTATGTCCCAGAGATTTTGCCGAAAAAGAAAAACCCCGAAAATGTCTAGTTTTATTGGAAACTCATCACAACGCCGTACAACACCTCGCCCCAAGTCGACTATAAATGTGGGTCAAGTAGTATGTGGGTCAAGTAGTATGTGAAGGTACGATCCGCACTGATCCGAATAAGGTTTCGGCGATAACTAATTTCCCCTCACCCAGGTCAGTTAGTAAGGTAAGAATTTCCCATAGCATTTATATCGAAGAAGCTCAACCTAGCCCAACGTAACTATAGTACCACAGAACAAGAATGCATAGCAGCAATGCCTTGCATAAAAAAATAAAGCTTATGTCGAAGGACATGTGTTCATGGTGATCACCGATCATGCTTCTCTTAAATGGCCCATGTATCGAGCCGACTTAAGCACACGGCTGGCTTAAAAACTTCCACTTTATCGGTTCATAAGAGACCATAGGAAAGGGTCGCAGAATACGGTTCCGGATGCGCTTTCGCCTGCTAACACACCAATTCACTTGGTGGCTGAAATAGGGTAAGATCAAGGTATTTTTGTTGAATTGAATTCCGATCAGTTTTCTTTGGAGAAGTACAAGGAATTTTGAAAAGGTTGAGGCGAACATTTATTTTTTACAGCTGATGTGAAAATAATTATTTACACCCTTGTACACATCACGCCCTTGACGGTCCTGTTATTGACGATATGGCGTTGAAGCTGTCAACGCCGTCAAGCATGGTTCCTGAAGCCTTACGAAAATATCATCCACTGTGGTATCGGTAAAATACTACAACGAATACGTCGTTATAACTATTTAGCCGTGTCGTTTTCTGATGTGAAAAGCTATATTAATTTATGTGAAGTGTGCAAAGGCACCAAACAATCAAATTCACCATGAGACCACCCATTTTTCGATGGCATCACTTTCCAGTCCTTATCGACCAAGAGGCCTACTCCCCATAATGTACTTTGGACGTTGAATTTTATTTCACCAGTTACAAACTCAGAATCAATTTGCCCACGCAAAAGTTCGATGATATAAATACATCTAAGACAAATAAGTTTTAGGCGGTTTTCATTTGGTGGGAGAAGTTCATTTGAATTCCATCCTAAGCCTCTCAGAGCAAACAGAGGAAACTAAACCAAACAAATTTTATCGCACATAAGGATCATCAATTTGGCTTTATTTACACAATACTCTATAAATAAGTTAAAACGTAATTTATTGTCGAGTTTTGCCTTGTTAAGGCGAAGATCATATGTTTTATGATTTATGTGTTTGTTTTTCTCTTTCGAGACGAGCTTAATGATCAGGAATTTGCAGTGAAAAGGAAAGCCAGATAGACACTATCACACACTCACCACTATGCGACGCGTTTCGCCGTTGCACTATGGGTTTTTTTACGTTTATTTTGGCATAAACTCTAATTTCAAAGCTATTGAATTGAAATTTGGTTTGTATGCATTTTTTATGCTTCCAAGATGACCTACCAATTTTCATATGATTTGGGGCACTATTTCATATAGCTGCTATATAGCCGATCTGGCCGATTTGACCCAACTTTTTTGTTTATGAAGCTATTGAAGTGAAATTTGGTTTGTATTAATTTTTTATACCCCAAAGATGACTTACGAATTTTCATATGATTTGGGGCACTATTTCATATAGCTGCTATATAGCCGATTTGGCCGATTTGACCCAACTTTTTTGTTTATGAAGCTATTGAAGTGAAATTTGGTTTGTATTCATTTTTTATGCCCCCAAGATGACCTACGAATTTTCATATGATTTGGGGAACTATTTCATATAGCTGCTATATAGCCGATTTGACCCAACTTTTTTGTTTATGAAGCTATTGAAGTGAAATTTGGTTTGTATTCATTTTTTAAGCCCCCCCAAGATGACTTACGAATTTTCATATGATTTGGGGCACTATTTCTTATGTAGCTGCTATATAGCCGGTCTGGCCTATTTGACCCAACTTTTTTTATTTATGAAGCTGTTGAAGTGAAATTTGATTTGTATTCATTTTTATGCCCCCAAGATGACCTACGAATTTTCATATGATTTGGGGCACTATTTCATGTAGCTGCTATATAGCCGATCTGGCCGATCGGCTATGATGATTTGGAGAAACATACTGCTCATTCATTACAATAATTATACTTTTGCTAAGCCATTTTGAATGTTTAGTTTTAAATCACTCTAGTTTACGGATGCACTTTGGCAAATGCTTTTTTATATAATTAACAAAATCTTTCACTTGTTTTGATATCAAACGCATTTGGTCTTCATTTAAACTGATATTATTGATATTCTGTAACACATATTTCACAAGTGCATCTTCTGAGCAATTGTTGCTTCTCCAAATTTCAATAAGCGCTGCATGGAAAAACACATGTTTATCTGCAAAACACGTGTTGGCACAAAATAGAACAAAAAAGTCTAGTTACTCATTAATTAACACACTTTTGTTAATAACTTGGCATTTATACCTTTTTGCAATGCTTTGCCATTCACAAGTTACACTCCACGGAACACAACTACAATTTATAGATTTTATATAAAGCTATACATAAACGAAACAATTCACAGTATTACAACAACAGACAATTATGACAAAAAGGGCACCTCGTCTTAATTTTACATACCTGCACTAACGTTTTCCATAATTACACATTTTATTTTTTTCAATTTTGTCAAATCAGAAGCACTTGAACTTAGCTGATCTTTACCGCCAGTTGTACCAAAACAAAGTGACTTTCAAACAGCTGACTTTAAAAGCTCGCCAGCAAAAAAGGGTTGCCACCCGTATTGATATTAAACATTTTTTTTTTCTAATACGGGTATCTACATTTAGGAAATCAGTTAATTTTCAAAATATGAAACCAAAAAAAAATGACTTTATGCCAAAAAATCATGCTTTTTACCCATAGTGCGTTGGTTAAGCGGCTCATCAGGCATATTTGGTATGGATGATGGCTTACAAGGGCCGTTCTCTGGAAAGTAGTATATATTTCGAACTTATTGCAAATTAGCATATGCGAATTATACACTAGAAACTCTCCAGGTTCGACTCAAGTTCTATTGGCAGATCTTTTTCACAGCAAAGTTTTGTTTTTTGTAGTGATGGATTTTTTTATTGTCTTTATGTTATTGTCTTTTATCTTATTTATTTGTCATATGTCTTTAAAAAGACAATTTTTATTTTTTATTTTTAAATAAAGTATGAAAAGTTGCGTACTAAATGACTACCTTGAGGAACACCAGAAAATACTATTATATTGTTAAAGAGAGTATTGTTAAAAGAAGCAAATTAGACGATATCCATTTTAGAATACTTGAAGAGAAACCCACTGAATCAAGTTTATATTAATAAATAAATTATGCACAACATACCGAAAGCTTTTTTGAAATAAGTATATATAAGTTTGAAGTTTATTTGAGAATCCAGTGTGAACATGACAAAGTTGT
Source organism: Musca domestica (assembly GCF_030504385.1). Lineage (NCBI taxonomy): Eukaryota > Metazoa > Arthropoda > Insecta > Diptera > Muscidae > Musca > Musca domestica. The sequence continues at coordinate 17,170,482 of NW_026712115.1, read as the reverse complement.
CATAGCTGATATTCCTTTGACAAAACCATGCTGACGTGGTGATACTTATATGTAACAAAATGAGTTATTCTTGTGTAACCAAATGAAACATTAACAAGTAAAACAGCTGTAAGGCCGGGCTGAACTTTGAATACACTCCACCATTTAGTACAAATTTAACAATTTTCAAAAAAATAAAATCTGTTAAAAATTCTGTTAAAATCTTAAAAATACCGAATGTAGCCATATATGATATTATATAATATTCAAATGCGAAACTTGAAAAAAAATTTGTTTATAATGTAGCTGAAATTATAAAAATACCGAAAATAGGGAGGGTGTTATAAGTGGACCTGCACAGACAATTTTCTGACATAAGTTGTAGTATCCATTACGAACTTCAAATACAAATTATGAAATAATTCCGGTTAATAATGTCGCTAAAATCATCAAAAATACCGAATATTGAGGGTTCCGTTATATGGGGCGCGGACCTGTACAGAAAATTTTCTATCAGAGTCTGTAGTGTCCATTACGAACTTCAAATACTAAATTTGAAATAGTTCCGGTAAATAACGTCTCTAAAATCATCAAAATACCCAATATCGGGAGGTACCGTTATATGGGGGCTATACGCAGACGTGGACTTACATGGCTCATTTTTGGTCTAAGGATGTAGTATCTATTACGAACTTTAAATATTAATTTTGAAACAATTCCGCAAATAATGTCGCTAAAATCATAAAAATACCGCATATCGGGAGGTACCGTGATATGGGGGCTATACGAAGACGTGGACCTACATGACCCATTTTCAATACCAAAAGTCCTGCAGATATAATACACATTTGAGTATCATTTTATCAACCTACTTCATATCGTTCGGAAGCTAGATTGATTTCCACAGACGGACGGACATTTTATGGGGTCTAAAATGTATATTTCGAGGTGTTACGAACGGAATGACAAACTTAAAAAACCCTCCATACTATGGTGGAGGGCACATTTTTTTTAAATGAATGACTGTACGCCACCTGTACCCAGTGTGTTAATACATTTCAATGACAGTAAACCATTTATCACTTCATCTTCTGTGAGAATGATACGAGGAAACTGATAAAAGAATGAGAATGATACGAGGAAACTAATATGTACTTTGAAAAAGTCTGCAAACATATCTGCTATTTCCTTAGGTTCACATCATTCTCCACTACCGAATTCTACTAGGAAATTCACGGACTTTTCTGTCAGATTGAAGAATTTGTAGCCGGTTTTATGATTTTTTTGTCTGTTGTAATCACGTTATAGATACTACAGCATGTGACAGAAAATTGTATGCGAAGGTCCACGTCCCCATATAGCCCCCATATAACGGTACCTCCCAATATTCGGTATTTTGATGATATTAGCCTCATTATTCGCCGGAGTAGTTTCAAATTACGTATTTTGAGTTCGTAATGGGAACTACAGTCGTTGACAGAAAATATTCTATGCAGGTCCAGGTCTACGTATAGGCCCCGTATATCAGTACCTCTCTATATTCGATATTTTTACGATTTTAGGTACAATACTCAGTTTTAACGGATTTTATTTTTCGAAAATTTCCAAATTCGTTCCAAATGGTGGAGGGTATTCAAAGTTCGGCCCAGTCGAACTTGCTGCTTTTTAACTTGTTCATGTTACGTAAGTACCTAAGTTGTGACGTAAACCAAGTTGGACCTATATCACAGCACTATTTCACGAGAGGGATTTAGGTGTCTAATGCATTGTTAATTATTTTATAAAAGCTTGAAAAACGAAAATCAATGTTACCTTCACAAACCCAATTTATATTGTATAATGTAGAACGCAACAGATCAACGTTAGTCTTGCCATTTAGTGTGAAATGAAGTATGTAATGTTTGAATATTACTGAGTTCAATGGTTACCATAAGAGTAGTATGATGCATATCCTCTAGTAAGGAGAAGCGAGGACTTCTACCAACAGAAGAAGTTTCTGTTGAAGAAAAAATTAAATCCAATATTGTGCCTTTTGTATTATAGATAGAATTTATTTAATAAGGACATTGATGAAATACTATAAAGAAACCAGCGTACGAAAATAAACTATACCAAACGTTTGCAATCGTTTCGTTCTATATTTTCTCAAAACAAAACAAAATCGATATTAAGATAACGGGACTTTCTTTGTATTTTGCACTGTTTGCGTAAATTAGTGGAAACAAAAACAAAACTGAAATGTACTCGGCTGGATGACACAACATTGGAAACGAGAAACAGGAACAGTACAGTATATGTTTTTATACCCTCCACCAAAAAAAGTATGGAGGGAATATTAAGTTCGTCTTTCCGTTTGTAACTCATCGAAATAATCATTTTAGACACAACAAAGTATATATATTCTTGATCAGCGTAAAATTCTAAGACGATTTAGCCCTTTCCGTCCGTCTGTTGTAATCACGCTACAGTCTAAACGAATTAAGATAGAAAGCTAAAATTTTGCACAGATTTCTCTTTTGTCAGCAGGCAGGTCAAGTTCGAAGATGGGCTATATCGGTCCACGATATCGTATATCCCCCATATAACGGTACCCCCGATATTCGGTATTTTGATGATTTTAGCCACATTTTTTAATGGAATTGTCTGAAAATCCACACAAGTAGTCCCTTGTGGGTACTTTATACCTCGGCAGAGAATTATCTATATAGGTTTACAATATGGTATAGCCCCCATATAACGGTACCCCCACGGTATTCGGTATTTTGATGATTTTACCCACAGTTTTCATCGGAATTGTCTGAAAATCCACACAAGAAGTTCCTTGTGGGTACTTTATAACTCGGAAGAGAATTATCTATATAGGTCCACCATATCGTATAGCGCCCATATAACGGTACCCCCCATATTTGGTATTTTGATGATTTTATCCACATTTTTCAATGGAATTGAAGGAGTCCCTTGTGGGCATTTTACCCCCTCAAAAAGAATTGTCTATATATGTCCACGATATCGTATATCCCCCATATAACTGTAACCCGATATTCGGTATTTTGATGATGTTAGCCACACTTTTCAATGGAATTGTCACAAGGGGTTTTTTGTACACAAGGGGTTCTTTGTCAGCACTTTACCCCCCGACAGAGAATTCTCTATATAGGTTAACGATAACGTATAGCTCCCATATAACGATACCCCGCGATATTCGGTATTTTGATGATTTTAGCAACATTTACCAATCGTATTGTCTGAAAATCCACACACGAAGTTCTTTGTAAACACTTTACCCCTGAAACGGAATTGTCTATATAGGTCCACAATATCGTATATCTATATTCCGTATTTTGATGATTTTAGCCACTTTTTCCAATGGAATTTTCTGAAAATCCACACAAGGAGTTCCTTGTGAGTACTTTACACGCAGACATAGTTTGTCTTTATAGGTCCACAATATCGTATATCCCCCCATATCGGCACCTTCCTATATTAGATATTTTAAAGATTTTAAAAGAATTTTTATTGGATTTTATTTTTTTGGACAATTTTCTAATTCGTTCTAAATGGTGGAGGGTATTCAAAGCTCGGCCCGGCCGAACTTACTGCTTTTTTACTTGTTTTTTATACCCTCCACCATACTGTGGACAATTTAAGTACAGTACTCACCGATATTGTTTGAGATTTCGTATTTGAAGTTGGTAATGGAAGCTACAGCCTGTGACAGAAAAATGTCTATGCAGGTCGAAGTCTTCGTATAGCTCCGATATAACGGTACCTCCCTATGTACGGTATTTTGATGATTTTAGCTACATGATTCACCGTTTATTTCAAGATTCGAATTTGTCTATGGTAATGGCTTGTGACAAACAATGTCTATGTAGGTGCACGTCATACAGACCCTAATATAACGACTATATTCGGTATTTTTAAGATGTTAGCAGAATTTTTGGCGAATGTTATCTTTTTCGAAAATTTCCAAATTCGTTCTAAATGGTGGAGGGCATTCAAAGTTCGGCCCGGTCGAAATTACTGCTTTTTATTTGTTTTTATCCATTTATTATGTCCATCATACAATCGACAAGTACAAACAAAATATTTAGAATGAAAATTCAAAATATTTGGACACTTTTCCTAGCGATTCGTTCGCAAACGATACAATTCGGCAACTCACAGCCGAGTACACTAAGCCAATCGTATTGTTTGTGTATTTCTGGCATTGAAATGTTTGCGATTTTGTTGTGCGTGAAGTGCAAAACGATTGAAAAAATTTTAAAAGTTTGATACTTCATGAAACTTCTTTTAGTAACGACGAATACTTAAGTTAAATATAAATCTCTGAATTTGGAGCAAAACAAAAGAAAAAACCTATAATATTATTAAAATTTAGATATACCACCAATTTTATTTAATATGCCTTTTTAAATGTGTCACAAATCTCAGGTATTAGCCATGTATCCGTGAAGACCAAAATTTTGAAATCGCAGAAAAAGGATTTTAAATAAATGTTTCAAAGTTTAGTATTGAGACCTCTCACATTTTGATAGAGAAGGGATACTGATTTAGTTAGTTTTGTTTTTAAGAAGGGAATTTGTTCATTCCCTAAATACAAATTCTTAAACATACAAACCATCAGGCCAGAATGCGCTATCAACTATTGAGTTAAATACTTTTTCAACAGTAACGATTTTAAAAGATGAAATACCTCGGGGTTGGGACGTATTTAATTTAACAAGTAAAAAAATATTAAATTCGCCCGGGCCAAACTTTTGATATCGACATTTTTTTTATAAAATATCTGAATTTAAACATGTTCCACTTTAAACTACATATATTAGTAAGGCCGTTTGGGTAATGCTGTTAAATTTTTCAAAAAAAAAAAAAAAAAAAAAAAAAAAAAAAACAAATAAAAAAGAAGCTGAGTTCGGCCGGGCCTTTTTTAATACCATAAAAAAAAACTCCGAAAACTACCACTTAAATGAAACCCGTTATATGGGGACAATAGGAAGACGTGAACCTGTATACAAAAATTTTTGGCATTGGCTGTAGTGCCCATTACGAACTTCAAATACGAAATTTGTTTCAATTACTGTGAATAACGTCGCAAAAAAGCGAGAAAATACGGAGTATCGGGAGGTACCGAAGTCGTGGACCTGCACGGACAATTTTCTGTCCTAGGTTGTAGTACCCATTAGGATCTTCCAGTACGAAAATTGAAATAATTCCGGTGAATAATGTTGCTGAAATCAACAAAATACTAAATATCTTGATGTATCGTCATATATGGGCTATACGAAGACTTGGACATGCATACAAAAACTTTGTCACTGGCTGTAATACCCATTAGCAACTTCCAGTATGAAATTTGAAATGATTCAGGTGAATGATTTTATTGAAATCTTCAAAAAACCGACTATCGGGAGGTACCGTTATATAAGAGCTATACAAGAACTTGGACCTGCATATAAAAATTTTTGTCATAGGCTGTAGTACTCAGTATGAACTTCAAATACGAAATTTTAAACGATTCCGGTGAATAATGTCGCTAAAATTGTCAAAATATCGAATATCGGGAGTTACCGTTATATGGGGGCTATACGAAGACGTGGAACTGCACAAACAATTTTCTATCATAAGATGTAGTACCCATTAGTGTCTTCCAAAATACCGAATATCGGGAGGTACCGGTATATCGGGGCTATACGAAGCCGAGGACCTGCACAAACAATTTTCCGTCTCAGGCTGTAGTATCCACTACGAACCTCAAATGCCAAATTGGAAACAATTCCCGTGAATAATGTCGCTAAAATCATCAAAATACCGAATATCGGGAGGTACAGTTATATGGGGGCTGTATGATAACTTGGACCTACATGGCCCATTTACGAACTTAACCTGCCTACTGGTAAAATAAACATGTGTGCAACATTTTAGCCTTCTATCTCAATTCGTTCGAGAGAAAGTGTGATTACAACAGACAGACAGACACACAGACAGACGCACGTGGCTAAATCGTCTTAGAATTTTACGCTGATTAAGAATATATATACTTCGTTGGGTCTGACATGATTATTTCGAGGAGTTACAAACGGAATGACAAAATTAATATACCCTCCATAGTATGGTGAAGGGTTTAAAAATACATAAAGTGAGTGAGGCCGTTACCTGGGGCTATACCAAAACAAAAACCCCCAAATGTGAAGAAATTTCGTGGGTACATGTGACAAGGATTATCAAAATACCCAAAGCCGGTAAGTATCGTTATATGAGAGCCATAGGAAAACTTGGACCTATACATACAAAGTCACGATCCCGGAGCTTGAACCTATTATGAACTGCAATTACCAAGTTCTAGACAAATTCGTGAAAAAATGTGACAAAATTCATCAAAATACTGAATATCGGGAGGTACCGTTATAAGGCCACTATACCAAAACGTGGACCCATGTATATCATTTTCAATACCAAACATCCTAGACACAAATACAAATTGTTCTTCTAAATTTTGGTCTATGTCAAATAATGTGAGTTGTATCGTGATTTCCACAGACAGACGGATATCGTTAAATCGACTTAGAATTTTATGCTGATTATGAAAGTTGATATACCCTCGTCTTCAAGGTGGAGGGTACAAAAATTGTTATGTCATTATCAGATATGTTCCGCAATTTTGTTATACCCTCCACCTAGGAATGGAGGGTACATTAACTTTGTCATCGCGTTTGTAACACCCTATATATTCATCGTAATTCCCATAAAGTATATATGTGTAGTCATAATCAGCATAAAATTCTAAGTTGATATTTTGGTTATAAATTCCAAGAATATATTACAACAAATAACAAATTAAAAAGCAGTAAGTTCGGTCGGACCGAACTTTGAATACCCTACGCCATTTGAACAAATTTCGAAATTTTCAAAAAATAGAATCCGTTCAAATTTGAAATGAACGGTGAATAATGTAGCTAAAATCATAAAAATACCGTATATTGGGAGGTACCGTTATAGGGGGGCTATACGAGGACCTTGACCTGCATAGGCAATTTTCTGTCAGCCTGTAGCATCCATTACGAACTTCATATACAACATCTCAAAAAATTTCGGTGACTATTGTACCTAAAGTCGTCAAAGTACAGAATATAGGGAGGTACTGATATATGGGGCCAATAGAGACCTGGACCTGCATCCACAATTTTCTGTCACAGACTGTAGACATTACGAACTCTAAATACGTAATTTTAGACTACTCCGGTAAATAATGAAGCTAAAAACTTCACAGACAATTATCTGTCAAAGGCTGCAGTATCCATTACGAACTTCAAATACGAAATTTGAAACAATTCTGGTATATAATGTAGCTAAAATCATCAAAATACCGAATAAAGGGTGGTATCGTTATATGTGGGCTATACGAAGACGTGGAACTGCACAAACAATTTTCTGTCTTAGGCGGTAGTATACATTTTGAACTTCAAATACGAATTTTGAAACATTTCCGGTGAATAATGTCGCAAATATCAAAATACAGAATATCCGGAGGACCAACATGGCCCATTTACGAACATAGCCTGCCTACTGGCAAAATAAACATGTGTGCAAAATTTTATACAGACAGACAGACGGACATCGCTAAATCGACTTAGAATTTTACGCTGTTCATGAATATATATAAATTATGAATTTTTATTTGTATTTTTAATTCATTTATTTTAATTGCGATTTTTTTTTGTATTTTATAATACATTTGTTTTTATTTAATAAGTAATTATTTTTGTGTGTTACAAAAGCCAAAACTGTGGGAATGATGAACTAAGCGTATTTCTTCACGATAACTCCTCCCCTTCTAAGTTAGGGCCGTCCACGGTCCCAACGTTAGCGTTTTTTATTGCGAGCTCCACAGATTTAGTTATAAGATTTTTTTCTTTGTGGAGGCCCTGCGTCGGAGTGAGTAAGCAATCAGTCCTATAAGTAATAGAATTCCAATAGTCGATAAACTTGCGATATGACCTTGATAGACCACATGTTGTAGGTGATGGAAATGTTGGAGATTTTGCTTATTGACAGGATGGAGATAGGAAGTGCTTAGTATATCGGTATGTTGCGTTAGGTTAATCATAGGAGCCCATGGAATATTTGGTTGTAGGGGCGTCGTTGAATTTTCGTTGTAGTACATCGTATTATTGATTCTAACGAAATCATTGAAGATAACTAGGTAAGTACCATTGATCGTAACAGGAGCTTCGTTGTTTTCTTTTACAACCGCCAGTTGGTCATTGATGACCACCAAATCATCGCCTATCGCTGTAATTGGTGGGAGGTTGTTGAATGTTGTGCTGTAGTTACGTGTCATTAGTTCCAGAGCGAATGATGTGAGTGATGATGACAGACAAAATGTATCGCTGCAGTTTCTAACTGCTGAGGTGTAATTGTGACATGCGGCTACTGGTAATATAATAATTTTCTTATTTCTACTGGTAATATAATAATTTTCTTACATTCAAACTTAGGGATAGGATATCTTATCAAGAAATATATTACATTATTGTATTATAAAATCTTAATTTTAGCTACGGCCATAATATCAGATACGGAGAGGTTTGTGAAGTGCTGGTTTTTTATTGTGAAATTGATTTCATTGCTATCTAAAAAGATAGGATTCAAAACTCCAATTTTTGCGAATGTGAAAGAGGTTACTAAGTTATTTAATTCTGTTATTATCGCCCTGTTTCTGGCTAGGAGGACATCATAAAGATTTCCCTATCAACTTTTCTTTGTTTTTGTGCCTTTAAAATTTTGTTTACTGTAGTGGTGAGGCTATTAATTTCTTTCTGCACTTCGGTGTTGATAGTAAACTGTCTCTCCTGTGAGTTAATTAGTTGATCAACTGTGTTGGTCAGTTTGTCGAAATCATCATGATCAGGTTTCCCAGTGATGTATTTCAGGACTGTTCCTAATGCATTCAGGCTTCTCGCTTGTCTGTGGTGAAAATTTACCGTCTGTATCAGTCTACTTATTTGGTTTACGTCCGCATCCAGCAATTTTCTCATATGAGTTTGGGGAAAGTAGTTTGTAGCATAAGCTGTTTCGTCTCTTAGTAATTCGTATAAAGTTAGGTTAGTAACATGTTTTATGTGTCCAAAGTTTTCCCAAATTACGAGATCCCCGGCGGTTACCGGAATGTATCTCGCATTGGAGAAGTCCATTAAACGCCCATTTGTTGCCGACACTAATATGGCTATGACCAATCTTACGACAATCCTAAAAAATGTAAACAATATTTCCTTTAACTCACTACCAATATAATATTTCTTCTTTCTTTACATTATAGTGAAAGGTATTTTACCGAAGACTGTCCTTATGGACCCTTCTCACTCTTATCAGAACTGATGTCCCTAGATCTTGTTGGACTTCTTCTTAACTATAAAGGGGAGTTAGTTTGTTCCCTAATCTCTTATTATTTTTGACGAGAACTTTTTCCCTTACGGAGAACTCCCTGTCACGTCGGTTCTTATTGCGAGTTGCTAACTCTTTATCCTGGGCGGATTTTAAACATGACACTCTTTGTTCATCATCCTTTGTTGAATGGAAAATGCTTATGGGTTTCATTCCAGTCACCGTATGTATTGATTTATTATACTCTATGGTGGCTAAAAGTACTATATCTTCAATATCGTTCAGATTCTTGTCAATTTTAAGGCATCGCGCTATTTCCATCAGTGTGTTGTGGAAGCGCTCCACCTGCCCATTTGATGTGCTGTGTAGGGGTGGGTCATTCACGATGTCTATGTCAAAGTGATTTTTTAACATAGCCTTAATAGTGTGCGAGTTAAGTGACTTTTCGTTGTCACAATAAATGGTTTTTGTACCATGGAACATATTGAACAACTGTAGTAACCGTGGCTTAACATCCACTATAGTCCTGGATTTTAGTGACTGTACTATCACAGATTTTGAAAATTTGTCGATGCAAGTCAGAAAGTACTTTGACACAGTGCAAAATATGTCAATGTGAAGGATTTCCCCGCAAAATGTTGGTATGGGTGTCTGGGCAATACTTTGCCTTTTTGGATGACGATCATACTTTGCCTGGGAACATACTCGGCAGTTTGTCACCAACTGCTTCGCTTTCTTTTCCATTTCTGGAAAAAAATAGTCTTCCAGAATATGCTTCATTTTTTCCTGAGCTGCTCGGTGTGCTCGATTATGTTCAGCTGTTATAATTTCCTGTTGTTCATTCGGGTCGGATATATCGATAACTAACTTCTCCGTTTGTCTGAACTTAACATTAAGAAAGAGTTCAACCAATAACGCATCGTCGACTACATTTTCCTTTCCAGGTTTGTAGATCAGTCTTGCGTTGCATTCGTCAATAAATGCTTTCCATCTTTTGATTTTTGAGTTCGGATTTCTGTCCGAAACGGCAAATGTTAGTGGTTGACGATCTGTGAATACATTCAGATCTGATACTCCGTAGAGATAATTTCTAAGCGTTTTTAGTGCCCAGACGATGGCCAACAACTCCCGCTCATTAGTTATGTTCTTCGTTTTCGGATAAAGTGCGGGAGATCATAGTGAAAAAAAAAAAAATTGAATTGTATTTACTTTTTCTGGACCTGTTCTAATTTCCCCTTGAGTAACTAAAAATCCTAAATATTCAACCTCAGTTTGGAAGAATTTTGATTTTTCAGCCGAAACCCTCATATTGGCTTCGAATAGACTTCTCAGTACTAATTCCACATCTTGTAAGTGTTGTTGCTCATTTTTCGAGAATATGATTACATCGTCCACGTAGACGAAACACCTCGTCCCGATGTATTCTCTTAACACGTCATCTATCGCCCTCTGAACATTCTTCAGACCGAAAGGCAGCCTACAAAACTCGTATTTTCCGTTTTTTATGGAAAACACAGTTATTTCCCTATCTGATTCTGATAGTTGTAAAAACCTAAAGGATACGGGTACAATCTCGAGTACACTGGGTCTTCGTTTTCTGTGCGGATCGTCGCAACGACGTTTGTATTGTATGGAAGTGCTTCATTGGGATCTGCAAACACTCCATTAACATTTTGACTTGATTACCTTGAAAAATGCTTCATTTAAATGGTTTGGTACCGACTTGGCCTGAAGTTGCAGATGATTTAAGTCCTGTCTAGTTATGAATAACACAGTTTCCTTTCCGTTGTCATGAGTAGTTGTCTTTGATTTTAAATCAATACAGGCGTGTACCTTATTCAATATGTCAAGGCCAAAGACGCCGTCAGCAACTATACCAAAAATTTTAACTGCACATTTCTGATTGATAGGGGTAACCCCGTGGGTTGATTTTACTGAAAAAGAATGCTGAATTAATTTAATTCCTTCTAGTTCAGATAGTAGTTTGATATAGCTCTTTCACATTCCTGTGTCGACAAGGAGCCTAGCTTCTCTCTCCCCAATTGACCTTGAAATCCAAGGCAGGAGGGGCTTTGTCCCCAATAAATTAAGTTCATCATTTTCATTGTCATCCTCAAACTGTTCCGCTTCTAGGCTCCACTCGTCTTCGGCCAGAGTTGTTACCGCTGGCATATGGTTTCTGATAACCCGTGAACTGCTGCGAGTGGCCAACCTGTTTCTGTATAATTACCGAATAATGTGGATTCTTGTGTCCTACATTGTGTTCTTGATTAGAGAAATATTGTGCAGAGTTTGCCTTTTTAATGTTAGAATTTTCATAAGATTTATTTGCGAAATTTTTCGCAAACACGTAGCGCTCGTCAGTTGCGTCTACTTCTTGTGCCAAAGCCAGAGCAGATGGAAGGTCGGATGGTCTTGAAGCAAAAAGGATATCGCATTTATAGTGTCTGCTACGCTGTTTTCGTATGACATAATTGTCTTGTTTGCTAATAACGTTAGTTTCTTTTCTACTTCGTCATAGAACTCTAATTATGACATTGAACCCTGTCTAAGTGTGGACAGTTCCTGTTCTGTTAAATAGATGGGACATTTGTCCGCATAGGTAAACTCCAGGCGTGCAATGATTGCACTAAAATTTAGCACTGTGTTAAATGATGTGAGTACCGCGTCGGCTGCACCCCGCACTTCATTTCTTAGTATGGTCTCTGCTTGATAGTGGCGTTCACTGCCATCATACCTCTTAAATAATTCATAAGCGTTGTGCGCAGACTCACGCCAAGACACATAGGTTCCTTGTTGTCCGGAAAATTCTGGAAGAGATTTTATCACATCTAGAGTAATTTCAGAAGGCACAAGTGGGTTGATCGTAACCTTCGCGTGTTTTTGGACTTTCGGTTTTCCCAAGTTAAATTGGCCCTGAATCGCGGTAATTTTTCTTTCAAATTCTACTCTTTGAGCAGATAATGCTTTGCTCACCCCCGCTTTTATCAACTCACCGCTTTTATCAACTCACTTGTTCCGCATTCATTTTTGTTCTATATTTTCTAAATTTAGCTTTTCGAACAAGGTTTCTAACTCACTCATCTACTTTCAATCACTAATTTCCGTTGATTTTATTTTTTATTTTTTTTTTCACTAGCACTTCACTCACCTTAATTTTTTTTTTGTATTGAATTAGTTAACTTATAGTGAGTTTCCAGGTAGTTCAAGTAGTGCTACTTCCAGTGAACATGAATATTTCGAGGAGTTACAAACGGAATGACAAAGTTAGTATACCCTCCATTGTATGGTGGACGGTATAAAGAAACATTCTGAATTCAAGCGTATTCCACTTTAAAGTTCGTATATGTACCAGTTCGTACTTTATATTACAACGATTTATATCTATTTCCAGTCTTAAATAGCAAAGTTTAAAAAATTTCGTGTGACTAGGATTATCAAAAACCGAATATCAGGGGGTATGCAATGTTCCGCCACCAGAGCTAGAACCCATTATGACCTACAAATACCAATTTTTCGACAAATACGGGGGATAATGTCATCAAATTATCAAACGACAGAATATCGGGAGGTACCGTATAAAGGGGCTATACGAAAACATGGACTGATATATATTTCATTTTCAATAAAAACCCACCTGGACACAATACAAATTGTTGTTCCGAATTTTGAAGCACTATGTCAAATAATGTTGGCTGTATCGCGATTTCAAAAGACAGACAGCTTTTACGGCGAATATTTATGAATGTGACAAATGTTTTATTAGAAATACTTCGTCAATAAATACATTTGCAGTGGCTAGTCGTTTGTTAACTGTCATTAAAATGGATACAAAGTACGTAACGTACTTTTTCGTAATATCAGTATACCATCAACCTTGAGAGGATGGTTTATTAACTTTGTCATTCCATTTGCAACATCAATTAATATTCGTCGTAGTCCTCATAAATTAACATAAAATTGTAAGTCGATTAAACGATGTCCTTTTGTCTGTGTGTCTGTCTGTTGAAATCACGATGTAGCCCACATTATTTGATGTATGGTCTCAAAATTTGGCACAACAATTTGTATTGTTTTAGAATGGTTGGTATTGAAAATGAGATATTTCGGTCCATATAACGGCACTTCCCGATATTCTGTATTTTAAAGATTTTAGACACTTTTTGTCTAGAAAATGCTATTTGTAGTTCGTAATGGATTCCAGCTCCGGTGGCGGAACATAGTGAATATAGGTTCACGTTTTCGTATAGCCTCCATATAACAGTAGTTCCCAACATTCGTTATTTTAATCATTTTCGCCACAATTTTCGCGGATTTCTCTAAAAAATAGTATTTGTATTACCTAATATTCCAGCTACGGTGGCAGAGCAGAATATATAAGGCTACGTTAACCTATAACCCGCATATAACGGTTCCCTCCGATATTCAGTATTTTGATAATACTAGTCACATTTATTGACGAAATGATTTCAAATTCGGTATTTATGAATCGCAATAACAATCCTTGAATCATAAAATTGTCTATATAGGTTCCCGTGCTTTGCTATAGCCCCATATAACGGCCTTACTCACTTAATGATTTTTTGATCAGTTTTGCAGCATTATCCAAACGGTCTTGGTGGCATTTGTTGTTTAAAGTGGAACACGTTTGAATTCAGACATAATTATGTGAAACTGTTTTCTGTTTGTGCAAAATAGTCAGGCTAAACCCCATTCTTATTGTTTTTATAAAAACAACGTTTGTTTATTACTGGAGAAAGATGACAATGTTTACCATGTCTTCTTATCCAATGATGGGGGCTGTTTAAAGTTCGGCCAGTGTTTCTTATTTTATATATTTTAAAATTATTAAATGATTACATTCTTGGGGATATCCAGAACCATGTTAGCGTGATATATATATATATATATATATATATATATATATATATATATATATATATATATATATATATATATATATATATATATATATATATATATATGAATAGAATCAATATTTGATAATTGATGCAAAATTTTTATACCTTACACCTTGAATAGGAGGGTTTATTAACTCTTTTATTCCGTTTGTAACATCCCTAAATAATCGTCATATACCCCATAAAATTCTAAGTCGAATTAGCAATGTCCATTTGTCTATTGAAATCACGATACAGCCCACATTATTTGACGTACAGAACAAGCCGCCATATAACTCTACCTACCGATATTCGGTATTTTGATTATTTTTGCCACTTTTTTCCACGGATTTGTCTAAAAATTAATATATGTGGGTCATAACGGGTTCTAGCTACAATGCGAAAACGTATGTGAGTATAGGTCCACATTTTCGTATAGTCCCAATATAACGGTAGCTCCCGATATTCGGTATTTTGATGATTTTAGCCACATTATCCACGGAGTCGTCTAACTATTGGTATTTGTAGTTCTTAATGAGTTTTCGCTCCAGTGACAGAACGTTGAATACCTAGGTCCATGTTTTCCTATAGACATATAATGGTACCTACTGATATTCGGTATTTTGATAATCCTCGTCAAATTTACCAACGGATTTTTTTTAATTTTGGCAATTTAAACTTGAAATAGATAACTATCCTTGTAGTATAAAGTTGTCTAAATGGATACCCAAAGTTCTTCAAACAGTCAATTAAACAATTAAACAACCTATTAAACACCCTACTGTATCAAATAATTTCGGAACGGTTGACAAGATTTTCCTTTTAGTTATCGAGCTAGTGACCTCTAGCCATTGCAACGAATTCCTATTTTAACAAATCTCTCGATCACACGTTAGCGGAAATCTAGCCAGATACAAAACACAAATTTATTGTTTTTTCCGCCTCCAAAGCAGAGGCGAAGGTATGACATCCAATCAATACATCGTCATAATATACAGGGTGGGATAAAAAATCTGCAACAAAGTCAAACACCATTATTTGTACTTTTTTTTATTGAATGAAAGCAAAAAATTGGAAATACCATCAAGTTTTAGAATAAGTTTAAATTTGATCGAATTGGTCAGCTTTGACGCTAATTATGGACTTTAAACGGCCAATGAAACCGTCACACGCTGCCCGAATGTTGCTCTGCGGTATTTGGCCCATTCCCGGCGAAGTGCTTGAGGTGATCGACACTTTGGTATTTTTTAGTGCCAACCTTGTTTCCAAAATACTCCAGACACAATAGTCCAACGGTTTGGTATTCGGAGATTTTGATTGCCATTGGGCGCTGGAAATGAAGCGAGGAGCCCCATTTTGTAACCATTCCTGGGTGGCGCGTGCTGAGTACGATGGTGCTGAGTCCTATTGGAATGTCCAAGGTCTGCGGCCAAAATGTTTGCCTGCCCAAGGCTTTAATACACCCTCCAGAATATTTTCGCGATAACATTCGGCATTTATTCTGATACCACGGTCGATTAATATGAGCGGAGAGCGACCATCGGCTGTTATGGCGGTCCACACCATCACCATGGCCGGCGCTTGAGTTCTGGTGGGAAACATTTTCAGCTGACTTCTTTGGCAAGTAAACACGATCAATTTGATTGTTTACAAACTGCTGAACAGCGAATGTTTTCTCATCGGAGAAAACCAAATTCGGCATTTCACCACTTTCGGCCAAGCGAGTCTATTTTCTTTCTGTTGCGGTGTAAGTTATTGCACTTTTTGAAATTTCAATGGCTTTACCCCGAGCTCATTTCTTAATATTTGCCGAATGGAATATTGCGATATGTTTAGCTCACGATCCATTTTTCGGCCACTGCGACGCGGGTTTCGACCAAGCCGCTTCTTTATTTTTCGAACCATTTCTGCTGATGTTGCTGATTTCTTCCGTTCACTTTCTTGACGTCGGGCTACGCTAACAGTATCACGGTAACGAGCGATGGTACGAGACACAAAAGATTTATTCACATTTAAATGCTTGAGTGTTCTAAACCACTTGTGGTTTTCCAGTCAAATATAAAGAAATCACACTATCACGCTTGAATTCCATCACGTTTTTTATACCCTCCACCAAAAAAAGTATGGAGGGTATATTAAGTTCGTCATTCCGTTTGTAACTCATCGAAAAAATCATTTTAGACCCAACAAAGTATATATATTCTTGATCAGCGTAAAATTCTAAGACGATTTAGCCCTATACGTCCGTCTGTTCATCTGTCCGTCTGTTGTAATCACGCTACAGTCTAAACAAATTAAGATAGAAAGCTAAATTTGTGCACAGATCTCTCTTTTGTCTGCAGGCAGGTCAAGTTCGAAGATGGGCTATATCAGTCCACGATATCGTATATCCCCCATATAACGGTACCCCCGATATTCGGTATTTTGATGGATTTAGCCACATTTTTTAATGGAATTGTCTGAAAATCCACACAAGTAGTTCCTTGTGGGTAATTTATACCTCGGCAGAGAATTATCTATATGGGTCCACAATATCGTATAGCCCCCATATAACGGTACCCCCACGGTATTCGGTATTTTGATGATTTTAGCCACATTTTTCAATGGAATTGTCTGAAATTCCACAAAAGGAGTCCCTTGTGGACATTTTACCCCCTCAAAAAGAATTGTCTATATAGGTCCACGATATCGTATATCCCCCATATAACTGTACCCCCCGATATTCGGTATTTTGATTATGTTAGCCACATTTTTCAATGGAACTGTCTTAAAATCCACACAAGTAGTTCCTTGTGAGTACTTTACCCCCTGAGAGAGAATTGTCTATACAGGTCCACGATATCGTATATCCCCCATATAACGGTACCCCCCGATATTCGGCATTTTAACGATTTTACCCACATTTTTCATCGGAATTGTCTGAAAATCCACACAGGGAGTTCCTTGTGGGTACTTTATAACTCGGAAGAGAATTATCTATATAGGTTCACCATATCGTATAGCGCCCATATAACCGTACCCCCGATATTTGGTATTTTGATGATTTTATCCACATTTTTCAATGGAATTGTCTGAAATTCCACAAAAGGAGTCCCTTGTGGGCATTTTACCCCCTCAAAAAGAATTGTCTATATATGTCCACGATATCGTATATCCCCCATATACTTGTACCCCCCGATATTCGGTATTTTGATGATGTTAGCCACACTTTTCAATGGAATTGTTTTAAAATCCACACAAGTAGTTCCTTGTGGGTACTTCACCCCCTGAGAGAGAATTGTCTATACAGGTCCACGATATCGTATATCCCCCATATAACAGTACCCCCCCGATATTCGGTATTTTTATGATTTTACCCACATTTTTCATCAGAATTGTCTGAAAATCCACTCAAGGAGTTCCTTGTGGGTACTTTATACCTCGGCAGAGAATTATCTATATAGGTCCACGATATCGTATAGCCCTCATATAACGGTACTTCCGATATTCGGTATTTTGATGTTTTTAGCCATAGTTTTCAACGGAATGGTCACAAGGGGTTCTTTGTACACAAGGGGTTCTTTGTCAGCACTTTACCCCCCGACAGAGAATTCTCTATATAGGTTAACGATAACGTATAGCTCCCATATAACGATACCCCGCTATATTCGGTATTTTGATCATTTTAGCAACATTTACCAATCGTATTGTCTGAAAATCCACACACGGAGTTCTTTGTGAACACTTTACCCCTGAAACGGAATTGTCTATATAGGTCGACAATATTGTATATCCCCCATTTAAAGGTACTCCCCTATATTCCGTATTTTGATGATTATAACGACTTTTTCCAATGGAATTATCTGAAAATCCACACAAGAAGTTCCTTGTGAGTACTTTACACGCAGACATAGGTTTGTCTTTATAGGTCCACAATATCGTATATCCCCCCATATCGGCACCTTCCTATATTAGATATTTTAAAGATTTTAAAAGAATTTTTATTGGATTTTATTTTTTTTTTTGGACAATTTTCTAATTCGTTCCAAATGGTGGAGGGTATTCAAAGTTCGGCCCGGCCGAACTTACTGCTTTTTTACTTGTTTTTATACCCTACACCACATAGTCGTAAGGGTATTATGTCTTTGTTCATTTGTTTGTAACATGGAGAAGGAAACGAGATAAACCCATAGTTACTTTTGAGAACCTTCATAGAATCACTTTCTGAGTCGATTTATGCATGTCAGTCCGTCTGTCCATGTATTCTTGTGAACAAAATGCAGGTCGCATTTATTATCCGATTGAGATGAAATTTTCCAAACAATTTTTTTTTGGCCCAAGGACGAACCCTATTGAAATTGGTGAGAATCGGATCAAATTTAGATATAGCTCCCATATATATCTTCATCCGATTTCGGGTTAAATGTGCACCAAATGTCCACTATCAGTCCAAATTACCTGAATTTTGGCACACCCAACCGAGTTCGGCCTAGAAGCAAGTATATCAAATCGGTTGAGATATAGCTATAGCTCCCATATATATCTTTCATCCGATTTGATCTTTAAGTCCCTCACATTCCTACTATGCACTCCACAACCGTGATATTTGGTACCAGGTATTAGATGGAGCACAGAAATAGCTGTTTTAAATTTTTTCGAAATCGGTTCAGATTTGGATATAGCTTCCATATATATCTTCATCCGATTTCGGGTTAATTGGCCATCAAATGGCCAATATCAGCCCAAATGGCCCGAATTTTGGCACATGTGACCGAGATTAGCCTTAAAGCAAATACAACAAATTTGGAGAAAATCGGTTCAGAAACAGCTATAGCTCCCATATATATGTTTTATCCGATTTGGTGTTTAAGCCTCTCACATTCGTAATATGCACTCCACAAGAATGATATTTAGTACCAGATAAAAGATACAGCCCAGAAATAGCTGTTTGTAATTTTATCGAAATCGGTTCAGATTTGGATATAGCTTCCATATATATCTTCATCCGATTTCGGGTTAATTGTGCACCAAATGGCCGATATAAGTCCAAATGGACTGAATTTTAGTACATCGGACCAAATTCAGCCTAGAAGCAAGTATATCAAATTTAGTGAAAATCGGTTCAGATATAGATATAGCAACCATATATATGTTTCATCCGATTTAGTGTTTTAGTCCCTTACATTCGTAATATTCACTCCACAACCGTGATATTTGGTACCAGGTATTAGGTGGAGCACAGGAATAGCTGTTTTAAATTTTACCGAAATCGGTTCAGATTTGGATATAGCTCCCATATATATCTTCATCCGATTTCGGGTGATTGACCACCAAATGGCCGTAATAGCATCAATTTTGGCAAATCCGACCGAAACCACCTTAGAAGCAAGTACACCAATTTTAGTAAAAATCGGTTCAGATATAGCTATAGCTCCCATATATATCTTCATCCGATTTCGTGTTAATTGTGCATCAAATGGCCAATATCAGCCCAAATGGCATGAATTTTCGTACATAAGACCGAATTCAGTCTAGAAGCTAATACGTCAAATTTGGAGAAACCCTGTTCAGAGATAGCTATAGTTCGTAAAATGCACGATAGAATTAGATAGATTTTGATTTTGTACCAAATATCTCATAGAGCTCTGAAATGCCCTGTATAAACCTTTTTACGAGAGCTCTACTAAATATGCATAGTGGTGTAGGGTATCATATAGTCGGCCCCGCCCGACTTTTGAGCTTTCCTTACTGGTTTTTTTGGGAAATTCTCACCAAAATCCTTTTGTACGCTTGTACAATATAATGAGCTGACACTGGAATAATTTTAACAGCTGTCGGACGAGTGGCTTAGAAATGACGGCAGTCTGAAGTTGGATGCAATTTTTATACCCTCCACCATACCCTCCACCATACTATATTCTTGATCAGCGTAAAATTCGAAGACGATTTAGCCATGTCCGTCTGTCCGTCTGTCTGTTGTAATCACGCTATCTTTCGAACAAATTGAGATAGAAGGCTAAAATTTTGCACACATGTATATTTTGCCAGTAGGCAGGTTAAGTTCGTAAATGGGCCATGTAGGTCCAAGTTATCATATAGCCCCAATATAAGGGTACCTCTCGATATTCGGTATTTTGATGATTTTAGCGACATTATTTACCGGAATCGTTTCAAATTTGGTATTTGAAGTTCATAATGGATACTAGATCCTAAGTCAAAAAATGAGCCATGTAGGTCCACGTCTTCATATAGCCCCGATATAACGGTACCCCCCGATATTCGGTATTTTCATGATTTTAGCGACATTATTTAACGGAATCGTTCCAAATTTGGTATTTGAAGTTCGTAATGGATACTCATCCTAAGTCAAAAAATGAGCCATGTAGATCCACGTCTTCATATAGCCCCGATATAACGGTACCTCCTGATATTCGGTATTGTGATGATTTTAGCGACATTATTTAACGGAATCGTTCCAAATTTGGCATTTGAAGTTCGTAATGGATACTACATCCTAAGTCAAAAAATGAGCCATGTAGGTCCACGTCTTCATACAGCACCGATATAACGGTACCCCCCGATTTTCGGTATTTTGATGATTTTAGCGACATTATTTACCGGTATTGTTTCAAATTTCGCATGTGAAGTTCGTAATGAATACTTCAGCCCATGCCAGAAAATTGTCTGTGCATGTTCACGCCTTCGTATAACCCCCATATAACGGTACCCACTATATTCGGTATTTTGATGATTTTAGCTACATTATAAACAGATTTTTCTTCAAGTTTCGCATTTAAATATTGTAATAACTTATGACAAACGTTGCCTATGCAGGTCTACGTCGTCGTATAGACATTCGGTAGCTTTAAGATTTTTACAGAATTTTAAACGGATTTTTTTTTTTTTGGAAATTGCCAAATTTCTACCAAATGGTGGAGGGTATTAAAAGTTCGGCCAGGCCGAACTTACAGCTTTTTTACTTGTTACTTGTTATAAATTATCCTTAGTCTTGGCACGCATAATCTTCCAGCCTTATTGCTCGTTGTGTTGGGTGAGATTTTGCCAAAATTTCGTTCATATATACAACTACTAGTTTAATGATTTATATGCGTGCTCGTAATCAAAGAAAGTAAGAACAAGTTAATAAGCAGTAAGTTTGGCCGGGCCGAACTTTGAATACCCTCCACCATTTGGAACGAATTTGGAAATAAAATCCAGAAAATTTTGGTAAAATTTAAAAAATACCGAATATTGTCGTTATATTGATGCATATACGACGTGGACCCACACAGGCATTATTTGTCATGAGTCAATACCAAATTCAAATTCGGAACTTGAAATAAACGCGAATAATGTAGCTAAAATCATCAAAGTATAGAATATAGGGAGGTACCGTTATATCGGAGCTGTGCGAAGACCTAAACCTGCGTAGACAATTTTTTGTCATATTCTGTAGCATCCATTACGAACTTCAAATACGACATTTCAAACAACTTCGGTGAGTATTGTAACTAAACTCGTCAAAATACCGAATATAGGGAGGTACTGGTATATGGGGCCTATACGAAGACCTGGACCTGCACAGACAATTTTCTGTCACAGACTGGGGTTTCCATTACGAACTCTAAATGCGTAATTTGAAAAAATTTTGGTGAATAAAGACGCTAAAATCACCAAAATACCGAATATAGGGAGGTACCGTTATATGGGGGCTATACGAAGACGTGGACCTGAACCGACAATTTTCTGTCTTAGGCTGTAGTATCCATTGCAAACTTCAAATACCAAATTTTAAACAATTCCGATTAATAATGTCGCTAAAATCATCAAAACACCAAATATCGGCAGGTATCGTTATATGGGGGCTATACGAAGACGTGGACCTGCACAGACAAGTTTCTGTCTTAGGCTGTAGTATCCATTTCGAACTTCAAATACCAAATTTGAAACAATTCCGGTGAATATTGTCGCTATACCGAATATCGGGAGGTACCGTTATATGGGGGCTATATGGAAACGTGGACCTACATGGCCCATTTACGAACTTAACCTGCCAACTGTAAGAATAAACCTGTGTGCAAAATGTTAGCCTTATATCTCAATTCGTTCGAAAGATAACGTAGTTACAACAGACAGACGGACATCGCTAAATCGACTTAGAATTTTACGCTGATCAAGAATATATATACTTTGTTGTGTCTGACATGAGTATTTCGAGGAGTTACAAACGGAATGACAAAGTTAATATACCTTCCATAGTATGGTGGAGGGTATAAAAAAGTAAGAAGATTGATGACAATTAAGGAAAAGTGATTGCCCTCAGTCCGAAGTAAAAGCGAGGACACTACCCATTATCTTACACGATTGAAATATTCATGTGCAGATGTCAGTTGTATGATATGCTCTCTTTTCCATGTTACCCCAGGAATCCCACTAAAAATGCCAAAAAAAAGTCCATGATAAACCCAGTTCTTGTATCCCACTTACCGCTCTGAACGTTTTCGAATCAAACTAGAAAAAACAAGTAAAAAAGCAGTAAGTTCGGCCGGGCCGAACTTTGAATACCCTTCACCATTTGGAACGAATTAGAAAATTTTCAAAAAAATAAAATCCAATAAAAATTCTTTTAAAATCTTTAAAATATCTAATATAGGAAGGTGCCGATATATGGGGACATATACGATATTGTGGACCTATAAAGACAAATCTATGCCTGCGTGTAAAGTACTCACAAGGAACTCCGTGTGTGGATTTTCAGACAATACGATTGGAAAATGTGGCTAAAATCATCAAAATACCGAATATCGCGGGGTACCGTTATATGGGAGCTATACGTTATCGTTAACCTATATAGAGAATTCTCTGTCGGTGGGTAAAGTGCCCACAAAGAACCCCTTGTGAACAAAGAACCCCTTGTGACCATTCCGTTGAAAAATATGACTAAAAACATCAAAATACCGAATATCGGGGGTACCGTTATATGAGGGCTATACAATATCGTGGACCTATATAGACACTTCATTTTGAGGAGGTAAAATGCCCACAAGGGATTCCTTTTGTGGATTTTCAGACAATTCCGTTGAAAAATGTGGGTAAAATCATCAAAATACCAAATACGATATTGTGGACCTATATAGATAATTCTCTGCCGAGGTATAAAGTACCCACAAGGAACTCCTTGTGTGGATTTTCAGACAATTCCGTTCAAAAATGTGGGTAAAATCTTCAAAATACCGAATTTCGGGGGGTACCGTTATATGGGGGCTATACGATATTGTGGAACTATATAAATAATTCTCTGCCGAGGTATAAAGTACCCACAAGGAACTCCTTGTGTGGATTTTCAGACAATTCCGTTGAAAAATGTGGGTAAAATCATCAAAATACCGAATATCGGGGGGTACCGTTACATGGGGGCTATACGATATCGTGGACCTATATGGGCAATTCTCTGCCGAGGTATAAAGTACCCACAAGGAACTCCTTGTGTGGATTTGAAGACAATTCCGTTCAAAAATGTGAGTAAAATCATTAAAATACCGAATATCGGGGGTACCGTTATATGGGGGCTATACGATATTGTGGACCTATATTGATAATTCTCTACCAAGGTATAAAGTACCCACAAGGAACTCCTTGTGTGAATTTTCAGACAATTCCGTTGAAAAATGTGGGTAAAATCATCAAAATACCGAATATCGGGGGGTACCGTTATATGGGGGCTATACGATATCGTGGACCGATATAGCCCATCTTCGACAAAAGAGAGATCTGTGCAAAATTTTAGCTTCCTGTCTTAATTCGTTTAGACTGTAGCGTGATTACAACAGACGGACGGACAGGGCTAAATTGTCTTAGAATTTTACGCTGATCAAGAATATATATACTTTGTTGGGTCTAAAATGATTATTTCGATGAGTTACAAACGGAATGACAAACTTAATATACCCTACATACCTTTTTTGGTGGAGGGTATAAAATTACAACATAGCTAACCAACAAGAATATTTATTAGAAAAATAATTCATTATATGTATAAAGAAAAAAATAATTTAATCTGAATAACTTTCAATTACGACTTATTATATTGAAGACCCAGCTAAATTAATGTACCCAGAAAAAATTAATTTCTATTATAAAATTTAGTGGGTTTTGTTTTTGGTAACAGCACATCCCTTGTTAAATCAACCGTAGCATTTACATATTCAAGCAAATAGTACAGCCGCAAAACAAAATGAGGAAAAAAAGAAAAACAAGTAAAAAAGCAGTAAGTTCGGCCGGGCCGAACTTTAAATACCCTCCAGCATTTGAAACTAATTAGAAAATCTTCAAAAAAATAAATTCCATTAAAAATTCAGTTAAAATCTTTAAAATACCTAATATTGATATGTGCCGATATATGGGGCATATACGATATTGTGGATATATATAGACAAGTCTATATCTGGTTGTAAAGTACTCACGAAAAACTCCTTGTGTAGAATTTCAGACAATTCCGTTGAAAAATGTGGCTAAATTCATCAAAATACTGAATATCGGGGTGTGCCGTTATATCGGGGCTATACAATATCGTGGACCTATAAAGATAATTCTCTTCCAAGTAAAGTATCCACAAGGAACTCCTTGTGTGGATTTTCAGACAGTTCCGTTGAAAAATGTATCAAAAATCGTCAAAATACCGAATATCGGGGTGTACCCAGGGCTGCCAACCAAATTTCAAGAAAAATTGTCAATTTTTCAGAAAAAAAATAATGTAATAATCGGCATTTGTATTCGTGAAAATCGGCAAAAAATCGCCAAAGTATAAATTATTAAATTAAAAGATATTTTTTGGTTTATAACAAAACACAAGTTTTTATTACATCAATTACCCAAAAATAGGGTAAAGAATTTAGTTTCCTCTATTGAGTAGGTCCCGAAGGAAATGGGAAAATATTGTCTATTTCGTATCGCGCCTAAATAGATATGTCATAAATATTGCGACGTGGCACTTTTGCCCTATATTGGTTACTTCCTTCACTGAATATGAAATATGTGATCATTTTCTAAAATGTTGAAATGTGCGCGAGGTACCAGATATAGTCGACCGAAGTACTCCATATTCATACTTCATCTAATACCTATAAAAATATTGTTATGGGCAAAATTAACAGAAAATCAAAAATTTATGTCTAGTTTTATGTGAAATTATAAATTCCATATTTATATAGGATAATGGTTGAGAAAAATGTATTAAGTTAGTTAGTCAGCTATACTTAGCTGACTTGTTTCGCAAGTTATGACAGAAAGAAGTATTGACAATTATGACCCTTTGTGGGTGTGGTACCAGAAAAGGTTTACAAGAAATCTTGCGTTAGCAAAAATATTTCAATGTGTGAAATTTGACGAGAGTTGGATGCTTATTTCGAAATCTTGAACCCTATGTGGGGGAGGTACCAGAAGAAATGGTCCGATCTCTACCATCTTTATAAAATATCTTATTTTGATAGAAATGTTGAGATGAACCAAGTCCGAATGGAATGAGCTTCATGAATATTCAAATTTTTGACCCTTTGTGTTGGGAGGTACCAAAGGGAGTGGACCGATATATCCTATCTTCACAGCAGATCTTGTGTTAATAAAAAATTAAAAAAAACTTAATTTTATAATCGTCGTGGTTATTGTGGTGGATGTACCAGAAGAAATGCACCGATCTTTTTCTTGTGTTTATAGAAATATTGAGATGTGCCAAGTCTGAATGGAATCGGATGTTAATTTCACGTTTTATCAACTTCATGAATATTCAAATTTTGACCCTCTGGGGGGAGGTATCAGAAGAAGTGGGCGCTATTGCCCATCTTCGAACTCGATCTAAGTTTGATAATAATATTACGATGAATAATGTTTGGACTAAATTAGATACAGCCTTCGAGAGTTATCCTGACGGACGGACGGACATCGCTACATCGACTCCAAATGCTTTGAAACGAATTTGGTCCAAGGAGACTTAGGTTCTAAAACCGTCATTTCGATGAGGCGCGTTTTAGCCGTATCAAATGATATATACCCTCTAGTCATATGACTGAGGGTATAAAAATTGGGGTTCATAAAGTCAGTTAAATAAATATTATCACTTATAACGTCCTGTTTTATGAAATTACTCAAAAAGTTTCTAAAAAGTTATTTCATTGGGTTAAATATATTAAATTCCAGTAGTTTCTTTTACAAATAATTTGTAGGTGTTACTTATATCATTGAGAATATGCGCCAAAAAAGTCATTTATTGTTTCGGTATAGTTTTTATTTATTTATTTGTTTCGGTATATTTTAGACGTATTAAGATGACTTTGGCAATGTTTTAAATAAAAATTTGAGGCAGTTTGAGACGATCGTTAAAATATCGTCATTTCTGAGGAAAAAATGGGAAAATCGGCATTTCTCAATTTTAGAGTAAAAAATGGTCAAAATGCCAATAAACCGGCAAAAATAGCAGCCCTTGGGATATGCGATATCGTGGACCTATATAGACAATTCTCTTTCAGGAGGAAAAGTACTCAGAAGGGACTCCTTGAGTAGAATTTCAGACAATTCCATTAAAAAATGTGGCTAAATTTAGCGTTTGTTACCGTCAAAATGATGTTTGGCAACTCCTTTACTCTTTTTATATTCTCCATCATTCTAACATTGTCATTCCGTTTGTAACTCCTCGTAATATTCACAATAGACCCTACAAGGTAAATATATTTTGGCTCAGCGTAAAATTCTATGTCGATCTAGCGATGTCTGTCTGTTGTAATCACGCTTTCGAACGAATTGATATAGAAGGTTAATATTTTGCATACATGTATAGTTTACCAGTAGGTAGGTTAAGTTCGTGAATGGGCAATGTCGCTCCACGTTTTCGTATAGCGCCCCATCCCGAATATCGGGATTTGATGATTTCAGCAACATTATTCACCGAAATTATTTATAATTTCGTATTTGAAGTTCGTAATGGGTACTACAACCTATGGCAAAAGAAATTGTATGCAGGTTCCGATTTTCGTATAGCCACCATATAACATTGCCTCCCGATATTCGGTACCTTCATGATATTAGCGACGTTATTTACCGGACTTATTTAAAATTTCGTACTTGAAATTCGTAATGGGAACTACAGCCTATGACAAACATTTTAGTATACCGGTCCAAGTCTTCTTATAGCCCCCATATAACGGTACCTCCCGATATTCGGTATTTTGATGATTTTAGCAACGTTATTCACCGGCATCGTTTCAAACTTCGTACTGGAAGATTCCAGTGGGTACTACAGCCTATGACAAAAGTTTTCTTATGCAGGTCCACGTCTTCGTATAGTCCTTATGTAGAGGGTTTCAATTAAATGGTACCTTTCGGATTTTTTTATTTGTTTATCTTACATAGCTCTGGGTATTGACCCATATTGGTTCTATTTGAATTTTACATTTGTCCTTTCTTTTGTTTTTTAGGATAATCTTTTGAATTACTTGCCGAATAAATAATGTCACTCTATACTTTTTCACCATTGTAATACCATTTGATTTATTATGAGAAAACTAAAAATTTTATTAAAAAATTGAATTAGCTACAAAAAAATTAAAACTTTATACTATTTCCTCGATTTTGCTATCTTGAGGCCAAATATGACTGAAATATATTTTTTTCACAAGGCTTCAACAAATCACATGTCCCGTGGGCTTTTTTAAATGTGTAATCAATTCTCTGAGCCGATCACTTATATGTGCAAAGTGTAACGAATACAACAGTTCTCTTCCCATATCGACTTTAATACGGCAGTTCGTAAGCATAGGGGTAGAAATTCATTTGTAGAGTTGGGGAGTAAGCGAATTCCTAAGATCATAATGACAAGATAACAAAGAACGATTATATCGTCTGCAGTAGGAAAGTTCTAACCTAATATGATATCATCAATTAATTTATGTGCAACAGAAGACGGAGGTTTGTCAGTGTAAATGAGAAAAGAAAACCAACCGAATGGTTTGGCTGTTGATTCAATTCTGATTTTATTTGTAAAATATGTGTCTTACGTACTACTGAAACTAATCTAACTTAACCTACACAAAGCCACACAATTATTCTTATCTATTCTAATACTGCATAACCTTTATTGTCTCACGCATTATCGTATGCGTCAGCGCACAAGATCACCGAATTGTTCACATGTAGTATTTTATGGCGGCTGAGAAATATATCATTTTTGAATATTTATTGTTTATTGCTAGATTTCCCCAGCGCCTCAACCGCACTCAAAAGTATGTACAAAGTATTTTGTACATTCTCCCGGGCGGCTTAAATGTGTATGTTATTAGTGGACTGTATTTTATAAAATTAAAAAATGGATAGTAAGAGTAATCTATGTATACCTAAATATGGAAATAATATAATATTAATTTAGGAAACCGCTTCCAGAAAACAACTCCACTGCTTTGCCCAGTCTCTCTTGCCGATACCACCACCTTTAGCTGCCGGCTTTATTTTCCATGCTGCCGAATTATTAGTCCATCGCTGCAGACCGTCATCGCCCACGTACCAAATCATTGCCATTGGCCTTATGGTAAGCTCCGGTTCGTCGTCTTCCATTATCACGGCCATTGTTGGTTTGCTCTTGATTTCTGTAAGGCAATACCCTTCAGGAGGCGGAACCAAAGAGCTTTGTTCTGCTTTTCCCACTTCATCGATCTATTCTTTTCCTCTATAAACGTCGTCGTACTCATCTTTCCCGCATCTGCCGAACATGTTGGGGCCTTCTGTACGCGAATCTATTTGTTCTTCATCGAGTGCTTCATTGGTCAGGGCGAATTCAACCTGGGAATTTCCTCCTTCATCTCGTTCCTCAAATTGTGGACTTGCCGGCGGGAAACAACTCAGAATATTTACTTCTAAGTAGGGAATCAGTTGTTTGAACAGGTCATCTTTCTCAGCTTCGACGACTTGTCTTTTCTCTTGTTCCTTGCCCCCTTTATTTCTTTTTCTTGGTTTGTTGCAACAGGTATATCTGCTTAATTTGTTCCTCCATTCATTTCAATTGTTCCTGCTGCCACAGCACCATCTCCTGGAGCACCCAAAACTGTTGCTGCATTGTTATGTATCATAGTCGGATATATTTAATGTCCCAGGATTTTCGAGCTCCTTTTCCATTTTTTGTATCAGTTTTTTTTTTTTGCTTTTTTGTTGTATATTTAGTTTGATTTTTATACCCTACACCACAAGGTGGTCAGGGTATTATGTCTTTGTGCATTTGTTTGTAACAGGCAAAAGGAAACGAGATAGACCCATAGTTCCTTTTGATGATCTGCATAGAATCACATTCTGAGTCGATTTATGCATGTTCGTCCGTCCGTCTGTCCATGTATTTTTGTAAACAAAGTACAGCTCGCATTTATTGCCCCATCCAGATGAAATTTTGCACAGATCATTTGTTTGGTCCAAGGACGAACCCTATTGAAATTAGACATAATCAGTCAAAATTTAAATATAGCTCCCATATATATCTTCGTCCGATTTGCCTTTTATTGTGCACCAAACGTGTAATATCACCCTGAATTGTATGGAATTTTGCATATGCACCCAAATTAGGCCTGAAAATAAGTATGCCAAATTTGATCGAAATCGGTTCAGATATAGCTATAGCTCCCATATACATTGTTCACCCGATTTGTTATTTTTGCCCTCCGAAGCCGTAATATGCACTCTGCAACAACAATATTTGGGGAAATTTATCAAATACATCTCAGAAATACATTCGCTAAATTTTATCGAGATTGGTTCAGATTTGGATATAGCTCCCATATATAACTTCGTCCGATTTACCTTGGATTGTGCACCAAAATCTAATATTTGTCTAAATGGGACGGAATTTGGCATTTACGACCGAATTGAGTGTAGAAGCTAGTATGTCAAATTTGGTGAAGATCGCTTCAGATATAGCTATAGCTTCCATATATATTATACATCCGATTTGTTATATTTGTTACCCACAGCCGTAATATGCACTCCGTAACAACGATATTCAGGGAAATATATCAAATACAGCTCGGAAATATCTTTGCTAAATTTTATCGAGATCGGTTCAGATTTGGATATAGCTCCTATATATATCTTTTTCCGATTTCAAATTAATTGTGCACCAAATGGGCAATACAATTCCGAATTTAAAAGATACAAATGCCTCGGCATATTTAGTCCTTTGAACTTTAAATTATAATTATAATCATAGCATGTATGATTGAATACTCCCATAAAAACTTTAAATTGTTATGCGGAGCTCTTCTAAATTAGCAAAGTGGTGTAGGGTATCATAAAGTCGGCCCGCCCTACTTTAAGACTTTCTTTACTGGTTTTTTATTTTTTATTATATTTAAAAAACACATAAATATAATTTGAAATTGCCACATAAAAACCAAACCACTGAAAAATTAAAACAAATCAATAAAGAGTGTTCTTAAATTGAATTTTAAATATTAAATAAACGTCTTGTTAATAAAAAAGGCATCCGACAGGTAAAGTAATAAACATTTGGTCCTTCGAGCCGGATATTTCCTCCTAAAAGAATATAGTACTCGCTTCTTGTTTTTGTAGATATGGCTGCTTATCTACCGAATCAGGACTGGCGCCTGGAAGACCGGAGCCGCAGCCCCAGTAACTCAGCCCGGAGCCCCAACCGCCCTGCCCCACAACCCAATCGAATAGCCCGCAGTCCCAACCAGCCACCGAGGAGCAGACGTGAGGCAAGGCCCAACAGACGCCTTGTAAACGAGAGACCCAGCAACTGGCAGTACTCTTGTGGACTGTGCCAAGAGGACCACAGCCTTTACTCGTGCCTGGTGTTCCGGCGACAGACCCCGTTTCAGAGGTATGAGACGGTGGAAAGACGAGTTTATTGTCGGAACTGTCTGGCAAGGAGCCATCATGCCCCAGTTTGGATGGATTGCAGGCGTTGCGACAGCAGGCACCATACGACCCTGCACGGGGCATCGCAGCTGGATGAGGTGTCTCTGAATATGGAAGCTATAAACGCACCAGCCCTTGCATGGGATTTGGTATTGGCGTCAATCGTAACGATCAGGTTAATGGCCAAAGCGATGGAAGGGTTTGTGATGGTGCGGGCTCTGATGAGCAAGTCGGCAACTATGACCATCATTTCATATGCGGCATATAGACGGTTTGGCCTGCAGCACCGCATATATAAGGGGCAACGCATAACCACATCCACTACACGACCCAGAAGAATTAGCAGCAGCTGGTCTCTGCAAGTAAATGCGGTGGTGAGCGACGAACTCCCCGGGCGACTTTATTCGAAGGCTCTGTTGGAAGACCCCACCCGGGGCTTCACTAATTACGCCGTCGCCGACCCAGATCCTTGTGCCGAATTTCAGACAATTCCATTAAAAATTGTGGCTAAAATCATGAAAATACCGAATATCGGGGGGTACCGATATATGGGGGCTATACGATATCATGGACCGATATAGCCCATCTTCCAACTTTACCTGCCTGCAGACAAAAGACAGACCTGTGCAAAATTTTAACTTCCTGTCTTAATTCGTTTTGACTGTAGCATGATTACAACAGATGGACAGACGGACGGATGGTCGGACAGGACTAAATCGTCTTAGAAATTTACGCTGGTCAAGAATATATATAATTTGTTGGGTCTAAAATTATTGTTTCGATGAGTTATAAATGGAATGACTAACTTAATATGCCCTACATACTATGTACACCCAGAAAAATACACGTTCGAAATATGTTTGGATTCAAGTATGTATATATTTGGGGCTGCTTGCAAACAAATATATATTTGGATACAAACATATTATGCTTGGGTCGAAGCATATATGTGTTTGCAACATTTTGTAACATATTCAAATTTTAATTGTTTTTGTTCAAACATATTTTTTATGATAGAACATATTTTTTAACGGGTGAGAGAAAATGTTGGAGATACAGAGCGTAACAATAGCGCTATCACACGTTTTATAACAAAGGGCTGTTTGTATAGTGCAACAGAAGACGCAAAAGCGCCGACAAGGGGGGGTGAAAACTTTGCTTTTGCTGCGCTGCTAAACACTTGTATTTTGTTATTTGTTGATGCTGTTGCGTGAAGAATGATGAAAATGTTTATAAGTGCGGTTGTAAGATTTAGATTTTCTAAAAGAATTTTAGTTTTATTTGTGTGTAAAGTGTAAGAGAATACAACAGTTCTATTCCTACATCGACTTCAATTCATCAGTTCGTGAGCATAGGGGTAGAAATTCATTTGTAGAGTTGGGAAGTAAGCGAATTCCTAAGATCATAATGACAAGATACCAAAGAACGATTATATCGTCTGCAATAGGGAAGTTCTCATCTAATATAATATCATCAATTAATTTATGTGTAACAGAAGGCGAGGGTTTTGTCAGTATACAAAAATTTAGGGAATAAAAAACAAGTAAACAATTAAGTTCGGCGGGGCCGAACTTTTAATACCCTTCACCTTAGGGAAAATGAAACTTTAGAACACATTGTAACCCACAAATACCAATTTTTAGACATATTCGTGGGAAAATGTCGCAAAAATCATCAAAATATCGAATATCGGGAGGTACCGCTATATGGGGCTGTACAAAAACGTGAACCTATACATACAATGTTTCGGCAACGGAGCTAGAACCCATTAGGACACACAAACACCAATTTTAGACAAAACCGCGAAGAAATATGGCAAAAATCATCAAAACATCGAATATATGGATGTACCGTTATATGGGAGCTATACCAAAACGTGGACCTATACATGCAATGTTTCGCCACCGCAGCCAGAACCCATTATGACCCACAACTACCAATTTTTAGACAAATCTGTGAAAAATGTGACAAAATCATCAAAATACGCAAAATCGAGAGAGGAGGGGACTATACCAAACGGTGGACCGATATATTTTGACGCTCTACGTCAAATAATGTGAGCTGTATCGTGTTTTCAACAGACAGACAGACGGACATCATTAAATCGACTTAGAATTTTATGTTGATTATGAATATATATACTTTATGGGGTCTACGACGAATATTTAGGATGTCACAAACGGAATGACAAAATTAATATACCCTCCTTTCCAGGGTGGAGGGTATAATAAAACAAGTAAAAAAGCAGTAAGTTCGGCCGGGCCGGACTTTGAATACCCTCCACCATTTGGAACGAATTAGAAAATTTTCAAACAAAAAAAAAAAATAAATAAATAAATAAAATCCATTGCAAATTCTGTTAAATTCTTTGAAATACCTAATATCGGAAGGTGCCGATATATGGGGGGGATATACGATATTGTGGACCTATATAGACAAATCTATGTCTGGGGGTAAAGTACTCACAAGGAACTCCTTGGGTAGATTTTCAGATAATTCCATTGGGAAATGTGTCTAAAATTATCAAAATACCGAATATCGTGGGGTACCGTTATATGGGGGCTATACGATATCGTTAACCTATATAGAGAACTCTCTGTCAGTGGGTAAAATACTCACAAAGAAACCCTTGTGTAGAATTTCAGACAATTTCATTGAAACATGTGGCTGAAAGGTACCGGCTGTGGCTGAGGGTACCGTTTTATAGGGGATATACGATATCGTGGACCTATATAGAAAACTCTCTTTCAGGGAGTAAATTACACACAAAGAACTCCTTGTGTGGAATTTCAGACAATTCAATTGAAAAATGTGACTAAAATCGACAAAATGCCGAATATTGGGGTACCGTTATATGGGGGCTATACGATATCGTCGACCTATATAGATAATTGTCTTCCGAGGTATAAAGCACCCAAATGGAACTCCTTGTGTGGATTATCAGACAATTCAGTTGTAAAATGTGGGTAAAATCATTAAAATACCGAATATCGGGGGTACCGTTTATATATACATGGCCCATTTTCAACACCATAAGTCCTGCAGGCATAACATACATTTTAGTAATATTTTATCAATCTACTTCAATTCGTTCGGAAGCTAGAGTGATTTCCACAGATGGACAGACGAACAGACATACGGACATCGCTAGAATATATATACTTTGTGGGGTCTAAAGTCTATATTTCTAGGTGTTACAAACGGAATGACAAACTCAATATACCCCCCATACTTTGGTGGAGGGTATAAAAAAAATAGTGGGAAAATAACTACTGCACAAGATAATTGGCAACCGCTTCAAAATAAGTACGCTTGAACCGTTCGAAGATTCAGTTCAAATGAGGGAAACATTTTTAATTGAGCCCTTTTTGTAAACTTGGTCATTAATACTACCCAAATTGCTGAACACAAATAAATAAATTTAAATCGCCTGAAGCGAACGTCCACATACAAGAAATTTTCATATTCACAGAAGAAAGCTACGAGTATCTTTTTACCGGTATGTGAAGGTATAGCAACTTTCTCTATAGCATATATTGTAAATCAAATTCACTGATCAAAATCAATGCGAGACACATACATCGTTTAAATTTCTGCCTTTTGTGTTTATAGCTATAGAAGCCAATGGAAAAACATGCAAAAGCCAAGGATATAAGAGAATCCAAAAGTAAGTAAATAAAAATGTAGCTAAAATCATGAAAATACTGAATATCGGGAGGTACCGTTATATGGGAGCTATACGAAGAAGTGGTCCTGCATAAGTAATTTATGGCATAGGCTGTAGTAACTGTTCCGAACATTATATACGGAATTTAAAACAATTTCGGTGAACTATACTGTTATATGGGCGCTATACTAACACGTGGACCTATTTAGACAATTCTCAGAAGGAATCCCTTGTGTGGATAGTAAGACAACTTCTTAAACAAAATTGGCTAAAATCATCAAAATATCGAATATGGGGGGGTACCGTTATATGGGGGCTATACGCTATCAATTCTCTTTCAGGGGGTTAGTACTCACAAATAACTCCTTGTGTAGAATTTCAGACAATTCCATTAAAAATTGTGGCTGAAAAACATGAAAATACCGAATATCGGGAGGTTCCGATATATGGGGGCTCTACGATATCAAGGACCGATATAGCCCATCTTCCAATTTGACCTGCCTGCAGACAAAAGACAGACCTGAGCAAAATTTTAGCTTCCTATCTTAATTCGTTTTGGCTGTAGCATGATTACAACAGATGGACAGACAGACGGATGGTCGGACAGGGCTAAATCGTCTTAGAATTTTACGATGATCAAGAATAAATATAATTTGTTGGGTCTAAAATTATTATTTCGATGAGTTATATTCGATGACGTTCGAAATATATTTGGATCCAAGCATGTTTAAGTTAACGACGGAAACATAATCAGTTCAAACCAAACAACAAGTCAAACCAACCAATCCTGCCAATGCTGAACCTGTCGATTTAGCAAGATTACGTTCCCAGGTGAAATCTAATCCACACGCGCAGCAAGAACTCCAAATGAAACTGTATCCACACGCGCAACAAGTGCATGAGTGAGTTTATGGTGGGAAATGCAAAATAAGCAGTTTATTAGTTTAGATAGTTGTCTTTAGGAATAATTGTAAATTCATTGCAGTCAGTTTTGGGAATTAATAAATAAAGGTTGTGTTGTTAACCATAGGTTAACAAAAATAAAAAAATATTTTTTTTAACTATTTTAAATTTTAAAAATCTTAATTGGTGCCTTATTCGGTCCTTATTCGTAAAATAAAACCCTCGGGAAAAGGGTTTTCCGGGAATACAATAAATAGATCGCGGATCGCGCCTTAGTAACCTCTTCAGAAAATAAGAG
The DNA here is from genome assembly GCF_030504385.1 of Musca domestica. Lineage (NCBI taxonomy): Eukaryota > Metazoa > Arthropoda > Insecta > Diptera > Muscidae > Musca > Musca domestica. Next base: position 17,134,463 of record NW_026712115.1, on the reverse strand, counting down.
GTAAACCGGAGGTCTCAAAGAAGATCAACATCCGTGGTGTAGTGTAAGAAACATTTTAAAGTAAAAGCTTTAAGTGGGCAGTAAAAAAACATTAAAAGAAAGAGAAACATACAGTTAAAATCTATATTTACAAAATAGCTAAATAAAGTTAAATAAATAAATAAAGACACAAAACAAAAAAAAAATTAAAATTTGTATCTGTCAGTGATAAACATAATATAAAGTAAAGAAGAAAAAAACTAAGCAACCAAACAAAAATAAAGTAAAATAAAAAAAAAAAAAAATAAAAATAAAAGAGAAAGATATCAACTGAGGATATCCAGCTATGTTCCAGATATTAGCGTAAGATCATAATAATAAGTTATTAATTATTTTGCCTAAATTTAAAGAAATAGGAAGAATTAAGATTGTATAACTTTTTTTACCACACAATGCTACACTTGAATATTCATTTCTTGCTTCCTGGAACTTATTCCTTAAAACTGATTTGTCCTTTTATTACAATGACTGAAGAAACGATCAATCAACTTACGGACAGACTAAATAAAATACCGACAATGACCCAACCAATGGTACAAACAACAGGATCATCAACGGGTTTTACCACATTACAAATGGAACAGTTATCCCTAATAATAAAAGAGGTTTTGCAGATATCGTCCGATCATCTGACTGATGAAGGAGCGGATCACCTATAGGGACAGTCACTGCGAGGTTAGAAGAATTAGACAAGGTTCCCGACATAGTTAGGTTTTGAGAGAGTTTTCTGGTAAGCCGGGAGAGTTTAACTCTTGGCGAAAGTCCGTAGAAAGAGTCTTGAACCTCTATGATTCGGTAAAAGGAACTGGAAGATACTATGCAATTCTTCACACAATTCGCACTACAATCGTAGGTGATGCAGATACCGCCTTAGAGTCGTATCGGACACCATTAGATTGGTCACGCATTAAAAAGTGTCTTTCAATGCATTATTCGGACAAAAGGGACATTGAAACGCTAGAATACCACATGATGACATTGTGTCAAGGTAATAGGAGTATAACAGAATTTTATCAAGCTGTTTACCAGCACCTTTCCCTCTTCCCTAGATCTGGAAGAAATTAGCTTTCAAGCCATGACAAACACCTACAGGCAAAAGGAATAAGATACGTTTGTAAGGGGTTTGGATGGAGATTTGCCGAAATTATTAAGCGTGCGCGAACCAACATCCTTGCCCCAAGCATTACATATTTGTCTAAAGTTGGACAATATGACATTTAGGAGAAATTATGCCCATGGACAATCCATCAGAAATAATGTACAAAAGGATAGGATCGGTACGGCGACTTGTAAAAATGAAAGAGTATTTTTCCTGAACTTGCCTATGTTGGTGGAACACTGTCCTTGAGACCACCTCTTCCACCTAGACGTAATATTATCCCAAACTTTAAGCGTAACCCGAACAGTTATTCGATTTTTAATCCGACTTATAGTCGCAATCAGAGTTTAAACAACAATCCAAATTTTCACTCTAGCATTAATCCAAATTTCAATAGTAATATTAGGTTCCATCACAACCGTAACCTTCCTGAAAACTTTAGGAGGAATTCAGATTTCCCAAATAGTTTTCAAAATCGACGACCAGAGCCCACGGATATAAATAATTCAATCCAAACCCGCCAGGTCAATTACAAGAAGAAACCACCTAACCATTTAGCAGTAAAAAGACCAGCAGAATCCTTTCAAGCTCCAGTGAGTAAATTTCAGCGGAATTTCCATATAAATACTGACTGTATGCCGAAGAAACCTCTTATGATTACTATCGGCCGGAAGATGGCAATGTGAGCCATCATAACCAAAACGTGAATGATGATTACTTTCAACAAATTCCTGAGGAAGTAGCAACGCTCGAAAAGAAAGAAGAAGAAGCTGACGATGTCCAGCTTGCTGTTAATTTTTTAGATTAAACTGTTCCTCATTACCATATTTCGAAGCAAAAATGGGGAACGACAAAAAATTAAAAATATTACTAGACACTGGCACCAATAAGAATTGCACTAACCCAAAATTTATAAAAAATCCGAAACAAAATGAAAGAAATTTTAAAACAAAGGCCATTAAGGGTGTCATCGAAATAACACAGCATAAATTTATGAAATTGTTTGGTGGTACTCCCATAAAATTTTTTCTTTTACCCGAAAACATTTGATGCAATATTAGGAAACGATAGTTTAAAAGAATTCTCAGCTGTGATTCATACAGCCGAGGATATATATATATATATATATATATATATTCTCAGCTGTATATATATATATTCTCAGCTGTGATTCATACACTTAGATTGAGGAATGAAATATATAATGGAAGCTGTGGACAACAACTCATAGTAGTGATAACACACAAAAATAATTAATTATTAAATAAAAATAAATGTATTAGAAAATACATAAAAAATCGTAAATAAAATAAATGTATTAAAAAATACAAATAAAAAATCATAATTGGCGCCCAACCTGGGGCATAAGTCGAAGAGACCAATAACGCAAGAAGACAACACTTCTTGACACCAAGGAACGATTATCCTTGGGCAGCGTTGAGAATATACCGGAGGTCTGAACGACAACATAAGGAACACTACTTTACACCAAGGAACGATTGTCCTTGGGCAGCGTTGAGAATACACCGGAAGTCTGAGTGACAACATAAGGAATACTATCTGTCACCAAGGAACGATTTTCCTTGGGCAGCGTTGAAAAAACACTGGAAATCAGAAAATCACTGGGAATAGCACTACTTGAATGCCTGGAAACTCATTATAAGTTAACTAATTCAAAATAAAAATTTTAAGGAGAGTGAAGTTCTAGTGAAAAAAAAAAAATAAAAAACAACGGAAATTAGTGATTGAAAGTAGATGAAGTAAAAGCGGAGGTGAGCAAAGCATTATCTGCTCAAAGAGACCTTCCATCTGCTCTGGCTTTGGCACAAGAAGTAGACGCAAATGACGAGCGCTACGTGTTTGCGAAAAATTTCGCAAATAAATCTTATGAAAATTCTAACAATAAAAAGGCAAACTCTGCACAATATTTCTCTAATCAAGAACACAATGTTGGACACACGAATCCACATTATTCGGTAATTATACAGAAACAGGTTGGCCACTCGCAGAAGTTCACGGGTTATCAGAAACCATATGCCAGCGGTAACAACTCTGACCGAAGACGAGTGGAGCCTATGGATGTGGACCCATCCCTCTCCCAATTTAAGCATCCTACGTATCATACTTACAGGCCGCAAGGACATATGACGAAACGACCTGCCAATTCAGAGCGATAAACAGGATCAAAAATACAACGTGTAAATCATCTTAATGATGATCTACCTGATTTACCTGCTGACCTAACATACGAAGAAGAAGCGGAACAGGTCGAGGATGACAACGAAAATGATGAGCCTAATTTATTGGGCACAAAGCCCCTCCTGCCTTGAATTTCAAAATCAATTGGGGGAGAGAAGCTAAGCTCCTTGTCGACACAGGAGCGTCAAAGAGGTATTTCAAACCACTACCTGAACTAAAAGGACTTAAATTAGTTCAGCATTCTTTTTCAGTAAAATCAATCCACGGGGTTACCCATATCAATCAGAAATGAGCAGTAAAAAAATTTTATATAGTTGCTGATTTTTTCATTTTACCTGAACTGACGTCATTTGACGGCGTCATTGGCCTTGACATATTGAATAAGGTACACGCCTGTATTGATTTAAAATCAAACACAATTATTCATGACAACGGAAATGAAACTATCTTATTCAACTTCAGTCCAAGTCGGTACCAAACCATTTGAAAGAAGCATTTTTCAAGGTAATCAAGTCAAAATGTTAATGGAGTGTTTGCAGATCCCAATGAAGCACTTCCATATAATACAAAAGTCGTTGCGACGATCTGCACAGAAAACGAAGACCCAGTGTACTCGAAATTGTACCCGTATCCTTTAGTTTTTTCGGATTTCGTAAACAAAGAAATCCAGGACTTATTGACGAATGGTATTATTAAAAAGACTAGGTCTCCATACAATAACCCAATATGGGTAGTAAAAAAAGGGTCTTGACGAAACTGGACAGGAGAAAAAACGTTTGATGATAGATTTCCGAAAACTTAATCAGAAAACTATCAGCGATAAATATCCGATTCCAGAAATAACGGAAACCTTTTCCAATGTTGGTGGAAGTAAGTTTTTTACCACAATTGACTTGAAATCTGGGTTTCACCAGATACAACTATCAGAACCAGATAGGGAAAAACTGCTTTTTCCATAAAAAACGGAAAATACGAGTTTTGTAGACTGCCTTTCGGCCTGAAGAATGCTCCAAGCATTTTTCAGAGGGCGATAGATGACGTGTTAAGAGAACACATCGGGACGAGGTGTTTCGTCTACCTGGACGATATAATCATATTCTCGAAAAACGAGCAACAACACTTGCAAGATGTGGAATTAGTACTGAGAAGTCTATTCGAAGCCAATATGAGGGTTTCGGCTGAAAAATCAAAATTCTTCCAAACCGAGGTTGAATATTTAGGATTTCTAGTTACTCAAGGAGGAATTAGAACAAGTCAAGAAAAAGTAAATACAATTCAAAATTTTCCCGAGTCTACCACTCTAACGGGATTAAGATCATTCTTAGGATTGACGGGATATTACCGCTGTTTTAATAAAGACTTTGCCAAGATTGCAAAGCCACTCTCGAACATACAGAGAGAGGAGAATATGGCCGAGTTTCTGCATCGCAGTCGAAAAAAATTAAAATTCATTTGACCAGTGAACAGAAAGAGGCATTCAATACAATAAAAGAAATCCTAACGTCCGAAGATGTAACGTAACATATCCAGATTTTCGAAAAACATTTGATTTAACGACGGATGCATCGTCACATGCTATAGGGACTGTCCTTTCACAAGGAGGCAGACCTATCACTATGATCTCCCACACTTTATCCGAAAGCGAAGACCATTACGCTACTAATGAGCGGGAGTTGTTGGCCAGCGTCTGGGCACTAAAAACGATTAGAAATTGATGTCCACATCAAATTATTGCTTCGATTGTGTCTCACTTTTAGAGTTAATTTGTTGTTCATACTTCTAAGTTACATATACTGTGAATTCCATTCTATTCCCCTTGCTGGGCTAATTTTTATTAAAAGCAATTTAATTGAATTTTCTATGCAGCTATGGGTGTATATTGATTGTATATAAACGAATGTAGCTTTAATAGCATCGGAGACAGCAATTTTTTTCTACCAGTAGTTTATATTCGATGGAAACCTCACAAATTATAATTGAAATTGCCAGATTTATCACTTACAGTGAGTGTGTTAGCTGTAGTTTATATAGTCAAATAGCAGAAACAGTAGTAAAGCCAAATTTTTTTCTCCCGATATTTGGTATTTTGATGATTTTGCAACATTTTTCCACGGATTTGTCTAAAAATTGGTATATAAAGATCATAATTGTTTTTAGTTTCACTGACGAAACATAGCATGTATAGGTCACGTTTTCGTATTGCCTCCATATAAAAGTACATTTCCTTTCAAGCTCCAGTGAGTAAATTTCAGCGGAATTTCCATATAAATACTGACTGTATGCCGAAGAAACCTTTTATGATTACTATCGGCCGGAAGATGGCAATGTGAGCCATCATAACCAAAACGTGAATGATGATTACTTTCAACAAATTCCTGAAGAAGTAGCAACGCTCGAAAAGAAAGAAGAAGAAACTGACGATGTCCAGCTTGCTGTTAATTTTTTAGATTAAACTGTTCCTCATTACCATATTTCGAAGCAAAAATGGGGAACGACAAAAAATTAAAAATATTACTAGACACTAGCACCAATAAAAATTACATTAACCCAAAATTTATAAAAAATCCGAAACAAAATGAAAGAAATTTTAAAACAAAGGCCATTAAGGGTGTCATCGAAATAACACAGCATAAATTTATGAAATTGTTTGGTGGTACTCCCATAAATTTTTTTCTTTCACCCGAACTAGAAACATTTGATGCAATATAAGGAAACGATAGTTTAAAAGAATTCTCAGCTGTGCTTCATACAGCCGAGGATAATTTCACCGTTAAGGGGGGTGGAAAAGTCCCAATTAAACAGTTCATTTCTCAGAACGTAAATAATATCGAAATTAGGACAGACCATCTTTCGGAATATAATAAGAAGTTATTGAAGAACATCGTCAGCGATATGTATGGCCGCTTTCAACGAAATTCGGCATGACTGACAAAATTTGGAACAAAAATAAATTGGTGAAATGATACTTAAATCGGTACAAATATAGCTCCCATATATATTCCCGGCCGATTTTACATATTTTATGCAGCCAACGCGATATGTATGTCCGAGAGACAAAATATATATATATATATATATAATATATATATATATACATATATATATATATATATATATATATATATATATATATATATATATATATATATATATATACATATATAATATATATATATATACATATATATATATATATATATATATATATATATATATATATTGTCTCTCGGACATACATATCGCGTTGGCTGCATAAAATATGTAAAATCGGCCGGGAATATATATGGGAGCTATATTTGTATGACTGACAAAATTTGGAACAAAAATAAATTGGTGAAATGATACTTAAATCGGTACATATATATATATATATATATATATATATATATATATATATATATATATATATATATATAATATATATATATATATATATATATATATATATATATATATAATATATATATATACATATATATATATATATATATATATATATATATATATATATATATATATATATATTGTCTCTCGGACATACATATCGCGTTGGCTGCATCAAATATGTAAAATCGGCCGAGAATATATATGGGAGCTATATTTGTATATATATATATATTTTTTTTCGTTCGTTCCCACGCCTCTCACTCCCACCCCTGCCGACCGAGGGAGCGACCTCCCCATACGTAGGGAACGCGTACACACCAAAGACCGGGAATGGTGGGTTAGTTGTGAGTTAGTGGTGCCAGCTACAGTCTAGTACATCAGCCGGCAAAGTAATAGGTAAAAATACACTAAAGAGAAAGGAATTAGAGCAAAACATATAACATTTATAACAAATATAAACAAATAACAGTGAAAATAATGTGTTGAACAAAGACTACTGTTCAAAAGCTGGTGTCTATTGTTTCCGCACAGGGAATTGTAGACTAGGTGCCGTTAAAATGAACTTAAAGATTCTGACAACTAGTGCTCAAAGGCTGGGTCTACTGGTTCCGCAAAGGGAGATGTAGATCAGGTGCCGCAAAAATGAGCTTTTTAAAATAAAAAACAAATAGATAAGTGAACATATACAATCACAAGTGGAGAATAGATCTTTTAATAGAGTTCAACGAATTACTTAAACAAATACTATTACATAGACTATTGTAAATTACACATAAGGATCTCAATGGGTTACTGATTGCGAAATTAGTTCTTGCGAGAGATAACTTTAAAGGTTCGAAATGACGAGTTCTACGAGAAGGAATATTATAAGTAACTTCCCCAGTTAAAAAATGAGAATCAATCAAACCGCGTGTTAATTTGATAATAAATAACGCTCTTAGCATAAACCGCCTCCTTTCAAGTGTTGGGAGATCAATTAACAGTAAACGATTTTCATAAGGTGGAAGTAATTCTGTCGGGTTCCAGTTAAGGCCCCGTATACCAAAAAATCAGGAATTGAACTTGAACTGATTCGATTTTATCTGAGTAGCATTTATAAAAAGGACTCCACAGAATACATCCGTACTCTAATATTGGGCGAACTAAACTTACAAATAATCTTTTGGTGACATATGGATCATCGAACTCTTTAGACCAGCGTTTTATGAAACCTAGTAAGGACTTGGCTTTATTGACACATGAGTCAATATGTAAATGAAAACGTAGTTTAGGATCTAGAATAACACCGAGGTCAGTAAGAGAATCAACATTGAACCAATCAACATTGAACCAATAAAGTAGTTAGAATGTATTGGCTGAGATCGTGACAAGGAAAATTTTTTGCATTTCTTAAGATTAAGGGACATACCGTTGGCACTGCACCAGTTCACAAGGGAATGTAAATCGTACTGTAAGAAAGTCGAATCGTCAAGGGAATTTATATGCATGTAAAGCTTCACATCATCAGCATACATTAATATTTTAGAGAATCGAATGTGATCCGGGAGATCATTAAGATACAAAACAAAAAGTAATGGGCCCAAATGACTACCCTGAGGTACGCCAGAAAAAACAACAATATTTTTTGAAAAAGAATCATTGAAAATGACTATTTGGGTACGACCCTCCAAGTATGATGAAATCCAGCCTAACAGAGCTGTCGGAAAACCCATAGTATCGAGTTTATATAGCAAAAGCTTATGCACTACGGTATCAAAGGCTTTACTGAAGTCTGTATAAATAGCGTCAGTTTGTTGTTTATTTATAAATCCGTTGTAAACATGGCACACAAATTCTTAAAGATTAGAAGTAGTAGATCTGCCTTTCATAAAACCATGCTGAAAAGGTTACAATATGCTTTTTTATAAAATGTGACATCCGACGTGAGACTAAGAGTTAGAAAAGTTTAGGAATGGCACATAACTTAGCAATACATCTATAGTTATCTATGAAACGTCTATTGCCTGATTTATGCTCTCCTTTTGGAGTTTACAAATTTAAAGAAATTCTTAGGATTGTTTAATAAATTCTGCCGCATTTGGGCTAAATGCTGAGAATAACATTTGGAGTTTTCCGAATTATATCTATTTCTTGCCATGGAATATTTTGAATAATTTACGGCAGTGTTAGATTTTTTGAAATTTTTGAAAAGTCTATTTTTAATATTACGTAGACGTCTTAGCGTAGGTGTAAACCAAGCAACACAAACGTCAAAGTAAAACAAAAACAAAGCTTCGAAGAACAAAGCAAACAAAAATGAAAGTAAACTGTGTGGATGAATAAACACAAATATTAGAATTTGCGAAAACACTTTAAAACACAAGTTTAATCAAAAACTTCACTTGCTTCAAATATTTTTTTATATATTTAATAAAATTAACACTAAAGAACACTCAAAAATGCACAATTAACCGGGCAAATTTATTTTTTATAAATTTAGTTTTGGAGACGAAACAAAAACACTTGTAATCGAAACAGAGTTGCCAAATTATTATATATATATATATATATATATATATATATATATATATATATATATATATATATATATATATATATATATATATATATATATATATATATATATATATATATATATATATATATATATATATATATATATATATATATATGTGGTTCCAAAAAACGACATTGGCAAAGTGTATTGAAATCGGTTGAGGTTTAGGTGCACCTCCTAATTTTTTATATATATAAGTTCTCGTGAAGAAATACACTATTTCATCCTTCCCACAGCTTTGGCTTTTGTCAGGTAACTGAACTCTATACGCGTGTGCTACTCAGCACATTTAACTTTCCCACAAGTTCTTGACACCTGAGTAGCCAAATATAGTGCAGCAACATCAGCATAGCGGTATCAGAGCTACTTCTCGCAATGTCAGCAAAGCGGTAGCAGAGCTACGGCAGAGGAGCATAGCGTAGGGGCTTAGATTGAGGAATGAAAAATATAATGGAAGCTGTGGACAACAACTCATAGTAGTGATAACACACAAAAATAATTAATTATTAAATAAAAATAAATGTATTACAAAATACAAATAATAATTCGTAATTAAAATAAATGTATTAAAAAATGCAAATAAAAAATCATAATTGGCGCCTAACGTGGGGCATAAGTCGAAGAGACCAATAACGCAAGAAGACAACACTTCTTGACACCAAGGAACGATTATCCTTGGGCAGCGTTGAGAATATACCGGAGGTCTGAACGACAACATAAGGAACACTACTTTACACCAAGGAACGATTGTCCTTGGGCAGCGTTGAGAATACACCGGAAGTCTGAGTGACAACATAAGGAATACTATCTGTCACCAAGGAACGATTTTCCTTGGGCAGCGTTGAAAAAACACTGGGAATAGCACTACTTGAATACCTGGAAACTCATTATAAGTTAACTAATTCAATACAAAAAATGTTAAGGTGAGTGAAGTTCTAGTGAAAAAAAAAATAAATAAAAAACAACGGAAATTAGTGATTGAAAGTAGATGAAGTAAAAGCGGAGGTGAGCAAAGCATTATCTGCTCAAAGAGTAGAATTTTACAGAAAAATTACCGCGATTCAGGGCCAATTTAACTTGGAAAACCGAAAGTCCAAAAACACGCGAAGGTTACGATCAACCCACTTGTGCCTTCTGAAATTACTCTAGATGTGATAAAATCTCTTCCAGAATTTTCCGGACAACAAGGCACCTATGTGTCTTGGCGTGAGGCTGCGCACAACGCTTATGAATTATTTAAGAGGTGTGATGGCAGTGAACGCCACTATCAAGTAGTGACCATACTAAGAAATGAAGTGCGGGGTGCAGCTGACGCTGTACTCACAACATTTAACACAGTGCTAAATATTAGTACAATCATTGCACGACTGGAGTTTACCTATGCTGACAAACGTCCCATCTATTTAATAGAACAGGAACTGTCCACACTTAGACAGGGTTCAATGTCATAATTAGAGTTCTATGACGAAGTAGAAAAGAAACTAACGTTATTAGCAAACAAGACAATTATGTCATACGAAAAAGCGTAGCAGACACTATAAACGAAAAGTATAGGACTGATGCACTTAGTGTACTCATATCTGGTTTAAGGAAACCTCTGTGCGATATCCTTTTTGCTTCAAGACCATCCGACCTTCCATCTGCTCTGGCTTTGGCACAAGAAGTAGACGCAAATGACGAGCGCTACGTGTTTGCGAAAAATTTCGCAAATAAATCTTATGAAAATTCTAACAATAAAAAGGCAAACTCTGCACAATATTTCTCTAATCAAGAACACAATGTAGGACACAAGAATCCACATTATTCGGTAATTATACAGAAACAGGTTGGCCACTCGCAGCAGTTCACGGGTTATCAGAAACCATATGCCAGCGGTAACAACTCTGACCGAAGACGAGTGGAGCCTATGGAGGTGGACCCATCCCTCTCCCAATTTAAGCATCCTACGTATCATACTTACAGGCCGCAAGGACATATGACGAAACGACCTGCCAATTCTGAGCGATAAACAGGATCAAAAATACAACGTGTAAATCATCTTAATGATGATCATAATCTGATAAGGTACACGCCTGTATTGATTTAAAATCAAACACAATTATTCATGACAACGGAAAGGAAACTATCTTATTCAACTTCAGGCCAAGTCGGTACCAAACCATTTGAAAGAAGCATTTTTCAAGGTAATCAAGTGAAAATGTTAATGGAGTGTTTGCAGATCCCAATGAAGCACTTCCATATAATACAAAAGTCGTTGCGACGATCTGCACAGAAAACGAAGACCCAGTGTACTCGAAATTGTACCCGTATCCTTTAGTTTTTTCGGATTTCGTAAACAAAGAAATCCAGGACTTATTGACGAATGGTATTATTAAAAAGACTAGGTCTCCATACAATAACCCAATATGGGTAGTAAAAAAAGGGTCTTGACGAAACTGGACAGGAGAAAAAACGTTTGATGATAGATTTCCGAAAACTTAATCAGAAAACTATCAGCGATAAATATCCGATTCCAGAAATAACGGAAACCTTTTCCAATCTTGGTGGAAGTAAGTTTTTTACCACAATTGACTTGAAATCTGGGTTTCACCAGATACAACTATCAGAACCAGATAGGGAAAAACTGCTTTTTCCATAAAAAACGGAAAATACGAGTTTTGTAGACTGCCTTTCGGTCTGATGAATGCTCCAAGCATTTTTCAGAGGGCGATAGATGACGTGTTAAGAGAACACATCGGGACGAGGTGTTTCGTCTACCTGGACGATATAATCATATTCTCGAAAAACGAGCAACAACACTTGCAAGATGTGGAATTAGTACTGAGAAGTCTATACGAAGCCAATATGAGGGTTTCGGCTGAAAAATCAAAATTCTTCCAAACCGAGGTTGAATATTTAGGATTTCTAGTTACTCAAGGAGGAATTAGAACAAGTCAAGAAAAAGTAAATACAATTCAAAATTTTCCCGAGTCTACCACTCTAACGGGATTAAGATCATTCTTAGGATTGACGGGATATTACCGCTGTTTTAATAAAGACTTTGCCAAGATTGCAAAGCCACTCTCGAACATACAGAGAGAGGAGAATATGGCCGAGTTTCTGCATCGCAGTCGAAAAAAATTAAAATTCATTTGACCAGTGAACAGAAAGAGGCATTCAATACAATAAAAGAAATCCTAACGTCCGAAGATGTAACGTAACATATCCAGATTTTCGAAAAACATTTGATTTAACGACGGATGCATCGTCACATGCTATAGGGGCTGTCCTTTTGCAGGGAGGCAGACCTATCACAATGATCTCCCGCACTTTATCCGAAAGCGAAGAACATTACGCTACTAATGAGCGGGAGTTGTTGGCCAGCGTCTGGGCACTAAAAACGATTAGAAATTGATGTCCACATCAAATTATTGCTTTGATTTTGTCTCACTTTTAGAGTTAATATGTTGTTCATACTTCTAAGTTATATATACTGTGAATTCCATTCTATTCCCCTTGCTGGGCCAATTTTTATTAAAAGCAATTTAATTGAATTTACTATGCAGCTATGGGTGTATATTGATTGTATATAAACGAATGTAGCTTTAATAGCATCGGAGACAGCAATTTTTTTCTACCAGTAGTTTATATTCGATGGAAACCTCACAAATTATAATTGAAATTGCCAGATTTATCACTTACAGTGAGTGTGTTAGCTGTAGTTTATATAGTCAAACAGCAGAAACAGTAGTAATGCCAAATTTTTTTCTCTTACACTATTATTGTTGTTGTTGTGTTTTACTAACTTATAAAAACGCAAGAATAATATTTGTTGAAAGCGGTAGTGCATAAAATATGAAACAAATGTGATATAAATAGAATTATTAGGCAAAGCAATACGTAACAAATACATGTACTCGGTGTATCCCTCTTATAGACAAAAAGATTGATCTTAAAATCCGTCTCTAAAGAAATATTTCCTTTGTATTATGACGTTATCCTATTGGTTAATGTATCGTGGCACTTGTTAATACCCAAAGTATGGACATAATGCTCCTTCGAAATGTCGTTAGTTTGATATCGCGTATGAAGTAAAAAGCCGTATTTTGAGGTAGAATGCATGAAATAAGAAGACGAAAATCGCAGTATAAAGTAGAAACTACAGAATTTTATACTAATAAGTTTTTATTACCTCCACTATGAAAAGGAGGGTATAATAACTTTGTCATTCCTCATTCATTCCGCCATATAACGGTACCTTCCGATATTCGGTATTTTGATGATTTTGCAACATTTTTCCACGGATTTGTCTAAATATTGGTATATAAAGATCATAATTGTTTTTAGTTTCACTGACGAAACATAGCATGTATAGGTCACGTTTTCGTATTGCCTCCATATAACAGTACCTCCCGGTATTTTCATGACTTTTGCTATATTTTTCCACGGATTTGTCTAAAAATTGGTATATATAGGTTACAATGAGTTCTTGTTCCGGTGGAGGAACATTGTAAGTATAGGTCCATATTTTCGTATAGGCCCCATATAACGATACCTCTCTACATTCGGTATTTTAATAAGATTTGCCACATTTTTCAACGGATTTGTCCAAAAATTGGTGTTTGTTTTTTTTTATTCGGTATTTTGACAATCCTTGTCAAATTAAATCACGGAATTTTTTCATTTTTGACATTTGAGACTTGCAATGGATAACAATCCTTTTAGTATAAAGTTGTCTAAATGGGTCCCTTTGTGGTATGGCCCCATATAACCGCCTCACTCACTTCAGGTTTTTTTTTTTTTTTAAGTTTAATGCCATGTTTACGTTAGAACTTTTTGTAGGGTTAACCTACTTTGAAAGGATTTATTTGAAGTAAAAGTAATGGATATGACAATTTAAATCCAAATCCAGTGAATTAACCCTCATATATATAAACGTACTTTAACTGTATTATCCAAACGGTTTCTCTGGTATTTGTAGTTTAAAGTGGAACACGGTTGAATAAAGACACTTCTATATAAAATGTTTTCTTTGCTCGATGATGGAGGGTATTAAAAGTTCGACCCGTCGGAACTTAATGTTTTGTTACTTGTTAAATCATAGAAAATGTTTACCTTTTTTGTTATAGGATGCTCGTGCCATTTCTTGTACGGACCAGAAACAAAAGAAGATCACAAAATACAAATAGAGAAAAGCTTGATTAACAAAACAGAACTTAAACTTGAAGTGATATTTTATAAAAAAGATGGTGAGTATACATAAAGTTAAGAATAAAAAAGGTTATAAACAATTTAATAACAATTTTTGCAGGCTCTCCCTTCTGGTGTCTTTTTGACATTGTTCCTATCAAAAACGAAAAGCGGGAAGTTGTCTTATTCCTAGCATCGCATAAAGATATAACTCATACAAAAATGATGGAGATGAATGTTAATGAAGAATGCGACAGCGGTAAGCATATAGTATAAATTGTAGAGTAAAGGAATTACGGCACACATTATATAACTTTTACAATTATTATTTGTTCCCCGCACCATGGCATGCAGTTTATGAGATCTCACTAAAATTTTTTAAACCACACATTTTTTTCTTCCTCATAATAGTTCCTCTCTCTTGACGAATTTTTTGTAACCTTTTCTATCTACAATGTCGTGGATTTAAATCTAGCGTCTCTTTTTAGTTTAAAATATTTATCAAGTATTTGTATTACTGATTTCTACGACATGATATATTTCTATAAAAAATTAACAAAATATGCCGAAGAAACAAACATACAGAACAATTCAAGATTTATAGATAAATCCTTTTAGATTTTGAAATTTTAGAGTGTGTAGACACCGAGGTGCCATTTAAGTTTATTTATTTAACACGTTCCAGGACGTATTACGTGAATTTACTTTTCATAATAAATACACTTCATTTTACACCAAATTATATAAATATATTAAAGTATTCTGACTACATTTACAAGAAAAATAAATAATTAAGAATATATAATAAATAAGAAATAATACACCCCCAAAACAAAAGCGATTTTAACGATGAATAAAAAACGTATGTCAAGAAAAGTGGTATGTAAAGTATGTAAAGGTAGCGACCGAATGAAGGTTAATAGATTTGTAGATTTTTATACCGTCCATCATTTTATGGAGGGCTTAGAAGACTTTGACATTCCGTTTGTAACTCCTCGAACTACTCATGTTAGACCCTACAAAGTACATTATTCTTGATCAGCGTAAAATTCTAAGTAAATTAAGCGGTGTCAGAATTCGAATTGAGATGTGTAAAAATTTGAAAATGTGTATAATTTTCAATATGCAGATTAAATTTGTGAATGATCCCTGTTGATCCACGTTTTCGTATAACATATATATAGCTGTACCTCCTAATATTAGTTATTTAGATGACTTAGGCCACATTTTCCAACAGCGTTGTTTAAAATTTGGTACTTAGAATTCGGAATTGGTTTACCTCCTTTGTTAGAACTGTTTCCCTTACTATTTCATCTGCATGATCATGCAGCGATACTGTATAAAACTTATTGGACAAATAGATTTTACATTCCTTATAGCGTAAAATTATTTTGTTGCTTCCATTTGTACCTATATCTATTATCTAAATTGGAAAAAGTACAAAATGTATCTTTCTGAAAGATAACAAGTAAAAACACATTAAGCTTGGCCGGGCCGAACTTTTAACACACTCCACCTTAGGGTAAAGGAAATATTAGAGCCCATTATGACCCACAAATACCAATTTTTAGTCATATTCATGGAAAATGTGGCAAAAATCATCACATATATCACACATTATCACATACAATTTTTCGCCATACAAACTAGCACACATTATGACCTACAAATACCAACTTTCAGACAAATCCGTGAAAAAATGTTGCATAAATCATCAAAATACCGAATATCGGGAAGAAAAAATTAACGAAGCCGTCAGTGATGTGAAAATACAAACCACATCATTGCAGTCCATCAAAATAAATCTTGACGGAAAGGTGATTGAAGTTAATTATCAAAAAAGAAATCAAGCTGGAAGGATCTTTATTAATTATAACAAGTAAAAAAGCTGTAAGTTCGGCCGGGCCGAACTTTGAATACCCTCCACCATTTGGAACGAATTTGGCAATTCTCAAAAACAATAAAATCCATTAAAACTTAAAATCTTAAAAATACCGAATGTAGCTATTATATTAGGGACTATCTAACTGTTTATAATGTAGCTAAAATCATCAAAATACGGAATATAGGGAGGTACCATGGTGGTTATAAAACGTGGATCTGCACAGACAATTTTCTGTCATAGGCTGTAATATCCATTACGAACTTCAAATTCGAAACAA
The DNA here is from genome assembly GCF_030504385.1 of Musca domestica. NCBI lineage: Eukaryota > Metazoa > Arthropoda > Insecta > Diptera > Muscidae > Musca > Musca domestica. Next base: position 17,117,851 of record NW_026712115.1, on the reverse strand, counting down.
TTCCGGTAAATAATGTCGCTAAAATCATCAAAATACCGAATATCGGGAGTACCGTTATATGAAGGCTATACGAAGACGTGGACCTACATGGCCCATCTTCAGTCTTAAGCCCTAGCGTCTAATATGAACTTTAAATATTAATTTTGAAACAATTCCGGTAAAAAAATGTCGATAGAATCATCGGGAGGTACCGTTATATGGGTGCTATACGCATTTGAGCTATATACACATTTGAGCAAAAATTTATCAACCTACTTCATTTCGTTTGGAAGCTAAAGTGATTTGCACAGACGGAGAGACGGACAGACGAACGGACATTGATAAATCGACATAGAATTTTATGCTGATCAAGAATATATACTTTGTGGGGTCTAAAATGTATAGTTCGAGGTGTTACAAACTTAATATACCCTCCATACTATGGTGGAGGGTATAATAATTAACAGAACAAAATATGCAACCACTGCAATTCCGGTGAATAATGTCGCTAAAATCAATAAAGTACCGAATATCGGGGGTACCATTATATGGGGGCTGTACGAAGTCATGTACCTGCACTGACAATTTTCTGTCATAGGCTGTAGTATTCATTTCGAACTTCAAATAAAAAATTTGAAACATTTCCGGTAAATAATGTTGCTAAAATGTTGCCAAAACGTGGACCTACATGGCCCATTTTCAAAAAACCAAAAGTCCTGCATATATAATATACATTTGAGTAGAATTTTATCAACCTACTTCATTTCGCTCGGAAGGTAGAGTGACATAGAAGTTAATGCTGATAATGTATACTTTGTGGGGTCTAAAATGTATATATAGGGTATAAATATTAAACTTATTGATTTAACAGAAAACTTATCTTTGTAAATATACAGAAAGAAACACATATCTAAAAATATATTATATATATATATATATATATATATATATATATATATATATATATATATATATATATATATATATATATATATATATATAGTAGTGGCCACACGACATCTAGTGACTTAGTGAGTTATGATAATTTTGACAACCCTGTAACATAAAATAACATTTTCTAAATTTTTCTGTGCAACCTGTGATGTTAAGAAAAAGTACCGTTATTTGGTGTTGTTATTTTTTACATATTGCTTTTTTGCTATATTATTGTAAAAACGTACTTTTGAAGCTGGCCACTTAATAATATAAAGCAGCTGTTAAAGAACCATTCACAAGTTCTGGTAAAATAAAAAAAGAAATATCATCGGATTATATATATATCAATATATCGTCCAGAACAATACGAAGACGTCTGACTGAGAAAAACTAACGAGGGTGTATAGCACCACGTAAACCATATGTGTCAAAAATGAATATTAAATCCCGTCTAGCTTTTTCAAGGGAAAATCTTAAAAAACCGATGACGTTTTGCAAAAATGTACTTTGGAGCGACGAGTCGAAGTTTTGCAGATTTGGTTCTGATGGAAAACAATACGTATGGCGCCCTCCAAACCTACAGCATCATAAAAGTATATCCTTAAAACGGTTAAGTATAGAGGTGGGAATGTTATGGTGTGGGCAGCATTTTCTTGGCATGGCGTGGGATCCATTCACATGATTAACACTAAAATGGATCAGTACATTTACAAAAACATATTGACAGGCATAATGATGCCATTCGCTGAAGAAAACATGCCTCTAATATGGAGATTTATGCTCGATAATGAACCTAAGCACACTTCACGCCTAGTGGGCAGCACAATCTCCAGACCTCAATCCAATTGAGAACTTGTGGAATGATGTTGAGAGACATGTACGTGCAGTAAAACCAAGAAATTTGAATGATTTATGGGAAGAATTGCAAAAGGGTTGGAATGAGATTCCAAAGGAACGTTGTATGGCATTAGTTGAAAGTTTACCAAGGAGATGCGCAGCTGTGATCCAAAATAAAGGCTTCCCAACTAAATACTAAGGTTTCCTTACTAAGTTGAGTTTTTAATATAATTTATTTTTCAAGGATCTTAAAAAAAAATAACATGGACCTATTTTTTAATAAGATTTAAAAATAATATATATATATATATATATATATATATATATATATATATATATATATATATATTTTTTTTTTTTTTTTTTTTCAAGGATCTTAAAAAAAAATAACATGGACCTATTTTTTAATAAGATTTAAAAATAATATATATATATATATATATATATATATATATATATATATATATATATATATATATATATATATATATATATATTATTTTTAAATCTTATTAAAAAATAGGTCCATGTTATTTTTTTAAGATCCTTGAAAAAAAAAATATATATATATATATATATATATATATATATATATATATATATATATATATATATATATATATATATATATATATATATTATTTTTAAATCTTATTAAAAAATAGGTCCATGTTATTTTTTTTTAAGATCCTTGAAAAATAAATTATATTAAAAACTCAACTTAGTAAGGAAACCTTAGTATTTAGTTGGGAAGCCTTTATTTTGGATCACAGCTGCGCATCTCCTTGGTAAACTTTCAACTAATGCCATACAACGTTCCTTTGGAATCTCATTCCAACCCTTTTGCAATTCTTCCCATAAATCATTCAAATTTCTTGGTTTTACTGCACGTACATGTCTCTCAACATCATTCCACAAGTTCTCAATTGGATTGAGGTCTGGAGATTGTGCTGCCCACTAGGCGTGAAGTGTGCTTAGGTTCATTATCGAGCATAAATCTCCATATTAGAGGCATGTTTTCTTCAGCGAATGGCATCATTATGCCTGTCAATATGTTTTTGTAAATGTACTGATCCATTTTAGTGTTAATCATGTGAATGGATCCCACGCCATGCCAAGAAAATGCTGCCCACACCATAACATTCCCACCTCTATACTTAACCGTTTTAAGGATATACTTTTATGATGCTGTAGGTTTGGAGGGCGCCATACGTATTGTTTTCCATCAGAACCAAATCTGCAAAACTTCGACTCGTCGCTCCAAAGTACATTTTTGCAAAACGTCATCGGTTTTTTAAGATTTTCCCTTGAAAAAGCTAGACGGGATTTAATATTCATTTTTGACACATATGGTTTACGTGGTGCTATACACCCTCGTTAGTTTTTCTCAGTCAGACGTCTTCGTATTGTTCTGGACGATATATTGATATATATATATAATCCGATGATATTTCTTTTTTTATTTTACCAGAACTTGTGAATGGTTCTCTAACAGCTGCTTTATATTATTAAGTGGCCAGCTTCAAAAGTACGTTTTTACAATAATATAGCAAAAAAGCAATATGTAAAAAATAACAACACCAAATAACGGTACTTTTTCTTAACATCACAGGTTGCACAGAAAAATTTAGAAAATGTTATTTTATGTTACAGGGTTGTCAAAATTATCATAACTCACTAAGTCACTAGATGTCGTGTGGCCACTACTATATATATATATATATATATATATATATATATATATATATATATATATATATATATATATATATATATATATATAATATATAATATATTTTTAGATATGTGTTTCTTTCTGTATATTTACAAAGATAAGTTTTCTGTTAAATCAATAAGTTTAATATTTATACCCTATATATACATTTTAGACCCCACAAAGTATACATTATCAGCATTAACTTCTATGTCACTCTACCTTCCGAGCGAAATGAAGTAGGTTGATAAAATTCTACTCAAATGTATATTATATATGCAGGACTTTTGGTTTTTTGAAAATGGGCCATGTAGGTCCACGTTTTATATATATATATATATATATATATATATATATATATTATTTTTAAATCTTATTAAAAAATAGGTCCATGTTATTTTTTTTTAAGATCCTTGAAAAATAAATTATATTAAAAACTCAACTTAGTAAGGAAACCTTAGTATTTAGTTGGGAAGCCTTTATTTTGGATCACAGCTGCGCATCTCCTTGGTAAACTTTCAACTAATGCCATACAACGTTCCTTTGGAATCTCATTCCAACCCTTTTGCAATTCTTCCAATAAATCATTCAAATTTCTTGGTTTTACTGCACGTACATGTCTCTCAACATCATTCCACAAGTTCTCAATTGGATTGAGGTCTGGAGATTGTGCTGCCCACTAGGCGTGAAGTGTGCTTAGGTTCATTATCGAGCATAAATCTCCATATTAGAGGCATGTTTTCTTCAGCGAATGGCATCATTATGCCTGTCAATATGTTTTTGTAAATGTACTGATCCATTTTAGTGTTAATCTTGTGAATGGATCCCACGCCATGCCAAGAAAATGCTGCCCACACCATAACATTCCCACCTCTATACTTAACCGTTTTAAGGATATACTTTTATGATGCTGTAGGTTTGGAGGGCGCCATACGTATTGTTTTCCATCAGAACCAAATCTGCAAAACTTCGACTCGTCGCTCCAAAGTACATTTTTGCAAAACGTCATCGGTTTTTTAAGATTTTCCCTTGAAAAAGCTAGACGGGATTTAATATTCATTTTTGACACATATGGTTTACGTGGTGCTATACACCCTCGTTAGTTTTTCTCAGTCAGACGTCTTCGTATTGTTCTGGACGATATATTGATATATATATATAATCCGATGATATTTCTTTTTTTATTTTACCAGAACTTGAGAATGGTTCTTTAACAGCTGCTTTATATTATTAAGTGGCCAGCTTCAAAAGCACGTTTTTACAATAATATAGCAAAAAAACAATATGTAAAAAATAACAACACCAAATAACGGTACTTTTTCTTAACATCACAGGTTGCACAGAAAAATTTAGAAAATGTTATTTCATATTACATATATATATATATATATATATATATATATATATATATATATATATATATATATATATATATATATATATGTATATATGATAATATATTTTTAGATATTTGTTTCTTTCTGTATATTTACAAAGATAAGTTTTCTGTTAAATCAATAAGTTTAATATTTATACCCTATATATACATTTTAGACCCCACAAAGTATACATACTTTTGATCAGCATTAACTTCTATGTCACTCTACAATCCGAGCGAAATGAAGTAGGTTGATAAAATTCTACTCAAATGTATATTATGTATGCAGGACTTTTGGTTTTTTGAAAATGGGCCATGTAGGTCCACGTTTTGGCAACATTTTAGCAACATTATTTACCGGAAATGTTTCAAATTTTTTATTTGAAGTTCGAAATGAATACTACAGCCTATGACAGAAAATTGTCAGTGCAGGTACATGACTTCGTAAGCCCCCATATAACGGTACCCCCGATATTCGGTACTTTATTGATTTTAGCGACATTATTCACCTGAATTGCAATGGTTGCATATTTTGTTCTGTTAATTATTATACCCTCCACCATAGTATGGAGGGTATATTAAGTTTGTGATTCCGTTTGTAACACCTCGAACTATACATTTTAGACCCCACAAAGTATATATTCTTGATCAGCATAAAATTCTATGTCGATTTATCAATGTCCGTTCGTCTGTCCGTCTCTCCGTCTGTGGAAATCACTTTAGCTTCCAAACGAAATGAAGTAGGTTGATAAATTTTTGCTC
>NW_026712115.1:17024745-17107245 GCF_030504385.1 Musca domestica | reverse complement strand
GTCGTTAAGAACCTCAAACAAATTGAAAATCAATTACTACAAGAAAAGAAGATATTCACAAGCAGACCTTTAGTAGAATCCCATTTAACAAAGTTGGCAATATAGCGCATGCACTTTTATGACTCTTAAATCAGACTATGGAGAAGAAGTTTAAAGAATTATCAACAAGGCAAATTGGGAACACGCTTATATAGCAAACTTGGTTCATTGATTCAACAATTAACGTCATAAAATAGGATGAAATTGACACTCAACATGGTTGAGAAAACCAAAAGTAATGTAGCTAAAGAATACCCCAAATAAGCAACACAGAACTTATTGCACTGTTATCAACACATAGGTTTATCGCTGATCCAGGCTTATCTTCCAACTTATATATATATATATATATATATATATATATATATATATATATATATATATATATATATATATATATATATATATATATATATATATATATATATATATATATATATATATATATATGCTGGACCGGTCCGCGTTGCCGGCCCGTAAATTTAGTATTTAATGCTTATTATATAGGAGGGTATATAAACTTTTTCATTCCATTTGTAGCATCCATAAATGTTCGCCATAGACCCCATAGAATATACATATGTATACTCATAATCAGCCCAAAATTCTAAGTCGATCTGTCCGTATGTATGTCTGTTTGTTTAAATTACGATACAGCCTACATTATTTGAGTATCAAAATTTAGCAGAACAATTTGTATTGTGTATAGGATGGTTGGTATTGAAAATGATTTATCGGTCCACGTTTTGGTATAGTCCCCATATAACGGTATCTCTCGAAATTCGGTATTTTGATGATTTTTGCCACATTTCTCCTCGGATTTGTCTAACAAATATAACGATACCTACCGATATTGGGTATGTTGATAATCCTAGTCACATTTACGCACATAATTGTTTCAAATTTGGTATCTTAGAAGGTTTGATAGATGACAATCCTTGAAGTATAAAACAGAGGTTCCCCTTGTGGTATTGCCCCATATAACAGCCTCATTCACTTTATGGTTTTTTGATAAGTTAACTTTGACTAAGTTAACCAAACCATCTTTCTGGTATATGAAGTTTAAAGTGAAACACGCTTGAATTCAGATACTTTTATATAAAAATGTTTAATTTATCCCAAGGTGGATGATAATAATAGTTCTGCCCGGTCGAACTTATTTTTTTTACTTGTTTTTAAAGTAATAAGTAGTATTTGTCATTGAAATTGCGCGTTGGAGACCCCATAATGTCCATATCTTTTATCATAGTATAATACAAAGACGATTAAACAAATGTCCGGTTCCTTAAATCATATGATGGTTATACAAAACGTGATCATTTTTTGCAAGGATAGTTTCTTCCCAAATTACCAACATTTGCCGAAGTTAGTATGAAAATATGGTTAAAATGTATGATATACTTGAAAGCGGATTGTATCCTTATCCGGGGGTTATGACCAATATCATGAACTGCAAAAGCGATCCTTTTCCCCCTTCTTTTTGCGCTCTTATATTCGGTATTTCACTGATTTCATTCCCAATGAATTTTGCATATTGAGTTCTCATTGGACGGATTATTGTCATGTGAAAGAAGTAGGTAGGTCCCCGTTTGAAATGAGCCCTATAACGTTCTGCCTTTTTTAAATGTGTTCGCATCTTCGAGCTGAAGCACGATGTAGATCCTGGAGTTGAAAGCTAATTTCCAATTTTAGACGTGAAAGATCGCTATTTAACATTGTATTGGGTACTTTTCATTTTTTATATTATTCATTCAGAATTCAAACCATAAAAAATGTACACTTCTATATAATTTTTAAATTGAAAAAAATTTCATGCCAAAAGGATTTTTTCTTTTATATTTTATTGGCATGTTTTCCCAAGATTTCATTCCGAAGTTGTATTAATTGTGAAAATCCGTCAAAACGTTCTTGAGTTATAAGCATAGTAACTAATAAATAAATTGAAAAAAAACTTCAACTTGTTCGCAGGTTTTTTATAGCGAATGTTTAAAGGTCCTTACGAAGTTTGGTCCTTACTATTATTTTGAAATTTGATTCCATTGAAAAAATGTTCTCTATTTTTTCCCCGATTTTAAAGTTTTTGCAATGCTATAAACTTTTTTTGATTTTTTAGCAATTTTGAAAAAAGTAATTATCCTTTAACTTTGGTTTGACCACGTTAAATTATTTTGACATCATCTATACCCAAAAAGACTATACATCATATTAGAATTCAATTCAAAAAAAAAAAACACCACAAATGTACATTCCAAAATAGTAAGTCAAAATGGAAAAAATCATGCAAAATGAAACATTACTATTGTACACCATAAAAGTCAAAATGAAAATTTTCAAATTTCACATTTTTTACGCGATTTTTTGGGATTTTATCTATTTCTTCCAAGAGTCAATTCCGATTTTGTGTGAATCGTTTAAATCAGATCAGCGGTTCTTCAGTTATAAGCGTAGCAATTAACACAACTTTTTTTGATATATATAGATAGATTAGAAGTTTGCGTGGTCAGTTCCTTAGCCCCCAAATAAATCTCTAGGGTTGGAAGGAAAGTCAACAGTATCTCGTGTAATAATTTTCAAACCGATATCTTCATTATCTTGCGAATATAAAGATTTTAGATGAATCAAGATTGTGGGAGTAAAAGTAGGCGCGGTCAATATTTATTTCTTTAAAAACCTAACTCGGGGTATGATGAACGTTTGTACAAAAAATTATAGAAATCGGTCCAGCCGTTTTCAACTGATTAGATTACCAACGAACAACAATTGATATTTATATATAGAAGATTATGATAGAATTAGATATTTTGCATGTAACTTGCATTGATTAAATTTACAAATACAACAAAGCCAATGATCGAACTTAAATTAAATAAATGCTGCGTTAACATAAAGAGAACTGTAAGAAGTCAATGACCATTTTCTCGTCATTGGCTAATAAATTTTACAATAAATATTGTATTAACAATTTAAAGAAAACGCAAATCTAGGTATGTATGTTTAATTGTTTGGTATTTTATTGTTACGTTTATAACGTATGGTTCTTAACACTCCCCGCCGCGTTGGCATCGTTTGAGTAGAAATTAAACTGGGCGGGATGGATGGTTGTATGAATCAGTTGCAATATATATTGTAGATTGATGAAATCCTGATTGATTTGGATAAATTCTACTGTTTCGAGATAAACAAAATTAAGTGCCAACAGACAGAAATCGAATGCAAGATGAAAACATTCGACAACAGAACGGTCACTAGAAGACGAATGAGACGCCATTCGGATAAAAGGAGTAAAGATTGCAATGTAACGTTGTCGTTAAGAACCTCAAACAAATTGAAAATCAATTACTACAAGAAAAGAAGATATTCACAAGCAGACCTTTAGTAGAATCCCATTTAACAAAGTTGGCAATATAGCGCATGCACTTTTATGACTCTTAAATCAGACTATGGAGAAGAAGTTTCAAGAATTATCAACAAGGCAAATTGGGAACACGCTTATATAGCAAACTTGGTTCATTGATTCAACAATTAACGTCATAAAATAGGATGAAATTGACACTCAACATGGTTGAGAAAACCAAAAGTAATGTAGCTAAAGAATACCCCAAATAAGCAACACAGAACTTATTGCACTGTTATCAACACATAGGTTTATCGCTGATCCAGGCTTATCTTCCAACTTATATATATATATATATATATATATATATATATATATATATATATATATATATATATATATATATATATGCTGGACCGGTCCGCGTTGCCGGCCCGTAAATTTAGTATTTAATGCTTATTATATAGGAGGGTATATAAACTTTTTCATTCCATTTGTAGCATCCATAAATGTTCGCCATAGACCCCATAGAATATACATATGTATACTCATAATCAGCCCAAAATTCTAAGTCGATCTGTCCGTATGTATGTCTGTTTGTTTAAATTACGATACAGCCTACATTATTTGAGTATCAAAATTTAGCAGAACAATTTGTATTGTGTATAGGATGGTTGGTATTGAAAATGATTTATCGGTCCACGTTTTGGTATAGTCCCCATATAACGGTATCTCTCGAAATTCGGTATTTTGATGATTTTTGCCACATTTCTCCTCGGATTTGTCTAACAAATATAACGATACCTACCGATATTGGGTATGTTGATAATCCTAGTCACATTTACGCACATAATTGTTTCAAATTTGGTATCTTAGAAGGTTTGATAGATGACAATCCTTGAAGTATAAAACAGAGGTTCCCCTTGTGGTATTGCCCCATATAACAGCCTCATTCACTTTATGGTTTTTTGATAAGTTAACTTTGACTAAGTTAACCAAACCATCTTTCTGGTATATGAAGTTTAAAGTGAAACACGCTTGAATTCAGATACTTTTATATAAAAATGTTTAATTTATCCCAAGGTGGATGATAATAATAGTTCTGCCCGGTCGAACTTATTTTTTTTACTTGTTTTTAAAGTAATAAGTAGTATTTGTCATTGAAATTGCGCGTTGGAGACCCCATAATGTCCATATCTTTTATCATAGTATAATACAAAGACGATTAAACAAATGTCCGGTTCCTTAAATCATATGATGGTTATACAAAACGTGATCATTTTTTGCAAGGATAGTTTCTTCCCAAATTACCAACATTTGCCGAAGTTAGTATGAAAATATGGTTAAAATGTATGATATACTTGAAAGCGGATTGTATCCTTATCCGGGGGTTATGACCAATATCATGAACTGCAAAAGCGATCCTTTTCCCCCTTCTTTTTGCGCTCTTATATTCGGTATTTCACTGATTTCATTCCCAATGAATTTTGCATATTGAGTTCTCATTGGACGGATTATTGTCATGTGAAAGAAGTAGGTAGGTCCCCGTTTGAAATGAGCCCTATAACGTTCTGCCTTTTTTAAATGTGTTCGCATCTTCGAGCTGAAGCACGATGTAGATCCTGGAGTTGAAAGCTAATTTCCAATTTTAGACGTGAAAGATCGCTATTTAACATTGTATTGGGTACTTTTCATTTTTTATATTATTCATTCAGAATTCAAAACCATAAAAAATGTACACTTCTATATAATTTTTAAATTGAAAAAAATTTCACGCCAAAAGGATTTTTTCTTTTATATTTTTATTGGCATGTTTTCCCAAGATTTCATTCCGAAGTTGTATTAATTGTGAAAATCCGTCAAAACGTTCTTGAGTTATAAGCATAGTAACTAATAAATAAATTGAAAAAAAACTTCAACTTGTTCGCAGGTTTTTTATAGCGAATGTTTAAAGGTCCTTACGAAGTTTGGTCCTTACTATTATTTTGAAATTTGATTCCATTGAAAAAATGTTCTCTATTTTTTCCCCGATTTTAAAGTTTTTGCAATGCTATAAACTTTTTTTTGATTTTTTAGCAATTTTGAAAAAAGTAATTATCCTTTAACTTTGGTTTGACCACGTTAAATTATTTTGACATCATCTATACCCAAAAAGACTATACATCATATTAGAATTCAATTCAAAAAAAAAAAAACACCACAAATGTACATTCCAAAATAGTAAGTCAAAATGGAAAAAATCATGCAAAATGAAACATTACTATTGTACACCATAAAAGTCAAAATGAAAATTTTCAAATTTCACATTTTTTACGCGATTTTTTGGGATTTTATCTATTTCTTCCAAGAGTCAATTCCGATTTTGTGTGAATCGTTTAAATCAGATCAGCGGTTCTTCAGTTATAAGCGTAGCAATTAACACAACTTTTTTTGATATATATAGATAGATTAGAAGTTTGCGTGGTCAGTTCCTTAGCCCCCAAATAAATCTCTAGGGTTGGAAGGAAAGTCAACAGTATCTCGTGTAATAATTTTCAAACCGATATCTTCATTATCTTGCGAATATAAAGATTTTAGATGAATCAAGATTGTGGGAGTAAAAGTAGGCGCGGTCAATATTTATTTCTTTAAAAACCTAACTCGGGGTATGATGAACGTTTGTACAAAAAATTATAGAAATCGGTCCAGCCGTTTTCAACTGATTAGATTACCAACGAACAACAATTGATATTTATATATAGAAGATTATGATAGAATTAGATATTTTGCATGTAACTTGCATTGATTAAATTTACAAATACAACAAAGCCAATGATCGAACTTAAATTAAATAAATGCTGCGTTAACATAAAGAGAACTGTAAGAAGTCAATGACCATTTTCTCGTCATTGGCTAATAAATTTTACAATAAATATTGTATTAACAATTTAAAGAAAACGCAAATCTAGGTATGTATGTTTAATTGTTTGGTATTTTATTGTTACGTTTATAACGTATGGTTCTTAACACTCCCCGCCGCGTTGGCATCGTTTGAGTAGAAATTAAACTGGGCGGGATGGATGGTTGTATGAATCAGTTGCAATATATATTGTAGATTGATGAAATCCTGATTGATTTGGATAAATTCTACTGTTTCGAGATAAACAAAATTAAGTGCCAACAGACAGAAATCGAATGCAAGATGAAAACATTCGACAACAGAACGGTCACTAGAAGACGAATGAGACGCCATTCGGATAAAAGGAGTAAAGATTGCAATGTAACGTTGTCGTTAAGAACCTCAAACAAATTGAAAATCAATTACTACAAGAAAAGAAGATATTCACAAGCAGACCTTTAGTAGAATCCCATTTAACAAAGTTGGCAATATAGCGCATGCACTTTTATGACTCTTAAATCAGACTATGGAGAAGAAGTTTCAAGAATTATCAACAAGGCAAATTGGGAACACGCTTATATAGCAAACTTGGTTCATTGATTCAACAATTAACGTCATAAAATAGGATGAAATTGACACTCAACATGGTTGAGAAAACCAAAAGTAATGTAGCTAAAGAATACCCCAAATAAGCAACACAGAACTTATTGCACTGTTATCAACACATAGGTTTATCGCTGATCCAGGCTTATCTTCCAACTTGTCACGCTCTACCAACAGCAGGCGAAAACTTGATTGGACTTTATAAACTTATGATTTTCAAGGGGTCCATTGCAAAATCTGAAGAAAAGACACGCTTAGTTAATCAACAAAACACTATTTTGATCAACATAAAACATTCCGGAATATTAGAACGCTTCCAACTGTTTAACGAAAAAAGGTTTTATCACCATTTATCGATACTTTGAAGACTGAAATAATCTACGTACCTCATATATACAAGACTAAAAGACATCAATTTTATAAGTCAGCAACAGGAAATAGTCCATTCAATAACTGCACTTGGTCATGCAATTAGTTTCACCGCTTATTTTTTTTTTTTTTTTGCATTATTGCTTTTGAAACAATTCTACACAAAAATCCATATCAAAATAGAAGAGTCAATTTTTTCAGTTCCGCGATTTGTATAGAGGTTTTTATCAAAATTTTCTTTCATGAAAATGTTCCCAACTCAATTACGAATAAACAAAAATAATTCTCAACAACTACACTTTTTTAAAATATTTACATATTGATTTAAAGAAGTAGGTGTGTCCAGTTGCTCTGACCCCAAACAGATACCCAGGGTTGGAGGGCGAGTAAAGACTACGTTGTATACTAACTGTGGAACAAATATCTTCATGATTTTTGTAAATATTATGATTTTAGGTAAATCGATCAAATGGTCGTAAAATTGGGCGTGGTCACTTTTTCTTTGCATAAAAACCGTACGCGGGTTAGAACAAACATTTTAAAAAATATATAAAAAGTAGGCGTGGTCAGTTCCTCAGCGCACAAATATATACTTAGGGCTGGATGGAAAGTCAACAGTATCTCCTGTAATAATTTTTTAAACCCATATATTCATTATTCATTATTATATATATTAATTCATGCAAAATATTGAAAATAACTTAAAAGCTAAACTTTGACAGTGAATTAATCAACTACTACTGCATCGAAATTTTGATTCAGCAGAAAGCTGATTTGTTACCTGTCGACAAATAATATCTGCATTCGCTCGAAATATTATATTATTTACCCAAACTATTGAACAGTCAACAGAAGTAATGGTACCTCATGTACGACTAGTTCATTTTTGTAGTGTAACACTGGCACAGTTCCCTCCTTTAAAGAATTCGAACAAGTACCCAAACATTTTCCAATACCTTAAAATAAATCTGCATGAGTAGCAACGAATTGATCGGAAAACGATTTGTTACCAAAACTTCATCTATACATTTAATATTAAGGAATTTAAGGAAGTACACGACTAAAACCCAACAGCAGTTCATATTCATCACTGACAACTAAAATATTGGCAGAGTGTTCTATATAGTATATAATAAGACCAAAGGAAGTAGGCGCTTCCTATAACGTCAAATAGATATGTATAAGCAGCAACAAACTCAAATGAACTGGTCGGTAATCGATTTGTTACCAAAACTTCAGTTATACATTTAATAAGACTAAAGGAAGTACACGCCAAAAACCCAACAACGGTTCAAACTCATCACTGACAACTTAAATTCTCGCAGAGTGTTCTGTATTATTTTCCGGATCTACACGCATGAGAATAACACAACCAACCTATTTTTAGACGTATTCATGGGAAAATGTGCCAAAAATCATCAAAATACCGAATATCGGGAAAAACGGATATATAGGGCTGTACAAAAACGTGGACCTATACATAGTTCGCCAAAAGAGCTAGAACCCATTAAGACCAATAAATACAAATTAAGCGGACATCATTAAATCGACTTAGAATTTTATGCTGATTATGAATATATATATACTTTATGGGGCATACGACGAATATTTAAGAATGTTACAAACGGAATGACAAAGTTAATATACCCTCCTTTCCAAGGTGGAGGGTATAAAAACGTCTAAATAAAATATAAACTATATTAAGGAATTGAACAATGTATTTTGAATGCAAAGCAAGCCAGTTTAAAAAAGTTTGTAATTATCAGAGCATACTTCGAATAGTTATTATAAAATGATGCATGTGATCAAATACTGCAGAGAAATAGATTGATTCTCAAACACTCTTCCTTAATCGACTTAAAGGCCCTTCTAAAGTTTGACGTGATAATGGTTTTTTCATCATGGCTGCAATCATTTTTTCAAAAAGATTATTCTCAACATAATCCTTGACAAAATAACGTTTTGTGGCAATATGTTTTGTTCGATTGCTCAGTTTCTCGTCCTTTATTAAGCTTACAATGATTATAGTTATCTACAATGATTATATTTATCTCTATGATTATAGTTATCTCTATTTGTTCGGTTTGTATGTCTGCCAGTAATTTGCGCTACCGCATAGCTTCCTTAGAAGCTTCCAAAAGCGATTTAAATTCGACTCCGAGACAGTTTTTCTACCCTCCACCATAGTATGTAACACATTTAGACACATTTTAGACCACACAAAGTACATATATTCTTGATCAGCATAAAATTCTATGTCGAAATATCAATGTCCGTCCGTCTGTCCGTCTATCCGTCTGTGGAAATCACTCTAGCTTCCGACCGAAATGAAATAGGTTGATAAAATTTTACTCAAATGTGTACTATGTCTGCAGTACTTTTGGTTTTGAAAATGGGCCATATAGGTCCATGTCTTCGTATAGGCCCCATATAACGGTACCTCCCGATATGCGGTATTTTGATGATTCTAGCGACATTTTTTATCGGAATAGTTTAAAAATTAATATTTAAAGTTCGTAATAGATGCTACGGCTTAAAACAGAAAATGGGCCATGTAGGTCCACGTCTTCGGTACCTCCCGATATTCGGTATCTTGATAATTTTAGCAACATTATTTACCGGAATTGCACTGTTATCAACACATAGGTTTATCGCTGATCCAGGCTAATCTTCCGACTTGTCACGCTCTACCAACAGCAGGCAAAAACTTGATTGGACTTTATAAACTTATGATTTTCAAGAGGTCCATTGCAAAATCTGAAGAAAAGACACGCTTAGTTAATCAACACAACACTATTTTGATCAACATAAAACATTCCGGAATGTTAGAACGCTTCCAACTGTTTAACGAAAAAAGGTTTTATCACCATTTATCGATACTTTGAAGACTGAAATAATCTACGTACCTAATATATATAATACTAAAAGATATCAATTTTATAAGTCAGCAACAGGAAATAGAAAACGTATTAAAGTATACCAACACCACTCCCTACAAGACCCATCTAAAAGTATTGTACAAGATTTTAAAAGAGTTAAATGACGTCCAGTTTAAACACTTGTCGCAATTAATCCATTCAATAACTGCACTTTGTCATGCAATTAGTTTCACCGCTTATTTTTTTTTTTTGCATTATTGCTTTTGAAACAATTCTACACAAAAATCCATATCAAAATAGAAGAATCAATTTTTCCAGTTCCGCGATTTGTATAGATGTTTTTATCAAAATTTTCTTTCATGAAAATGTTCCCAACTTAATTACAAATAAACAAAAATAATTCTCAACAACTACACTTTTTTAAAATATTTACATATTGATTTAAAGAAGTAGGTGAGTCCAGTTGCTCTGACCCCAAACAGATACCCAGGGTTGGGGGGCGAGTAAAGATTACGTTGTATACTAACTGTGGAACAGATATCTTCATGATTTTCGTAAATATTATAATTTTAGGTAAATCGATCAAATGGTCGTAAAATTGGGCGTGGTCACTTTTTCTTTGCATAAAAACCGTACGCGGGTTAGAACAAACATTTTTTAAAAAATATAAAAAGTAGGCGTGGTCAGTTCCTCAGCGCCCAAATAAATACTTAGGACTGGATGGAAAGTCAACAGTATCTCCTGTAATAATTTTTTAAACCCATATATTCATTATTATATATACATATTATATATATATATATATATATATATATATATATATATATATATATATATATATATATATATATATATATATATATATATATATATATATATATATATATATATATATATATATATATATATATATATATATATATATATATTTATATTACTTCATGCCAAATATTGAAAATAACTAAAGGCCCTTCTAAAGTTTGACGTGATAATGGTTTTTTCATCATGGCTGCAATCATTTTTTCAAAAAGATTATTCTCAACATAATCCTTGACAAAATAACGTTTTGTGGCAATATGTTTTGTTCGATTGCTCAGTTTCTCGTCCTTTATTAAGCTTACAATGATTATAGTTATCTACAATGATTATATTTATCTCTATGATTATAGTTATCTCTATTTGTTCGGTTTGTATGTCTGCCAGTAATTTGCGCTACCGCATAGCTTCCTTAGAAGCTTCCAAAAGCGATTTAAATTCGACTCCGAGACAGTTTTTCTACCCTCCACCATAGTATGTAACACATTTAGACACATTTTAGACCACACAAAGTACATATATTCTTGATCAGCATAAAATTCTATGTCGAAATATCAATGTCCGTCCGTCTGTCCGTCTATCCGTCTGTGGAAATCACTCTAGCTTCCGACCGAAATGAAATAGGTTGATAAAATTTTACTCAAATGTGTACTATGTCTGCAGTACTTTTGGTTTTGAAAATGGGCCATATAGGTCCATGTCTTCGTATAGGCCCCATATAACGGTACCTCCCGATATGCGGTATTTTGATGATTCTAGCGACATTTTTTATCGGAATAGTTTAAAAATTAATATTTAAAGTTCGTAATAGATGCTACGGCTTAAAACAGAAAATGGGCCATGTAGGTCCACGTCTTCGGTACCTCCCGATATTCGGTATCTTGATAATTTTAGCAACATTATTTACCGGAATTGCACTGTTATCAACACATAGGTTTATCGCTGATCCAGGCTAATCTTCCGACTTGTCACGCTCTACCAACAGCAGGCAAAAACTTGATTGGACTTTATAAACTTATGATTTTCAAGAGGTCCATTGCAAAATCTGAAGAAAAGACACGCTTAGTTAATCAACACAACACTATTTTGATCAACATAAAACATTCCGGAATGTTAGAACGCTTCCAACTGTTTAACGAAAAAAGGTTTTATCACCATTTATCGATACTTTGAAGACTGAAATAATCTACGTACCTAATATATATAATACTAAAAGATATCAATTTTATAAGTCAGCAACAGGAAATAGAAAACGTATTAAAGTATACCAACACCACTCCCTACAAGACCCATCTAAAAGTATTGTACAAGATTTTAAAAGAGTTAAATGACGTCCAGTTTAAACACTTGTCGCAATTAATCCATTCAATAACTGCACTTTGTCATGCAATTAGTTTCACCGCTTATTTTTTTTTTTTGCATTATTGCTTTTGAAACAATTCTACACAAAAATCCATATCAAAATAGAAGAATCAATTTTTCCAGTTCCGCGATTTGTATAGATGTTTTTATCAAAATTTTCTTTCATGAAAATGTTCCCAACTTAATTACAAATAAACAAAAATAATTCTCAACAACTACACTTTTTTAAAATATTTACATATTGATTTAAAGAAGTAGGTGAGTCCAGTTGCTCTGACCCCAAACAGATACCCAGGGTTGGGGGGCGAGTAAAGATTACGTTGTATACTAACTGTGGAACAGATATCTTCATGATTTTCGTAAATATTATAATTTTAGGTAAATCGATCAAATGGTCGTAAAATTGGGCGTGGTCACTTTTTCTTTGCATAAAAACCGTACGCGGGTTAGAACAAACATTTTTTAAAAAATATAAAAAGTAGGCGTGGTCAGTTCCTCAGCGCCCAAATAAATACTTAGGACTGGATGGAAAGTCAACAGTATCTCCTGTAATAATTTTTTAAACCCATATATTCATTATTATATATACATATTATATATATATATATATATATATATATATATATATATATATATATATATATATTACTTCATGCCAAATATTGAAAATAACTCAAAAGCTAAACTTTGACAGTGAGTTTCTCAGCTAGTACTGTACCGAACTTTTGATTCAGCAGAAAGCTGATTTGTTACCTGCCGACAAATAATATCTGCATTCGTAAGTAATGGTACCTCATGCACGACTAGTTCATTTTTGTAGTGTAACACTGGCACAGATCCCTCCTTTAAAGAATTCGAACAAGTACCCAAACATTTTCCAATACCTTAAAATAAATCTGCATGAGTAGCAACGAATTGATCGGAAAACGATTTGTTACCAAAACTTCATCTATACATTTAATATTAAGGAATTTAAGGAAGTACACGACTAAAACCCAACAGCAGTTCATACTCATCACTGACAACTAAAATATTGGCAGAGTGTTCTATATAGTATATAATAAGACCAAAGGAAGTAGGCGCTTCCTATAACGTCAAATAGATATGACGTTACCAAAACTTCAGTTATACATTTAATAAGACTAAAGGAAGTACACGCCAAAAACCCAACAACGGTTCAAACTCATCACTGACAACTTAAATTCTCGCAGAGTGTTCTGTATTATTTTCCGGATCTACACGCATGAGAATAACACAACCAACCTATTTTTAGACGTATTCATGGGAAAATGTGCCAAAAATCATCAAAATACCGAATATCGGGAAATACGGCTATATGGGGCTGTACAAAAACGTGGACCTATACATACTTCGCCAAAAGAGCTAGAACCCATTAAGACCAATAAATACAAATTAACCGGACATCATTAATTCGACTTAGAATTTTATGCTGATTATGAATATACTTTGTGGGGTCTACGACGAATATTTAAGGATGTTACAAACGGAATGACAATGTTAATATACCCTCCTTTCCAAGGTGGAGGGTATAAAAACGTCTAAATAAAATATAAACTATATTAAGGAATTGAACAATGTATTTTGAATGCAAAGCAAGCCAGTTTAAAAAAGTTTGTAATTATCAGAGCATACTTCGAATAGTTATTATAAAATGATGCATGTGATCAAATACTGCAGAGAAATAGATTGATTCTCAAACACTCTTCCTTAATCGACTTAAAGGCCCTTCTAAAGTTTGACGTGATAATGGTTTTGTCATCATGGCTGCAATCATTTTTTCAAAAAGATTATTCTCAACATAATCCTTGACAAAATAACGTTTTGTGGCAATATGTTTTGTTCGATTGCTCAGTTTCTCGTCCTTTATTAAGCTTACAATGATTATAGTTATCTACAATGATTATATTTATCTCTATGATTATAGTTATCTCTATTTGTTCGGTTTGTATGTCTGCCAGTAATTTGCGCTACCGTATAGCTTCCTTAGAAGCTTCCAAAAGCGATTTAAATTCGACTCCGAGACAGTTTTTACACCCTCCACCATAGTATGGAAGGTATATTAAGTTTGTCATTCCGTTTGTAACACCTTTAGACACAATTTAGACCCCACAAAGTACATATATTCTTGATCAGCATAAAATTCTTTGTCGAAATATCAATGTCCGTCCGTCTGTCCGTCTATCCGTCTGTGGAAATCACTCTAGCTTCCGACCGAAATGAAATAGGTTGATAAAATTTTACTCAAATGTGTACTATGTCTGCAGTACTTTTGGTTTTGAAAATGGGCCATATAGGTCCATGTCTTCGTATAGGCCCCATATAACGGTACCTCCCGATATGCGGTATTTTGATGATTCTAGCGACATTTTTTATCGGAATAGTTTCAAAATTAATATTTAAAGTTCGTAATAGATGCTACGGCTTAAAACAGAAAATGGGCCATGTAGGTCCACGTCTTCGGTAACTCCCGATATTCGGTATCTTGATAATTTTAGCAACATTATTTACCGGAATTGTTTCAAATTTGGTATTTGAAGTTTGTAATAGATAGTACAGCATAAAACAGAAAATGGGCCATGTAGGTCCATGTCTGCGTATAGGCCCTATGTAACGGTACCCCCGATATTCGGTTTTTTGATGATTTTAGCGATATTATTTACGGGAATTCTTTCAATTTTGGCATTTGAAGTTCGTATTGGATAATACAACCTATGACAGAAAATTGTCCGTGCAGGTCCACGTTTTGGTATAACCCCCATATAATAGTACCTCCCGGTATTAAGTATTTTGATGATTTTAGCGACATTATTCACCGGAACTATTTCAAATTTGGTATTTGAAGTTCGTAATGAATACTATAGCCAATAACATAATGTTTGGTATTTGAAGTTCGTAATGAATACTATAGCCTATGACATAAAATTGTTAGTGCAAGTCTTCGTAAAGCCCCCATATAACGGTACCTCCCGATATTCGGTATTTTGATGATTTTAGCGGCATTATTTCAAATTCAAATTTTGTATTAGGAGTTCGTAACGTATGCTACAGCCTATGACAGAAAATTGTCTGTGCAGGTCCAATCCTTCGTATAGCCCCCATATAACGGTACCCCCCGATATTCGGTATTTTCACGATTTTAGCGACATTAATTACCGGATTTCAAATTTCGCATTTGAAGTTCGTAATGAATACTACAGCCTATGGCAGAAAATTGTCTGTGCAGGTCCACTTCTTCGTATATCCCCCCATATTCGGTATTTTGATAATTTTAGCGACATTATTTACCGCAATTGTTTCAAATTTAGCATTTGAAGTTCGTAATGGATATTACAGCCTATGACAGAAAATTGTCTGTGCATATCCACGTTTTATAAACACCATTGTACCTCCCTATATTCCGTATTTTCATGATTTTAGCTACATTATAAACAGATAGATAGACCCTAATATAATAGCTACATTTGGTATTTTTAAGATTTTAACAGAAGTTTTAACGTATTTTATTATTTTTGAGAATTGCCAAATTCCTTCCAAGTGGTGGAGGGTATTCAAAGTTCGGCCCGGCCGAACTTACAGCTTATTTACTTGTTTCGAAATTAAGTTTTAGTAACTCCTCTGTCGATGGTCACGATTACGCTAGTTTTATTTTTAACTTGATAGCCCTGTTATGATTGGTGTCAAAAATTGTTGTGCTCTGTTTTTTTAAATTAATTAATCTGATAAAAAAAAAGTGTCTAAAAGTGTTTAATATTGATTTCGCAATTCGTAGTGATAATTGGTGAAGTGTTATAAAAATGTTTAGTTTAACATTCTTCTCTTTATCCTCTTTCTTTTGTTACAAGGGTTAATTAGTTGTTGAAACATATGTTCTTGTTTAGTTATCATCTCAAAAAGTTACCAAATTTTTAAAAAGAAAATTTAATAAGAAAATATTGAAAATAACTCAAAAGCTAAACTTTGACAGTGAGTTTCTCAGCTAGTACTGTACCGAACTTTTGATTCAGCAGAAAGCTGATTTGTTACCTGTCGACAAATAATATCTGCATTCGTAAGTAATGGTACCTCATGCACGACTAGTTCATTTTTGTAGTGTAACACTGGCACAGATCCCTCCTTTAAAGAATTCGAACAAGTACCCAAACATTTTCCAATACCTTAAAATAAATCTGCATGAGTAGCAACGAATTGATCGGAAAACGATTTGTTACCAAAACTTCATCTATACATTTAATATTAAGGAATTTAAGGAAGTACACGACTAAAACCCAACAGCAGTTCATATTCATCACTGACAACTAAAATATTGGCAGAGTGTTCTATATAGTATATAATAAGACCAAAGGAAGTAGGCGCTTCCTATAACGTCAAATAGATATGACGTTACCAAAACTTCAGTTATACATTTAATAAGACTAAAGGAAGTACACGCCAAAAACCCAACAACGGTTCAAACTCATCACTGACAACTTAAATTCTCGCAGAGTGTTCTGTATTATTTTCCGGATCTACACGCATGAGAATAACACAACCAACCTATTTTTAGACGTATTCATGGGAAAATGTGCCAAAAATCATCAAAATACCGAATATCGGGAAATACGGCTATATGGGGCTGTACAAAAACGTGGACCTATACATACTTCGCCAAAAGAGCTAGAACCCATTAAGACCAATAAATACAAATTAACCGGACATCATTAATTCGACTTAGAATTTTATGCTGATTATGAATATATATATACTTTGTGGGGTCTACGACGAATATTTAAGGATGTTACAAACGGAATGACAATGTTAATATACCCTCCTTTCCAAGGTGGAGGGTATAAAAACGTCTAAATAAAATATAAACTATATTAAGGAATTGAACAATGTATTTTGAATGCAAAGCAAGCCAGTTTAAAAAAGTTTGTAATTATCAGAGCATACTTCGAATAGTTATTATAAAATGATGCATGTGATCAAATACTGCAGAGAAATAGATTGATTCTCAAACACTCTTCCTTAATCGACTTAAAGGCCCTTCTAAAGTTTGACGTGATAATGGTTTTGTCATCATGGCTGCAATCATTTTTTCAAAAAGATTATTCTCAACATAATCCTTGACAAAATAACGTTTTGTGGCAATATGTTTTGTTCGATTGCTCAGTTTCTCGTCCTTTATTAAGCTTACAATGATTATAGTTATCTACAATGATTATATTTATCTCTATGATTATAGTTATCTCTATTTGTTCGGTTTGTATGTCTGCCAGTAATTTGCGCTACCGTATAGCTTCCTTAGAAGCTTCCAAAAGCGATTTAAATTCGACTCCGAGACAGTTTTTATACCCTCCACCATAGTATGGAAGGTATATTAAGTTTGTCATTCCGTTTGTAACACCTTTAGACACATTTTAGACCCCACAAAGTACACATATTCTTGATCAGCATAAAATTCTTTGTCGAAATATCAATGTCCGTCCGTCTGTCCGTCTATCCGTCTGTGGAAATCACTCTAGCTTCCGACCGAAATGAAATAGGTTGATTGATGATTCTAGCGACATTTTTTATCGGAATAGTTTCAAAATTAATATTTAAAGTTCGTAATAGATGCTACGGCTTAAAACAGAAAATGGGCCATGTAGGTCCACGTCTTCGGTAACTCCCGATATTCGGTATCTTGATAATTATAGCAACATTATTTACCGGAATTGTTTCAAATTTGGTATTTGAAGTTTGTAATAGATAGTACAGCATAAAACAGAAAATGGGCCATGTAGGTCCATGTCTGCGTATAGGCCCTATGTAACGGTACCCCCCGATATTCGGTTTTTTGATGATTTTAGCGATATTATTTACGGGAATTCTTTCAATTTTGGCATTTGAAGTTCGTATTGGATAATACAACCTATGACAGAAAATTGTCCGTGCAGGTCCACGTTTTGGTATAGCCCCCATATAATAGTACCTCCCGGTATTAAGTATTTTGATGATTTTAGCGACATTATTCACCGGAACTATTTCAAATTTGGTATTTGAAGTTCGTAATGAATACTATAGCCAATAACATAATGTTTGGTATTTGAAGTTCGTAATGAATACTATAGCCTATGACATAAAATTGTTAGTGCAAGTCTTCGTAAAGCCCCCATATAACGGTACCTCCCGATATTCGGTATTTTGATGATTTTAGCGGCATTATTTCAAATTCAAATTTTGTATTAGGAGTTCGTAACGTATGCTACAGCCTATGACAGAAAATTGTCTGTGCAGGTCCAATCCTTCGTATAGCCCCCATATAACGGTACCCCCCGATATTCGGTATTTTCACGATTTTAGCGACATTAATTACCGGATTTCAAATTTCGCATTTGAAGTTCGTAATGAATACTACAGCCTATGGCAGAAAATTGTCTGTGCAGGTCCACTTCTTCGTATATCCCCCCATATTCGGTATTTTGATAATTTTAGCGACATTATTTACCGCAATTGTTTCAAATTTAGCATTTGAAGTTCGTAATGGATATTACAGCCTATGACAGAAAATTGTCTGTGCATATCCACGTTTTATAAATACCATTGTACCTCCCTATATTCCGTATTTTCATGATTTTAGCTACATTATAAACAGATATTCGGTATTTTCACGATTTTAGCGACATTAATTACCGGATTTCAAATTTCGCATTTGAAGTTCGTAATGAATACTACAGCCTATGGCAGAAAATTGTCTGTGCAGGTCCACTTCTTCGTATATCCCCCCATATTCGGTATTTTGATAATTTTAGCGACATTATTTACCGCAATTGATTCAAATTTAGCATTTGAAGTTCGTAATGGATATTACAGCCTATGACAGAAAATTGTCTGTGCATATCCACGTTTTATAAATACCATTGTACCTCCCTATATTCCGTATTTTCATGATTTTAGCTACATTATAAACAGATAGATAGACCCTAATATAATAGCTACATTTGGTATTTTTAAGATTTTAACAGAAGTTTTAACGTATTTTATTATTTTTGAGAATTGCCAAATTCCTTCCAAGTGGTGGAGGGTATTCAAAGTTCGGCCCGGCCGAACTTACAGCTTATTTACTTGTTTCGAAATTAAGTTTTAGTAACTCCTCTGTCGATGGTCACGATTAGGCTAGTTTTATTTTTAACTTGATAGCCCTGTTATGATTGGTGTCAAAAATTGTTGTGCTCTGTGCTTCTGAAAAAAATATTAATTATCTATTTTATTAAATTAATTAATCTGATAAAAAAAGTGTCTAAAAGTGTTTAATATTGATTTCGCAATTCGTAGTGATAATTGGTGAAGTGTTATAAAAATGTTTAGTTTAACATTCTTATCTTTATCCTCTTTCTTTTGTTACAAGGGTTAATTAGTTGTTGAAACATATGTTCTTGTTTAGTTATCATCTCAAAAAGTTACCAAATTTTTAAAAAGAAAATTTAATAAGAAAATATTGAAAATAACTCAAAAGCTAAACTTTGACAGTGAGTTTCTCAGCTAGTACTGTACCGAACTTTTGATTCAGCAGAAAGCTGATTTGTTACCTGTCGACAAATAATATCTGCATTCGTAAGTAATGGTACCTCATGCACGACTAGTTCATTTTTGTAGTGTAACACTGGCACAGATCCCTCCTTTAAAGAATTCGAACAAGTACCCAAACATTTTCCAATACCTTAAAATAAATCTGCATGAGTAGCAACGAATTGATCGGAAAACGATTTGTTACCAAAACTTCATCTATACATTTAATATTAAGGAATTTAAGGAAGTACACGACTAAAACCCAACAGCAGTTCATACTCATCACTGACAACTAAAATATTGGCAGAGTGTTCTATATAGTATATAATAAGACCAAAGGAAGTAGGCGCTTCCTATAACGTCAAATAGATATGACGTTACCAAAACTTCAGTTATACATTTAATAAGACTAAAGGAAGTACACGCCAAAAACCCAACAACGGTTCAAACTCATCACTGACAACTTAAATTCTCGCAGAGTGTTCTGTATTATTTTCCGGATCTACACGCATGAGAATAACACAACCAACCTATTTTTAGACGTATTCATGGGAAAATGTGCCAAAAATCATCAAAATACCGAATATCGGGAAATACGGCTATATGGGGCTGTACAAAAACGTGGACCTATACATACTTCGCCAAAAGAGCTAGAACCCATTAAGACCAATAAATACAAATTAACCGGACATCATTAATTCGACTTAGAATTTTATGCTGATTATGAATATATATATACTTTGTGGGGTCTACGACGAATATTTAAGGATGTTACAAACGGAATGACAATGTTAATATACCCTCCTTTCCAAGGTGGAGGGTATAAAAACGTCTAAATAAAATATAAACTATATTAAGGAATTGAACAATGTATTTTGAATGCAAAGCAAGCCAGTTTAAAAAAGTTTGTAATTATCAGAGCATACTTCGAATAGTTATTATAAAATGATGCATGTGATCAAATACTGCAGAGAAATAGATTGATTCTCAAACACTCTTCCTTAATCGACTTAAAGGCCCTTCTAAAGTTTGACGTGATAATGGTTTTGTCATCATGGCTGCAATCAATTTTTCAAAAAGATTATTCTCAACATAATCCTTGACAAAATAACGTTTTGTGGCAATATGTTTTGTTCGATTGCTCAGTTTCTCGTCCTTTATTAAGCTTACAATGATTATAGTTATCTACAATGATTATATTTATCTCTATGATTATAGTTATCTCTATTTGTTCGGTTTGTATGTCTGCCAGTAATTTGCGCTACCGTATAGCTTCCTTAGAAGCTTCCAAAAGCGATTTAAATTCGACTCCGAGACAGTTTTTATACCCTCCACCATAGTATGGAAGGTATATTAAGTTTGTCATTCCGTTTGTAACACCTTTAGACACATTTTAGACCCCACAAAGTACATATATTCTTGATCAGCATAAAATTCTTTGTCGAAATATCAATGTCCGTCCGTCTGTCCGTCTATCCGTCTGTGGAAATCACTCTAGCTTCCGACCGAAATGAAATAGGTTGATAAAATTTTACTCAAATGTGTACTATGTCTGCAGTACTTTTGGTTTTGAAAATGGGCCATATAGGTCCATGTCTTCGTATAGGCCCCATATAACGGTACCTCCCGATATGCGGTATTTTGATGATTCTAGCGACATTTTTTATCGGAATAGTTTCAAAATTAATATTTAAAGTTCGTAATAGATGCTACGGCTTAAAACAGAAAATGGGCCATGTAGGTCCACGTCTTCGGTAACTCCCAATATTCGGTATCTTGATAATTTTAGCAACATTATTTACCGGAATTGTTTCAAATTTGGTATTTGAAGTTTGTAATAGATAGTACAGCATAAAACAGAAAATGGGCCATGTAGGTCCATGTCTGCGTATAGGCCCTATGTAACGGTACCCCCCGATATTCGGTTTTTTGATGATTTTAGCGATATTATTTACGGGAATTCTTTCAATTTTGGCATTTGAAGTTCGTATTGGATAATACAACCTATGACAGAAAATTGTCCGTGCAGGTCCACGTTTTGGTATAGCCCCCATATAATAGTACCTCCCGGTATTAAGTATTTTGATGATTTTAGCGACATTATTCACCGGAACTATTTCAAATTTGGTATTTGAAGTTCGTAATGAATACTATAGCCAATAACATAATGTTTGGTATTTGAAGTTCGTAATGAATACTATAGCCTATGACATAAAATTGTTAGTGCAAGTCTTCGTAAAGCCCCCATATAACGGTACCTCCCGATATTCGGTATTTTGATGATTTTAGCGGCATTATTTCAAATTCAAATTTTGTATTAGGAGTTCGTAACGTATGCTACAGCCTATGACAGAAAATTGTCTGTGCAGGTCCAATCCTTCGTATAGCCCCCATATAACGGTACCCCCCGATATTCGGTATTTTCACGATTTTAGCGACATTAATTACCGGATTTCAAATTTCGCATTTGAAGTTCGTAATGAATACTACAGCCTATGGCAGAAAATTGTCTGTGCAGGTCCACTTCTTCGTATATCCCCCCATATTCGGTATTTTGATAATTTTAGCGACATTATTTACCGCAATTGTTTCAAATTTAGCATTTGAAGTTCGTAATGGATATTACAGCCTATGACAGAAAATTGTCTGTGCATATCCACGTTTTATAAACACCATTGTACCTCCCTATATTCCGTATTTTCATGATTTTAGCTACATTATAAACAGATAGATAGACCCTAATATAATAGCTACATTTGGTATTTTTAAGATTTTAACAGAAGTTTTAACGTACTTTATTATTTTTGAGAATTGCCAAATTCCTTCCAAGTGGTGGAGGGTATTCAAAGTTCGGCCCGGCCGAACTTACAGCTTATTTACTTGTTTCGAAATTAAGTTTTAGTAACTCCTCTGTCGATGGTCACGATTACGCTAGTTTTATTTTTAACTTGATAGCCCTGTTATGATTGGTGTCAAAAATTGTTGTGCTCTGTGCTTCTGAAAAAAATATTATTTATCTATTTTATTAAATTAATTAATCTGATAAAAAAAGTGTCTAAAAGTGTTTAATATTGATTTCGCAATTCGTAGTGATAATTGGTGAAGTGTTATAAAAATGTTTAGTTTAACATTCTTCTCTTTATCCTCTTTCTTTTGTTACAAGGGTTAATTAGTTGTTGAAACATATGTTCTTGTTTAGTTATCATCTCAAAAAGTTACCAAATTTTTAAAAAGAAAATAAAATAAATAAATAAAAAAATCTTGTTACAGATTTGATATTAAAATTAACAAAAAATAATTATAATTATTAAAAAGAATAGTGTTGGCTTGTTTGTTCGGGATACCATAGTATTTTGTTGTTGCAAAATGGTCAGGCTTAATCCCATTATTGTTGTTTTTATAAAAACACCGTCTGTTTACTAGTGGAAAACGATGGTAATGTTTACCATGGGGTAAGGCAGGGAAAGCCTAGGTTTCGGAAAAAGCCAAAAATCCTCATATGTTCCCTTGTTTTTTTGTCTGAGATATTCTCCCCAGAAGTTATTTTAAAAATAACTTCAATGACAAAAAAAATTTTTTACCCAAGTGACGAGATCGTAAGCTCAATAGAAGAGGAAGCAAAGAATTACATAAAAATAAATTTTTTGGAAAAACTTTTAAATCTTACAACCGCACCTATAAACATTTTCATCTTTCTTCACTTGTTAAGCTTTATGTTGCAATGTATTAGTTATCTCCGAAATTTGATTAAAAACATCTACATTAAATAGTGAAATTGTATGTTCAAAATATCAAATAGTTAGAAAAAATCGTGCTTGTAAAAAAGGTGGTGGCTTACTTATTGCAGTTGATACCAAATATACCACCAATTTAATTGATCTAAATGATTCTCTTGATATAGAATTGATTGGTGTTTCCTTTGAATAGGGCAAATCTAAGTTGTTTATAAATTATTCTTATATTCCACCTTTATCTTCACTTGACATTGGTAAACATTTGTAATCAGCATTTATCAGCAATAAATTTAATCACTGAAAAAATTAAATATTCTGATCGTATCCTGATTCTTGGTGATTTAAATATGCCTTCCGTTAGGTGGCTTCCAATGCCAGTTCCTGAAGCTTTGATTCCTTTGCTATCCGAAATTAACAGTTCCCAGTATACATTTGAAGTTATAAATCGTTTTTAGACTTAAATCTTCATCAAATAAACAGTGAACAAAATTCCCACGACAAAATTATTGAATTGGCGTTTGTAAATATAACATAGCATTTTGATATACTCAGAATTCCTCCAATATGTACCCCTGAAGATATATACCATCAAACTTTATATATCTCATGACTCACAGTTATATAATCGGAGAAAGCCAGATTCATTTAAAATTGTCCTTTATTATAAACATGATAATTTTCGGAAGCTCAATACCCTCATAGGCCTCTGTGAGCCTGTGTAATAGCCAAAAAGATTTAGAATATGAAATGGATAGATTTTATTGTATTTACAATAAATTTAACGTGGAATGTATTCCAACTGCTAGAGTTGAAAAATCCAATGAATATGCACAAACAACACCTGAGTTATTTATTCTAAAAATAAGCTTTTTCGTAAATATAAAAAATCAGGCCTAACAATAGATTACACTAACTACTCTGTTGCTAGGTCTAAGTATACTTTAGAGTCCCATAGATTGTATATAATTGTGAAAATAATTTTAAATCCAACCCTAAATATTTTTTGTGATTTCGTTATCATAAAACGAAAGGTTTCCTCAATTCCCTCAGTATTGAAATGTAACAATAAAGAATTTTTCAAGAGGTATCCAATAGTTGATGGATATATTGATAGATAGATGGCATACCTAATATAATTCTTAATACTGTTTTAAGAAACATTAGCCCTCCCTTTAATTATATTATTTAATTATTCACATAAATTTGGTTACTTTCCTACTTTCTAGAAAAAAAAAAAAAAAAACTTTTATTATACCTTCACATAAGTCTGCTAGTCTTACAAATGTGTCAAATTATGGTCTAAAATTTTACATATCTGTATATTTTGTTTATATGCAATTTGTAAATAAGCCCTGTTGATCCACACATATTACTTAGAACTTTTTCTATATAGGTTCACGTTTTTCTAAAGCCCTCATATCTCAGTACCTTTCGATATTTGGAATCGTTATAATTTTAATTAAACTTTTTATCGAAATCGCCTATGTATAGGATGTGTGTTTGATATTTTGGCGATTTTGGTCTCATTTTTAACAGAATTTTCTCAACTATAAATTCGCATTAAATAACAACAACTTTAGAAGGAAATCGGCGCCATCAATTGTGCGTGATTTTGATGCCCAGTGAAACGGCAAAAACGGAAGTGAACCCAATATTCAATCCCGATACTTTTATTTTAAAGTTGTCCTTACCTCAGGGTGGGTATTATAAAATGTTCGGCCCGACCGAAGTTAACTTGTTTTTATATCCCTAACAATAATATAGAGGGTATATTAAGTTTGTCATTCCGTTTGTTACTCATTTTAATAACTAATTTAAAACCAAAGCATTTATACTTTTTTATGCACATATTTCTTTGTAATGTCTTAATTTGTTTTTTAATAAAAAATATAACGTTTTATATTATTATTGTAGGAGGGTATAAAATACAAAACCACTCGTTTATTCATGCAAAATATTGAAAATAACTTAAAAGCTAAACTTTGACAGTGAATTTCTCAGCTACTACTGTACCGAACTTTTGATTCAGCAGAAAGCTGATTTGTTACCTGTCGACAAATAATATCTGCATTCGTTCGAAATATTATATTATTTACCCAAACTGTTGAATAGTCAACAGAAGTAATTGTACCTCATGCACGACTAGTTCATTTTTGTAGTGTAACACTGGCACAGATCCCTCCTTTAAAGAATTCGAACAAGTACCCAAACATTTTCCAATACCTTAAGATAAATCTGCATGAGTAGCAACGAATTGATCGGAAAACGATTTGTTACCAAAACTTCATCTATACATTTAATATTAAGGAATTTAAGGAAGTACACGACTAAAACCCAGCAGCAGTTCATACTCATCACTGACAACTAAAATATTGGCAGAGTGTTCTATATAGTATATAATAAGACCAAAGGAAGTAGGCGCTTCCTATAACGTCAAATAGATATGTATAAGCAGCAACAAACTCAAATGAACTGGTCGGTAATCGATTTGTTACCAAAACTTCAGTTATACATTTAATAAGACTAAAGGAAGTACACGACTAAAACTCAACAACGGTTCAAACTCATCACTGACAACTTAAATTTTTAGACGTATTCATGGGAAAATGTGCCAAAAATCATCAAAATACCGAATATCGGTAAATACGGCTATATGGGGCTGTACAAAAACGTGGACCTATACATACTTCGCCAAAGAGCTAGAACCCATTAAGACCAATAAATACAAATTAACCGGACATCATTAAATCGACTTAGAATTTTATGCTGATTATGAATATATATATATATACTTTATGGGGTCTACGACGAATATTTAAGGATATTACAAATGGAATGACAAAGTTAATATACCCTCCTTTCCAAGGTGGAGGGTATAAAAACGTCTAAATAAAATATAAATTATATTAAGGAATTGAACAATGTATTTTGAATGCAAAGCAAGCCAGTTTAAAAAAGTTTGTAATTATCAGAGCATACTTCGAATAGTTATTATAAAATGATGCATGTGAACAAATACTGCAGAGAATTAGATTGATTCTCAAACACTCTTCCTCAATCAACTTAAAGGCCTACTGATGATCTAAAACCTTCTAAAGTTTGACGTGATAATGGTTTTGGCATCATGGCTGCAATCATTTTTTCAAAAAGATTATTCTCAACATAATCCTTGACAAAATAACGTTTTGTGGCAATATGTTTTGTTTGATTGCTCAGTTTCTCGTCCTTTGTTAAGCTTACAATGATTATAGTTACCTACAATGATTATATTTATCTCTATGATTATAGTTATCTCTATTTGTTCGGTTTGTATGTCTGCCAGTAATTTGCGCTACCGCATAGCTTCCTTAGAAGCTTCCAAAAGCGATTTAAATTCGACTCCGAGGCAGTTTTTATACCCTCCACCATAGTATGTAACACCTTTAGACACATTAGACCCCACAAAGTACATATATTCTTGATCCGCATAAAATTCTATGTCGAAATATCAATGTCGGTCCGTCTGTCCGTCTATCTGGGTCATGTAGGTCCACGTCTTCGGTACCTCCCGATATTCGGTATCTTGATAATTTTAGCAACATTATTTACCGGAACTGCACTGTTATCAACACATAGGTTTATCGCTGATCCAGGCTAATCTTCCGACTTGTCACGCTCTACCAACAGCAGGCGAAAACTTGATTGGACTTTATAAACTTATGATTTTCAAGAGGTCCATTGCAAAATCTGAAGAAAAGGCACGCTTAGTTAATCAACACAACACTATTTTGATCAACATAAAACATTCCGGAATATTAGAACGCTTCCAACTGTTTAACGAAAAAAGGTTTTATCACCATTTATCGATACTTTGAAGACTGAAATAATCTACGTACCTAATATATATAATACTAAAAGACATCAATTTTATAAGTCAGCAACAGGAAATAGAAAACGTATTAAAGTATACCAACACCACTCCCTACAAGACCCATCTAAAAGTATTGTACAAGATTTTAAAAGAGTTAAATGACGTCCAGTTTAAACACTTGTCGAAATTAATCCATTCAATAACTGCACTTTGTTATGCAACAATTCGGATAAAAGGAGTAAAGATTGCAATGTAACGTTGTCGTTAAGAACCTCAAACAAATTGAAAATCAATTACTACAAGAAAAGAAGATATTCACAAGCAGACCTTTAGTAGAATCCCATTTAACAAAGTTGGCAATATAGCGCATGTACTTTTATGACTCTTAAATCAGACTATGGAGAAGAAGTTTCAAGAATTATCAACAAGGCAAATTGGGAACACGCTTATATAGCAAACTTGGTTCATTGATTCAACAATTAACGTCATAAAATAGGATGAAATTGACACTCAACATGGTTGAGAAAACCAAAAGTAATGTAGCTAAAGAATACCCCAAATAAGCAACACAGAACTTATTGCACTGTTATCAACACAAAGGTTTATCGCTGATCCAGGCTTATCTTCCAACTTGTCACGCTCTACCAACAGCAGGCGAAAACTTGATTGGACTTTATAAACTTATGATTTTCAAGGGGTCCATTGCAAAATCTGAAGAAAAGACACGCTTAGTTAATCAACAAAACACTATTTTGATCAACATAAAACATTCCGGAATATTAGAACGCTTCCAACTACACTCAACAACTACACTTTTTTAAAATATTTACATATTGATTTAAAGAAGTAGGTGAGTCCAGTTGCTCTGTCCCCAAACAGATACCCAGGGTTGGAGGGCGAGTAAAGATTACGTTGTATACTAACTGTGGAACAGATATCTTCATGATTTTCGTAAATATTATAATTTTAGGTAAATCGATCAAATGGTCGTAAAATTGGGCGTGGTCACTTTTTCTTTGCATAAAAACCGTACGCGGGTTAGAACAAACATTTTTAAAAAAATATAAAAAGTAGGCGTGGTCAGTTCCTCAGCGCCCAAATAAATACTTAGGACTGGATGGAAAGTCAACAGTATCTCCTGTAATAATTTTTTAAACCCATATATTCATTATTATATATACATATTATATATATATATATATATATATATATATATATATATATATATATATATATATATATATATATATATATATTAATTCATGCAAAATATTGAAAATAACTCAAAAGCTAAACTTTGACAGTGAGTTTCTCAGCCAGTACTGTACCGAACTTTTGATTCAGCAGAAACCTGATTTGTTACCTGTCGACAAATAATATCTGCATTCGTTCGAAATATTATATTATTTACCCAAACTGTAGAATAGTCAACAGAAGTAATGGTACCTCATGCACGACTAGTTCATTTTTGTAGTGTAACACTGGCACAGATCCCTCCTTTAAAGAATTCGAACAAGTACCCAAACATTTTCCAATACCTTAAAATAAATCTGCATGAGTAGCAACGAATTGATCGGAAAACGATTTGTTACCAAAACTTCATCTATACATTTAATATTAAGGAATTTCAGGAAGTACACGACTAAAACCCAACAGCAGTTCATACTCATCACTGACAACTAAAATATTGGCAGAGTGTTCTATATAGTATATAATAAGACCAAAGGAAGTAGGCGCTTCCTGTAACGTCAAATAGATATGACGTTACCAAAACTTCAGTTATACATTTAATAAGACTAAAGGAAGTACACGCCAAAAACCCAACAACGGTTCAAACTCATCACTGACAACTTAAATTCTCGCAGAGTGTTCTGTATTATTTTCCGGATCTACACGCATGAGAATAACACAACCAACCTATTTTTATACGTATTCATGGGAAAATGTGCCAAAAATCATCAAAATACCGAATATCGGGAAATACGGCTATATGGGGCTGTACAAAAACGTGGACCTATACATACTTCGCCAAAAGAGCTAGAACCCATTAAGACCAATAAATACAAATTAACCGGACATCATTAATTCGACTTAGAATTTTATGCTGATTATGAATATATATACTTTGTGGGGTCTACGACGAATATTTAAGGATGTTACAAACGGAATGACAATGTTAATATACCCTCCTTTCCAAGGTGGAGGGTATAAAAACGTCTAAATAAAATATAAACTATATTAAGGAATTGAACAATGTATTTTGAATGCAAAGCAAGCCAGTTTAAAAAAGTTTGTAATTATCAGAGCATACTTCGAATAGTTATTATAAAATGATGCATGTTATCAAATACTGCAGAGAAATAGATTGATTCTCAAACACTCTTCCTTAATCGACTTAAAGGCCCTTCTAAAGTTTGACGTGATAATGGTTTTGTCATCATGGCTGCAATCATTTTT
Source organism: Musca domestica (assembly GCF_030504385.1). Taxonomy (NCBI): domain Eukaryota; kingdom Metazoa; phylum Arthropoda; class Insecta; order Diptera; family Muscidae; genus Musca; species Musca domestica. The sequence goes on along the minus strand of NW_026712115.1, from coordinate 17,077,376 downwards.
TCAAAAAGATTATTCTCAACATAATCCTTGACAAAATAACGTTTTGTGGCAATATGTTTTGTTCGATTGCTCAGTTTCTCGTCCTTTATTAAGCTTACAATGATTATAGTTATCTACAATGATTATATTTATCTCTATGATTATAGTTATCTCTATTTGTTCGGTTTGTATGTCTGCCAGTAATTTGCGCTACCGTATAGCTTCCTTAGAAGCTTCCAAAAGCGATTTAAATTCGACTCCGAGACAGTTTTTATACCCTCCACCATAGTATGGAAGGTATATTAAGTTTGTCATTCCGTTTGTAACACCTTTAGACACATTTTAGACCCCACGAAGTACATATATTCTTGATCAGCATAAAATTCATTGTCGAAATATCAATGTCCGTCCGTCTGTCCGTCTATCCGTCTGTGGAAATCACTCTAGCTTCCGACCGAAATGAAATAGGTTGATAAAATTTTACTCAAATGTGTACTATGTCTGCAGTACTTTTGGTTTTGAAAATGGGCCATATAGGTCCATGTCTTCGTATAGGCCCCATATAACGGTACCTCCCGATATGCGGTATTTTGATGATTCTAGCGACATTTTTTATCGGAATAGTTTCAAAATTAATATTTAAAGTTCGTAATAGATGCTACGGCTTAAAACAGAAAATGGGCCATGTAGGTCCACGTCTTCGGTAACTCCCGATATTCGGTATCTTGATAATTTTAGCAACATTATTTACCGGAATTGTTTCAAATTTGGTATTTGAAGTTTGTAATAGATAGTACAGCATAAAACAGAAAATGGGCCATGTAGGTCCATGTCTGCGTATAGGCCCTATGTAACGGTACCCCCCGATATTCGGTTTTTTGATGATTTTAGCGATATTATTTACGGGAATTCTTTCAATTTTGGCATTTGAAGTTCGTATTGGATAATACAACCTATGACAGAAAATTGACCGTGCAGGTCCACGTTTTGGTATAGCCCCCATATAATAGTACCTCCCGGTATTAAGTATTTTGATGATTTTAGCGACATTATTCACCGGAACTATTTCAAATTTGGTATTTGAAGTTCGTAATGAATACTATAGCCAATAACATAATGTTTGGTATTTGAAGTTCGTAATGAATACTATAGCCTATAACATAAAATTGTTAGTGCAAGTCTTCGTAAAGCCCCCATATAACGGTACCTCCCGATATTCGGTATTTTGATGATTTTAGAGGCATTATTTCAAATTCAAATTTTGTATTAGGAGTTCGTAACGTATGCTACAGCCTATGACAGAAAATTGTCTGTGCAGGTCCAATCCTTCGTATAGCCCCCATATAACGGTACCCCCCGATATTCGGTATTTTCACGATTTTAGCGACATTAATTACCGGATTTTAGCGACATTAATTACCGGATTTCAAATTTCGCATTTGAAGTTCGTAATGAATACTACAGCCTATGGCAGAAAATTGTCTGTGCAGGTCCACTTCTTCGTATATCCCTCATATAACGTTACCCCCCCCCCCCATATTCGGTATTTTGATAATTTTAGCGACATTATTTACCGCAATTGTTTCAAATTTAGCATTTGAAGTTCGTAATGGATATTACAGCCTATGACAGAAAATTGTCTGTGCATATCCACGTTTTATAAACACCATTGTACCTCCCTATATTCCGTATTTTCATGATTTTAGCTACATTATAAACAGATAGATAGACCCTAATATAATAGCTACATTTGGTATTTTTAAGATTTTAACAGAAGTTTTAACGTATTTTATTATTTTTGAGAATTGCCAAATTCCTTCCAAGTGGTGGAGGGTATTCAAAGTTCGGCCCGGCCGAACTTACAGCTTATTTACTTGTTTCGAAATTAAGTTTTAGTAACTCCTCTGTCGATGGTCACGATTACGCTAGTTTTATTTTTAACTTGATAGCCCTGTTATGATTGGTGTCAAAAATTGTTGTGCTCTGTGCTTCTGAAAAAAATATTAATTATCTATTTTATTAAATTAATTAATCTGATAAAAAAAAGTGTCTAAAAGTGTTTAATATTGATTTCGCAATTCGTAGTGATAATTGGTGAAGTGTTATAAAAATGTTTAGTTTAACATTCTTCTCTTTATCCTCTTTCTTTTGTTACAAGGGTTAATTAGTTGTTGAAACATATGTTCTTGTTTAGTTATCATCTCAAAAAGTTACCAAATTTTTAAAAAGAAAATAAAATAAATAAATAAAAAAATCTTGTTACAGATTTGATATTAAAATTAACAAAAAATAATTATAATTATTAAAAAGAATAGTGTTGGCTTGTTTGTTCGGGATACCATAGTATTTTGTTGTTGCAAAATGGTCAGGCTTAATCCCATTATTGTTGTTTTTATAAAAACACCGTCTGTTTACTAGTGGAAAACGATGGTAATGTTTACCATGGGGTAAGGCAGGGAAAGCCTAGTTTTCGGAAAAAGCCAAAAATCCTCATATGTTCCCTTGTTTTTTGTCTGAGAAATTCTCCCCAGAAGTTATTTTAAAGATAACTTCAATGACAAAAAAATTTTTTACCCAAGTGACGAGATCGTAAGCTCAATAGAAGAGGAAGCAAAGAATTACATAAAAATAAATTTTTTGGAAAAACTTTTAAATCTTACAACCGCACCTATAAACATTTTCATCTTTCTTCACTTGTTAAGCTTTATGTTGCAATGTATTAGTTATCTCCGAAATTTGATTAAAAACATCTACATTAAATAGTGAAATTGTATGTTCAAAATATCAAATAGTTAGAAAAAATCGTGCTTGTAAAAAAGGTGGTGGCTTACTTATTGCAGTTGATACCAAATATACCACCAATTTAATTGATCTAAATGATTCTCTTGATATAGAATTGATTGGTGTTTCCTTTGAATAGGGCAAATCTAAGCTGTTTATAAATTATTCTTATATTCCACCTTTATCTTCACTTGACATTGGTAAACATTTGTAATCAGCAATAAATTTAATCACTGAAAAAATTAAATATTCTGATCGCATCCTGATTCTTGGTGATTTAAATATGCCTTCCGTTAGGTGGCTTCCAATGCCAGTTCCTGAAGCTTTGATTCCTTTGCTATCCGAAATGAACAGTTCCCAGTATACATTTGAAGTTATAAATCGTTTTTAGACTTAAATCTTCATCAAATAAACAGTGAACAAAATTCCCACGACAAAATTATTGAATTGGCGTTTGTAAATATAACTGTAATGTCTTTCAAATAGACAAAAATAATAACACAACCGTTGCGATCAAAGTCCAAAATGTAATATGTTTATTTTCTGTTTACAAAAGAGAATAGGGTTCAACAATCACTACTGTTACACTCATTAGTAGTGATTGAGTGATATTTAATAAACAACGAATGAGAGGGAATGGAAGAATGTAAGAGTACTAAACAGTAATATTACAGTAGGCTCTGCATACAAGTACTATATAGTGATATTACAGTAGGCTCTGCATACAATACAAAATACAGTATATACTTGATATATGCAATACTCTATATGCTCCTCCTAAAGCTGTTTCATACATATTAAAATTCAAATATTTAATTCAAAATAATTTTACAATATGGATATTTACATAAATTTTTTTAGTTTTTTTTTAACGACTTTTCCTCCTGCTCGAGGTCTGAGATTTCTTGTGGTTTGTGAAGTATCTTCAGTTATTGATGGAGGTGTGACTATAGCATTGTTGTCGTCGTTGTTGGATGGAATCGTGATGTCGTTGGACAGCTGTTGTACAGAACTGCCTCGGATTTGGTCTAAATGACGTTTGATGTTGTTATTATTGTGACTTAATGTACACGAGTAAGATTGAGGTCCGAGTTGTTGTGTGATTGTAGCTTGTGTCCAACTGGGTTTATTGGGATTTCGGTAATCTCGAACCATAACCTTTTGACCTTCATGGAAAGTTGCATTGCGTTTTCCTTTATGATGTATTATGTTTTTCTCTTGCGAAAGCTTTAATTTTTCTTTTATGGTAGGAGGTTTAAGATTGCTGAATCGGGTCTTGAGCTCTCTCCCGAAAAATATTTTTGCCGGTGACTCACCAGTACTGCAGTGGATCATATTTCGATAGTCCATTAAGAATCGGCATAAAATCTGATCAATATTGGCGTCTCTATTACCATCCAAATTTGCATAGATAGATTTTTTAAGCGTTTTGACAAAATTTTCGGCTTGCCCATTTGTGGATGGATGTCCGGGTGCAGTTAAACTGTGCTTAATTCCATTTAAGGATAAAAATGTCTGAAATTCAGATGATGTGAACTGTGACCCATTGTCACTAACTAGGGTATCCACTAATCCATACCTGCAAAATAGTTCTCTTAGTTTTCTTATTGTAAAAGAAGATGTTATGTCCTTTGTCTTAAAAACTTCGACAAATTTAGAATAAGAATCGATAACAACCAAAAAATGAAAGTTTTTAATTGGACCAGCAAAATCAACGTGAATACGTTTCCATACTGAACCACAGGGCTCCCATGGTATCAAAATTCCTTTCTCAGGACTAGGCTGTAATTTTTGACACGGTACACAGTTTTTTATGAGACTTTCTATATCTTTATCAATACCAGGCCACCATACATACGACCTAGCCAATGCTTTTGTTTTGACTATTCCTAAATGTGAGGAATGCAAAGCTTCCAAAATTTTGGATTTTAATTTTTGAGGAATAACTGTTCTGTATCCCCATAGAACGCAACCATATTCTACAGTTAATTCAATGTATTTTTCTCGAAATGTGGAAAAAATAGGATCTTTTAAATTTTCAAGTGTACCATCCAAAATACTTGCTGCTACTTTCGATAAAATCGGGTCTCTTCGGGTTTCTCTGCAGATATCTTTGAAGTCCACTGGAAAATCTCTTTGTGATTCAATAAAATTTATATATGAACTTTCACTATGATTACTTTCAAAGTTTATATGAGGTAATCTGGAAATAGAATCAGCTTCATTTTTACATCCTTTTACATACTCAATGGTATAATTAAAACCAGAAAGGATCAAGGCCCAACGTTGCATCCTCGCTGACGCCATTATTGGCAAGCCTTTGTTACTTCCAAAAATTGTTAACAGTGGACGATGATCAGTCTTCAAAATAAATCTATTTCCAATCAAATATTGTTTAAGCTTTGTAACACAAAACACGATAGCAAGAGCTTCTTTTTCCAAAGTGCTATAATTTTTCTCACTCTTGGTTAAAGCTCGTGAAACAAATGAAATGGGTTTAGAAACATCAGAAAATTTATGTGATAGAACACCAGCAACAGCATTGTTCGACGCATCCGTTGTCAAAATCAAAGGCAATTTAGGGTTAAAATGCACCAGGACCTGATCGGACGTAACTTCACGTTTAATTCTGTCATAAGCCTTTTGACATTTATCAGACCAAACGAACGAAACATCCTTACTCAACAAATTATATAGCGGAGACATAATATCAGCAAAATCGTTGATGAATTTTGAATAATAATTCGCCATACCAACAAAAGCTCGTACTTCGGATATATTTCTTGGAATAGGCGCAGACATAATGCTTGAAATTCTTTCATCATTCTTAGTCAATCCATTTCTGTTAATATTAAATCCTAAGTAGGAAATCTCGTTTTGAAAAAATTTTGACTTCTTCACGTTAAGTTTTAATCCCGAAGACTGTAGCTTCTCTAATACACGCCTTAACGTCAAAATATGTTCACTCAAATTCTTTCCAGTAACGGTTATGTCGTCCTGATAAACCACAACACACGGAATATCTCTTAACAAATTCTCAATAGTCTTTTGAAAAATTGCTGCCGCTGTTTTCACACCAAAGGGTAAACGTTTAACTTTTAAGGTTCCAATATGAGTAGTCCACGCACACAAAAGTTGAGAATCGTCATCTAGAACAAGCTGATTATAAGCATTTGAAAGATCTAGTTTGGTGAAAACTTCACCACCTTCCAACGAAGCAAAAATTTCATCAATCCTAGGTAGAGGATACTTGAAATCAACCAAAAACTTGTTCAATGTGACCTTATAATCACCACAAATCCTCAAATCACCATTGGGTTTTAAAATAGGAACAAGGGGAGTACCCCAATCCGAATTATCTATGGGTTCCAAGACGTCAGAGGCAATTAATTGACGTAAATGTTTTTCAACTCGTTCTTTCCAAGCTAGTGGCAATGGCCTTGGTTTGCAAAATATTGGTACTGCGTCACTAACAACTTGTAGGGAAATTGTGCATCCACTAAACTTTCCCAATTTACCATCAAAAACTCCATTGAATTCATTTTTCAACTGATTAACAATTGTCATATCAGAGACTTGAATGTTGTTAACTTGTAATAATTCAAAATTAAAAGCTCGTAAAAACGATCGACCAAGCAACGGAGGATTCTTCGTAACAACAACAACTACCACTACTGATTTGGTATTACCTTTATACGTTACACTTGCATCATATTCACCAGCCAACTTCAGCCTAACACCATTGTAATCTACATATGGCACTTTACACGATCTCAATTTTCTCTTAATTCCGTTCTCTTCCAAAAATGAAATCGGCAACAACGTACATGGTGCACCTGTATCACACACTGCCTTCAGTTCCACACCATCAACAACAACATCCAGAGAATACACATCACCATTTTCTTTCTCAGCCACACTAAAAATAGAATAATCGAAAACATTGTTATATTCATGAACATCACTCTCAACGTCATTAATTTCATTCGATACATAATTTACACTCTTTTTCCTACTATAGCAGACCGATGCCAAATGACCAATTTTTCCACACGAATGACATCTGCTCTCTTTATATTTGCAAGACTGAGAACTATGATTTCTCCAACCACAATGAGAACATGCATATTTCTTGCCACCGCCGCTCTTGCTGTCTCTGCTATTGTTGTTACGTTTGCTGCTGCTGCTACCACCATCTCTATTACCACTGCCAGTGCTGCCTCTGCCACCACCACCATAGTGATTTTTTGCATATTTCTGACCGTTAACCAAATTTACAGTGCATTGACTTTTCTCCTCTGCCTTTGCCATATGCTTCGTTTCCAAAATCATAGCCTTTCTTAATGCACTTTGTACTGTTAGGGTTTCATCTTCTTCACACAATCGTTCAAAGATGAAATTTGGCAAACCCATAACAAATTGATTAAGTACAAATGCATCCAAGCTGACACCAAACTTGCAATTGAGTGCTAATGTTTTTACACGAGCATACCATTCAGCCACCGACTCATTTTCAGCTTTGCTACACAAATGAAACTTCTTCCGCTCACTAAATACAATAGTTGGTGGGGTATATTGTGTATCTAAAATCTCACACAGCTTTTTATACGACACGGACACTGGAGACTCCGGACTGCATAAACTATGCAAAACTCTGTACGGCACAACACCAATTGATTTCAACAAAATTGACTTTTTGGTGTTCTCGTCCGAACAGTTAATTTCAAAAAAATGAATGTCCAATCTCTCCTTCCAAACGTTCCACGACTCCACATTAGGGTTGAATTCCGGCACATTCGACGATTGAAGCACTGTTACTGGAGCAACATTAAAACTTTGATTTGCAGCTTCTTCCATCTTAGGAGGCATTTACTTGTTGTTTTTGTTGTGTTTTTTTTTTTTATTATTATTATTAATTTCCACAAAATGGATTTATATGTATTTACATATATTTTTTTATGTGTATATACACTAACTTTTATTTTTTTTTTTTTATTTTTCCTCGTCGCCAATGTAATGTCTTTCAAATAGACAAAAATAATAACACAACCGTTGCGATCAAAGTCCAAAATGTAATATGTTTATTTTCTGTTTACAAAAGAGAATAGGGTTCAACAATCACTACTGTTACACTCATTAGTAGTGATTGAGTGATATTTAATAAACAACGAATGAGAGGGAATGGAAGAATGTAAGAGTACTAAACAGTAATATTACAGTAGGCTCTGCATACAAGTACTATATAGTGATATTACAGTAGGCTCTGCATACAATACAAAATACAGTATATACTTGATATATGCAATACTCTATAATAACATAGCATTTTGATATACTCAGAATTCCTCCAATATGTACCCCTGAAGATATATACCATCAAACTTTATATATCTCATGACTCACAGTTATATAATCGGAGAAAGCCAGATTCATTTAAAATTGTCCTTTATTATAAACATGATAATTTTCGGAAGCTCAATACCCTCATAGGCCTCTGTGAGCCTGTGTAATAGCCAAAAAGATTTAGAATATGAAATGGATAGATTTTATTGTATTTACAATAAATTTAACGTGGAATGTATTCCAACTGCTAGAGTTGAAAAATCCAATGAATATGCACAAACAACACCTGAGTTATTTATTCTAAAAATAAGCTTTTTCGTAAATATAAAAAATCAGGCCTAACAATAGATTACACTAACTACTCTGTTGCTAGGTCTAAGTATACTTTAGAGTCCCATAGATTGTATATAATTGTGAAAATAATTTTAAATCCAACCCTAAATATTTTTTGTGATTTCGTTAACATAAAACGAAAGGTTTCCTCAATTCCCTCAGTATTGAAATGTAACAATAAAGAATTTTTCAAGAGGTATCCAATAGTTGATGGATATATTGATAGATAGATGGCATACCTAATATAATTCTTAATACTGTTTTAAGAAACATTAGCCCTCCCTTTAATTATATTATTTAATTATTCACATAAATTTGGTTACTTTCCTACTTTCTAGAAAAAAAAAACTTTTATTATACCTTCACATAAGTCTGCTAGTCTTACAAATGTGTCAAATTATGGTCTAAAATTTTACATATCTGTATATTTTGTTTATATGCAATTTGTAAATAAGCCCTGTTGATCCACACATATTACTTAGAACTTTTTCTATATAGGTTCACGTTTTTCTAAAGCCCTCATATCTGAGTACCTTTCGATATTTGGAATCGTTATAATTTTAATTAAACTTTTTATCGAAATCGCCTATGTATAGGATGTGTGTTTGATATTTTGGCGATTTTGGTCTCATTTTTAACAGAATTTTCTCAACTATAAATTCGCATTAAATAACAACAACTTTAGAAGGAAATCGGCGCCATCAATTGTGCGGGATTTTGATGCCCAGTGAAACGGCAAAAACGGAAGTGAACCCAATATTCAATCCCGATACTTTTATTTTAAAGTTGTCCTTACCTCAGGGTGGGTATTATAAAATGTTCGGCCCGACCGAAGTTAACTTGTTTTTATACCCCTAACAATAATATAGAGGGTATATTAAGTTTGTCATTCCGTTTGTTACTCATTTTAATAACTAATTTAAAACCAAAGAATTTATACTTTTTTATGCACATATTTCTTTGTAATGTCTTAATTTGTTTTTTAATAAAAAAAATATAACGTTTTATATTATTATTGTAGGAGGGTATAAAATACAAAACCACTCGTTTATTCATGCAAAATATTGAAAATAACTTAAAAGCTAAACTTTGACAGTGAATTTCTCAGCTACTACTGTACCGAACTTTTGATTCAGCAGAAAGCTGATTTGTTACCTGTCGACAAATAATATCTGCATTCGTTCGAAATATTATATTATTTACCCAAACTGTTGAATAGTCAACAGAAGTAATTGTACCTCATGCACGACTAGTTCATTTTTGTAGTGTAACACTGGCACAGATCCCTCCTTTAAAGAATTCGAACAAGTACCCAAACATTTTCCAATACCTTAAGATAAATCTGCATGAGTAGCAACGAATTGATCGGAAAACGATTTGTTACCAAAACTTCATCTATACATTTAATATTAAGGAATTTAAGGAAGTACACGACTAAAACCCAGCAGCAGTTCATACTCATCACTGACAACTAAAATATTGGCAGAGTGTTCTATATAGTATATAATAAGACCAAAGGAAGTAGGCGCTTCCTATAACGTCAAATAGATATGTATAAGCAGCAATAAACTCAAATGAACTGGTCGCTAATCGATTTGTTACCAAAACTTCAGTTATACATTTAATGAGACTAAAGGAAGTACACGACTAAAACTCAACAACGGTTCAAACTCATTACTGACAACTTAAATTCTCGCAGAGTGTTCTGTATTATTTTCCGAATCTACACGTATGAGAATAACACAACCAACCTATTTTTAGACGTATTCATGGGAAAATGTGCCAAAAATCATCAAAATACCGAATATCGGTAAATACGGCTATATGGGGCTGTACAAAAACGTGGACCTATACATACTTCGCCAAAAGAGCTAGAACCCATTAAGACCAATAAATACAAATTAACCGGACATCATTAAATCGACTTAGAATTTTATGCTGATTATGAATATATATATATATACTTTATGGGGTCTACGACGAATATTTAAGGATGTTACAAACGGAATGACAAAGTTAATATACCCTCCTTTCCAAGGTGGAGGGTATAAAAACGTCTAAATGAAATATAAATTATATTAAGGAATTGAACAATGTATTTTGAATGCAAAGCAAGCCAGTTTAAAAAAGTTTGTAATTATCAGAGCATACTTCGAATAGTTATTATAAAATGATGCATGTGAACAAATACTGCAGAGAATTAGATTGATTCTCAAACACTCTTCCTCAATCGACTTAAAGGCCTACTGATGATCTAAAACCTTTTAAAATTTTGACGTGATAATGGTTATGGCATCATGGCTGCAATCATTTTTTCAAAAAGATTATTCTCAACATAATCCTTGACAAAATAACGTTTTGTGGCAATATGTTTTGTTTGATTGCTCAGTTTCTCGTCCTTTATTAAGCTTACAATGATTATAGTTATCTACAATGATTATATTCATCTCTATGATTATAGTTATCTCTATTTGTTCGGTTTGTATGTCTGCCAGTAATTTGCGCTACCGCATAGCTTCCTTAGAAGCTTCCAAAAGCGATTTAAATTCGACTCCGAGGCAGTACCCTCCACCATAGTATGTAACACCTTTAGACACATTTTAGACCCCACAAAGTACATATATTCTTGATCCGCATAAAATTCTATGTCGAAATATCAATGTCCGTCCGTCTGTCCGTCTATCTGGGTCATGTAGGTCCACGTCTTCGGTACCTCCCGATATTCGGTATCTTGATAATTTTAGCAACATTATTTACCGGAACTGCACTGTTATCAACACATAGGTTTATCGCTGATCCAGGCTAATCTTCCGACTTGTCACGCTCTACCAACAGCAGGCGAAAACTTGGTTGGACTTTATAAACCTATGATTTTCAAGAGGTCCATTGCAAAATCTGAAGAAAAGACACGCTTAGTTAATCAACACAACACTATTTTGATCAACATAAAACATTCCGGAATATTAGGACGCTTCCAACTGTTTAACGAAAAAAGGTTTTATCACCATTTATCGATACTTTGAAGACTGAAATAATCTACGTACCTAATATATATAATACTAAAAGACATCAATTTTATAAGTCAGCAACAGGAAATAGAAAACGTATTAAAGTATACCAACACCACTCCCTACCAGACCCATCTAAAAGTATTGTACAAGATTTTAAAAGAGTTAAATGACGTCCAGTTTAAACACTTGTCGCAATTAATCCATTCAATAACTGCACTTTGTCATGCAACAATTCGGATAAAAGGAGTAAAGATTGCAATGTAACGTTGTCGTTAAGAACCTCAAATAAATTGAAAATCAATTACTACAAGAAAAGAAGATATTCACAAGCAGACCTTTAGTAGAATCCCATTTAACAAAGTTGGCAATATAGCGCATGCACTTTTATGACTCTTAAATCAGACTATGGAGAAGAAGTTTCAAGAATTATCAACAAGGCAAATTGGGAACACGCTTATATAGCAAACTTGGTTCATTGATTCAACAATTAACGTCATAAAATAGGATGAAATTGACACTCAACATGGTTGAGAAAACCAAAAGTAATGTAGCTAAAGAATACCCCAAATAAGCAACACAGAACTTATTGCACTGTTATCAACACATAGGTTTATCGCTGATCCAGGCTTATCTTCCAACTTGTCACGCTCTACCAACAGCAGGCGAAAACTTGATTGGACTTTAAAAACTTATGATTTTCAAGAGGTCCATTGCAAAATCTGAAGAAAAGACACGCTTAGTTAATCAACAAAACACTATTTTGATCAACATAAAACATTCCGGAATATTAGAACGCTTCCAACTGTTTAACGAAAAAAGGTTTTATCGCCATTTATCGATACTTTGAAGACTGAAATAATCTACGTACCTCATATATACAAGACTAAAAGACATCAATTTTATAAGTCAGCAACAGGAAATAGTCCATTCAATAACTGCACTTGGTCATGCAATTAGTTTCACCGCTTATTTTTTTTTTTTTTTTTGCATTATTGCTTTTGAAACAATTCTACACAAAAATCCATATCAAAATAGAAGAGTCAATTTTTTCAGTTCCGCGATTTGTATAGAGGTTTTTATCAAAATTTTCTTTCATGAAAATGTTCCCAACTTAATTACGAATAAACAAAAATAATTCTCAACAACTACACTTTTTTAAAATATTTACATATTGATTTAAAGAAGTAGGTGTGTCCAGTTGCTCTGACCCCAAACAGATACCCAGGGTTGGAGGGCGAGTAAAGATTACGTTGTATACTAACTGTGGAACAAATATCTTCATGATTTTTGTAAATATTATGATTTTAGGTAAATCGATCAAATGGTCGTAAAATTGGGCGTGGTCACTTTTTCTTTGCATAAAAACCGTACGCGGGTTAGAACAAACATTTTTAAAAAAATATAAAAAGTAGGCGTGGTCAGTTCCTTAGCGCACAAATATATACTTAGGGCTGGATGGAAAGTCAACAGTATCTCCTGTAATAATTTTTTAATCCCATATATTCATTATTCATTATTATATATATTATATATATTAATTCATGCAAAATATTGAAAATAACTTAAAAGCTAAACTTTGACAGTGAATTAATCAACTACTACTGTACCGAACTTTTGATTCAGCAGAAAGCTGATTTGTTACCTGTCGACAAATAATATCCGCATTCGCTCGAAATATTATATTATTTACCCAAACTATTGAATAGTCAACAGAAGTAATGGTACCTCATGCACGACTAGTTCATTTTTGTAGTGTAACACTGGCACAGATCCCTCCTTTAAAGAATTCGAACAAGTACCCAAACATTTTCCAATACCTTAAAATAAATCTGCATGAGTAGCAACGAATTGATCGGAAAACGATTTGTTACCAAAACTTCATCTATACATTTAATATTAAGGAATTTAAGGAAGTACACGACTAAAACCCAACAGCAGTTCATACTCATCACTGACAACTAAAATATTGGCAGAGTGTTCTATATAGTATATAATAAGACCAAAGGAAGTAGGCGCTTCCTATAACGTCAAATAGATATGTATAAGCAGCAACAAACTCAAATGAACTGGTCGGTAATCGATTTGTTACCAAAACTTCAGTTATACATTTAATAAGACTAAAGGAAGTACACGCCAAAAACCCAACAACGGTTCAAACTCATCACTGACAACTTAACTTCTCGCAGAGTGTTCTGTATTATTTTCCGGATCTACACGCATGAGAATAACACAACCAACCTATTTTTAGACGTATTCATGGGAAAATGTGCCAAAAATCATCAAAATACCGAATATCGGGAAATACGGCTATATGGGGCTGTACAAAAACGTGGACCTATACATACTTCGCCAAAAGAGCTAGAACCCATTAAGACCAATAAATACAAATTAACCGGACGTCATTAAATCGACTTAGAATTTTATGCTGATTATGAATATATATATATACTTTATGGGGTCTACGACGAATATTTAAGAATGTTACAAACGGAATGACAAAGTTAATATACCCTCCTTTCCAAGGTGGAGGGTATAAAAACGTCTAAATAAAATATAAACTATATTAAGGAATTGAACAATGTATTTTGAATGCAAAGCAAGCCAGTTTAAAAAAGTTTGTAATTATCAGAGCATACTTCGAATAGTTATTATAAAATGATGCATGTGAACAAATACTGCAGAGAATTAGATTGATTCTCAAACACTCTTCCTCAATCGACTTAAAGGCCTACTGATGATCTAAAACCTTCTAAAGTTTGACGTGATAATGGTTTTGGCATCATGGCTGCAATCATTCTTTCAAAAAGATTATTCTCAACATAATCCTTGACAAAATAACGTTTTGTGGCAATATGTTTTGTTCGATTGCTCAGTTTCTCGTCCTTTATTAAGCTTACAATGATTATAGTTATCTACAATAATTATATTTATCTCTATGATTATAGTTATCTCTATTTGTTCGGTTTGTATGTCTGCCAGTAATTTGCGCTACCGTATAGCTTCTTTAGAAGCTTCCAAAAGCGCTTTAAATTTGACTCCAAGACAGTTTGTTTCGAAATTAAGTTTTAGTAACACCTCTGTCGATGGTAACGATTACGCTAGTTTTATTTTTAACTTGACAGCCTGTTGTGATTGGTGTCAAAAATTGTTGTGCTCTGTACTTTAGAAAAAAATATTAATTATCTATTTTATTAAATTAATTAATCTGATAAAAAAAGTGTCTAAAAGTGTTTAATATTGATTTCGCACTTCATAGCTATAATTGGTGAAGTATTCTAAAATTGTTTAGTTTTACATTCTCCTTATTATCCTCTTTCTTTTGTTACATAAGTTAATTAGTTTTTGTAACATATCTTCTTGTTTAGTTGTCATCTCAAAAGAGTTACCAAATTTTTAAAAATAAAATAAATAAATAAAAATATCTAGTTACAGATTTGATCTTAAAATTAACAAAAAATAATTATAATTAACAAGTAAAAAAAGCTGTAAGTTCCGCGGGCTGAACTTTTAATATCCTCCACCATTTGGTACCAATTTGGCAATTTCCAAAAAAAAAAAAAATTAAAAATACCGAATGCCTATACGACGACGTAGACGTGCATAGGCAACTTTTGTCATAAGTTATTACAATATTTAAATGCGAAACATGAAGAAAAATCTGTTTATAATGTAGCTAAAATCATCAAGATACCGAATATAGTGGGTACCGTTATATGGGGGCTATACGAAGGCGTGGATCTGCACAGACAATTTTCTGGCATGGGCTGAAGTATCCATTGCGAACTTCACATGCGAAATTTGAAACAATCCCGGTAAATAATGTCGCTAAATCATCAAAATACCGAATATGGGGGTACGGTATATGGGGGCTATACAAATACGTGGACCTACATGGCTCATTTTCTGTTCAATGCGGAAGTATCTATTACGAACTTCAAATACCAAATTTGGAACGATTCCGTTAAATAATGTCGCCAAAATCATCAAAATACCGAATATCGGGAGGTACCGTTATATGGGGGCTATATGATAACTTAGACCTACATGGCCCATTTACGAACATAACCTGCCTACTGGCAAAATATACAAGTGTGCCAAATTTTAGCCTTCTATCTCAATTTGTTCGAAAGATAGCGTGATTACAACAGACAGACACTCAGACGGACATGGCTAAATCGTCTTGTTGTTGTTGGGTCTGACATGAGTATTTCGCCAGGTAGCAAAAAATATGGGCCAGGTAGCAAAAAATATGGTTCAATCTCTACCATCTTTATAACATATCTTGATGGAAATATTGAGATGTACCATGTCTGGAATGGAATCGGAAGTTAATTTCGTTGTTTATGAGCTTCTTGGATATTCAAAATTTCGAGCGCTTGTGGGGGTGGTACCCGAAGGAGTGGGCCGATATATTCTGTCTTACTGTCAGATTTTGAGTTCATAAAAACAGTAGGATGTGTAAAATTTGAAGACAATCGGACTCTTAAGAATTATAATTATTCACAATTTTGTCCCTTTGTGGGAGAGGCACTTGATGGAGTGGACCAATATTATCCATTTTGGCACGAGACCTAGAACTCACGCAAATACTAGGATTTGCAAAATTAGAGCAAAATTAGATTATTGCTTCCCTTTCTGTGCAGAAAGAAATGTTCTTTTTTTTTTGCAAATTTCGACCATTTGTGGGTGTGGTACCGGAAAGAGTGGACCTATATTGTCCATCTTAACACCAGACCTTGGGTTAATATAAATATTGAGATGTGTGAAATTTAAAAACATTCGGACTCTTACACCACATTTTATGAGAGTTATAATTATTCATAATTTTGACCATTTGTGGGGAGGTACTTGATGGTGGACCGATATTGTCCATTTTCGAACTAGACATAGCACTGACGCAAATATTAGCATTTGCAAAGTTAGAGCAAATCGGATTATCGTTTCTCTATTTTTTGAAAATTTCGATATCAATATTGCCCATCTCCGAACTCGATATAAGTTTGACAAAAATATTACGATGTACCCAGTTTGCACCAAATCGGATACTCCCTTCGAGAGTTATCGTGCGCATCAGCCAGCCAGACAGACAGACGGACGGACATCGCTAGATCGACTCCAAAGTGACGAGATCGTAAGCTCAATAGAAGAGGAATCAAAGAATTACATAAAACTAAAATTCTTTTGGAAAAGAAAAGAAAACAACCGCACCTATAAACATTTTCATCTTTCTCCACTTGTTATGCTTTTTGTTGTCTCCGAAACTTGATTAAAAACATCTACATTAAATAGTAAAATTGTATGTTCAAAATATCGAGTAGTTAGAAAAGATCGTGCTTGTAAAAAGGTGGTGGCGAACGTATTGCAGTTGATACCAAGTATACCACCAATTTAATTGATCTAAATGATATACATTTGAAGTTATAAATCGTTTTTGTGACTTAAATCTTCATCAAATAAACAGTGTACAAAATTTCCACGGCACAATTCTTGAATTGGCGTTTGTAAATATAACACAGCATTTTGATATACTCAGAATTCCTCCAATATGTACCCCTGAAGATATATACCATCAAACTTTATATATCTCATGACTCACAGTTATATAATCGGAGAAAGCCAGATTCATTTAAAATTGTCCTTTATTTTAAACATAATAATTTTCGGAAGCTCAATACCCTAATAGGCCTCTGTGAGCCTGTGTAATAGCCATAAAGATTTAGAATATGTAATGGATAGATTTTATTGTATTTACAATAAATTTAACGTGGAATGTGTTCCAACTGCTAGAGTTAAAAAATCCAATAAATATGCACGAACAACACCTGAGTTATTTATTCTAAAAATAAGCTTTTTCGAAACATAAAAAATCAGGCCTAACAATACATTACACTAACTACTCTGTTGCTAGGTCTAAGTATACTTTAGTGTCCCATAGTTTGTACAATCTTCACCTCGACAAAATTAAAAATAATTTTAAATCCAATCCTAAATCTTTTTATGATTTCGTTAACAAAAAACGAAAGGTTTACTCAATTCCGTTAGTATTGAAATGTAACAATAAGGAATTTTTCAAGAGGTATCCAATAATTTGCGTAGTTTAAGACTGATTAAATGTCCAGGCCCGGATGGAATACCTAATATAATTCCTAAATATTGTTTAGAAACAATAGCACTCCCTTTAATTCTATTATTTAATTATTCACATAAATTATTTCTACTTTCTAAATTACTTTCCTACTTTCTGGAAAAAAAAAAAACTTTTATTATACCTTTACATAAGTCTGCTAGTCTTACAAATGTGTCAAATTATGGTCTAAAAATTTACATATCTGTATATTTCGTTTATATGCAGGTTAAATTTGTAAATAAGTCCTGTTGATCCACGTTTTTGTATAACACACATATGACTTAAGTCACATTTTCCAACATAGTTGTTTAAAATTTTGTACATAAATTTTGTAATTTTTCTATACAGGTTCACGTTTTTCTAAACCCCTTATATCTCAGTACCTTTCGATATTTGGAATCGTTATAATTTTAATCAAACTTTTTATCGAAATCGCCTATGTATAGCATGTAATTGGTTCTGTCTTCTGTGATATATAGCGGTACCTCCCAGTGTTTGATATTTTCGCGATTTCAGTCTCATTTTTAACAGACTTTTCTCAATTTTGGTATATAAATTCGCATTAAATAACAACAACTTTAGAAGGAAATCGGCGCCATCAATTGTGCGGAATTTTGATGCCCAGTAAAACGGCAAAAACTGAAGTGAAACCAATATTCAATCCCGATACTTTTATTTTAAAGGTTGTCCTCACCTCAGGATGAATATTATAAAAGGTTCGGCCCGGCCGAAGTTAACTCGTTTTTATGCCCCTAACAATAATATAGAGGGTATATTAAGTTTGTTATTCCGTTTGTTACTCATTTTAATAACTATTTTAAAACCAAAGCATATATACTCAGGATCAGTGTAAAATTCTTATCCGATTTTTCAATTTCCGTTAATCTGGTTTAATTAGACTATCTTCCGAAGGAAACGATATACAGTGCTGATATTTGCTACATATTCGTTATGGTTCTGAACTTAGATCATGTTCGAAGATGGGCTATATCGGGCAACCTTTCTGTATAGCACCAAAAGTACCGTTCATTTTAATCATTCATTCAATAAAAAAATTATTTTTATTTTTTAAAAATTTTTCGGAGTCACAAATATTTAACATTACTTAAGATCAATAGAACAATTACAGAAGGAAGAACAATGTTATGCCTCAAATATTACTTTTTTCTTTTGGTGGCCCTACTCTGTCGGAACATATACACAGTTTGTTTTTAATTTCAAAAAAAAAAAAAAAATATTTCAAGTTTAGATGCAACAAAAATGCATATTTTCCACTTTAACGTGCAACAAAATGTATTATTTTGGGGTGAAACAATATATTCCCCCTATCTTGTATTCAATTTTGTGAGGAAAACCCAATATTTTATTCATGTTTTGTGGGTTTTCCCCAATGTAGGGCATTTTTGAAAGAAATAAAATAAAAAAAATGTTTAAAAATATATTTGACACTATAAGACTTTCATTAAGATAAGATGGAACAATTATTAAGAGATATATAATATGGATGTATAAAATATAGAAAATTATGCCTTTAATGAAATATAAATTGGTAACTATTTGTTTGAAAATAACTTGTCTGGGCATTTATCGTAGGAAATAAAAATAAACTCGTACACGCAATTATTGTTGCTGGAATGGCGGGCAATGGTTCAGAGCGTCCGACAGCTGTTAAAATTATTCCAGTGACAGCTCATTATATTGTTTACAAGCGTGCAAAAGCATTTTGGTGAGAATTTTACAGAAAAAAATTATTCGTGATGGAATTTCAGCGTGATAGTGCGATTTCTTAATATTTACCTGGAAAACCAGAAGTGGCCATCGTTAGAGCACTCCAGCATTTAAATGTGAATAAATCTTTTGTGTCTCGTACCATCGTTCGTTATCGTGATACTGGTAGCGTAGCCCGACCTCAAGGAAGTGGACGGAAGAAAACAGTAACATCAGCACAAATGGTTTGAAAAGTAGAAGCAGTGGCCGAAAATTGTCTCGTGAGCTGATCATATCCCAATATTCTATTCGGCATTTATTAAAAAATGATCTCGGGGTAAATCCATTGAAGTTCCCAAAAGAGTAAGAACTTACACCGCAACAGAAAGAAAATAGAGTTAAAAGAGTTGCTTCGCTTGGCCGAAAGTGGTTAACTGCAGAGTTTGGTTTTCTCCTATGAGAAAATATTCGTTGTCCAGCAGTTTGTAAACAAACATAATTATCGTGTTTACTTGCCATAGAAGTCAGCTGAAAATATGCACTTTTGTTGACCACCAGAACTCAAACGCCGGCAATGGTGATGGTGTGGGCCGCCATAACAGCCGATGGTCGCTCTCCGCTCATATTAATCGACCGTGGCGTCAGAATAAATGCCGAATATTATCGCGAAATTATTCTGGAGGGTGTATTAAAACCTTGGGCACGCAAACATTTTGGCGGCAGACCATGGACATTCCAACAGGACTCAGCACCATCGCACTCAGCACGCGCCACCCAAGAATGGTTACAAAATGGGGCTCCTTGCATAATTTCCAGCACACAGTAGTCACCAAGACCCCCGGATAACAATCCGTTGGACTATTGTGTCTGGAGTATTTTGGAAAGCAAGGTTGGCACTAAAAAATACCAAAGAGTCAATCACTTCAAGCAAGCGCTTCGCCGGGAATGGGCAAAAGCACCACAGAGCAACATTCGGGCAGCGTGTGACGGTTTCATTTGCCGTTTGAAAGTCAAAATGCGTGCCAAAGGTGACCAATTCGAACAAATCTAAAGTTATTCTATAATTTGATGCTATTTCCGACATTTGTTGGTCTCATTCAATTAAAATAAAAAAAAAATTGAAAATTATGGCGTTTGACTTTGTTGCAGTTTTTTTTATATATATAATATGCGTTTTTAGGTAGGTAGATTGTTGGCTTTAAGAGTCATTTTATTACATTACGGTATCGTTTACACAAGATTATCTATATCGTTTTTCCCCATGTAATGAAATTTGAAAAAACTTTAGTGGACTATCTTGTATCCGAATATAATCTCATTAACAAAAATAAATAACAGAGGCACAACTTCAGGAGGTACTTGATCGCAGACTTCAACGATTGCTATCATATAAAGCAATTAAATTAAAGCAGTATGGGGAATGCAAAGTAACTCTCTCTTGCAAATGGGGATATGGTGTTATATTTATGTCGCAATTGCGCTTGACTAAATGTGAAGATGCAGAGTCTTTTTCCAGCGCCATTCACAATATTTGAAGGCCAATTAAATTTTGAAAAGAAGTCTCTGCAAAAAATTAAAGAAGCCATCAGTGATGTGAAAACACATACCACATCATTGTAGTCCATCGAAAAAGAACCCATTTTGACGGGCAGATAACTGATGCTGACTATCAACAAATTAATTAAGCTAGAAGGATCTTTATTTATATTTTTTATAACAGAAGAAAATATGCAAACATTGCAAAAAATAAATAAACCAAACAATTTAACATAAAACTTGTCTTTGTAAATATACTCTAAGATTGGTGTTTCAATAATCACCAAAATTTTCCTAAACCCATTACCATAAATGTTGCTGGAGACACAAAATATTTTAGCTTACAAGAAAGATGCAATCAAAGGATATTGGAAAGATACACCAATCACAATGAAAGATGTCCTATGTATTAAAGGACTTCGGGATAACTTGCTGTGTGTGCCAAAGCTAACAGAAAATGGAATTTGCGTTGATTTTTCTAAAAAAATTTTCTTTTGAAAAGGGATGGAAAGGTCATTATGACAGCTCCTAAGAAAGAAATTGTACGCATTGCAAATAAGAATTGAAGATATGGCAAATGCAAGTTTAAGTACAACTGATTTGTGAAAATTATGGCACTCAAGAATGGGTCACCCTAGTGACAAATGTCTGGAAGAAATGGTTTGGAAAATGTTGGTTTGGATAATGTTAAGTCTGTAGGCATATGCAATGTATGTGTTCAGGATAAAGTTCAGTCGCATTCTCGAAAGCATCCACAGTGATATATGTCAACCAACTTATCCGCGAACAAGGGATGGTCAGGTACTTTGGTAAGCTTTATAGATGATTATAACCACTTCGCAGTCATTTGGCCATTTGGCTTCCTCGATATCAGCAGTAACTGTAGAGCAAGGTACATAACGTCTTTCAAACAAAGCAAAGGAATATTTTTAAAGAAAAGGAATTTAGTTTCTTACACCCCACAGCAAAACGGGCTTGCTGAAAGATTTAACCGCACTTTAGTTGAAAAATTAAGGGCAATGCTTATAGAATCTGGTTCTCCGACAGAATTATGGGGTTACGCAGCTTTAACAGCAACATATTTTATAAATAGAAGCCTCTGACAAAAACGCACCTGCAGAATTGGGGTACAAGTTTAAGCACAACACTTCAAAACAAAGAGCTGTTGGATGTAGGGCATTTGTCTGGGTTGCTAAACAGAAAAGAAAACAAGTAAAAAACATTAAATTCGGTCGGGCCGAAATTTTAATACCCTCCACGGCAATATTTCGATATAAAAGTATCTGAATTCGAGCGTGTTCCACTTTAAACTTCAAATACCAGTAAGACCGTTTGCATAATGCAGTTAAATATAAAAAAAAAACCAAAAAAAAAAAAAAACATATTTATCAAAAAACCATATTTTTGGTTAAATGTGACTACGATTTTTAAAATACCGAATGTCGGTGGGTGTACATATGTGCGCTTTACGAAAACATGGAACTAAATATTCAATGTTCTGCCTTTTTATCAAAAAGGTACCGTAATATGGGGGCTATACCAAAACGTGGATCTATACATACAAATTTTTGCCATACGAGCTCCGAATATCGGGAAGTAACGTTATATGGGCTGTTATGATAGTAGGATCTAGTGCGATTCAATCCAAACACATAAATTTGAACTGACACTTAGTATCCAAATTAATTTCCTTCCAAGCACATGAACTTGAAGGAAGCCGCCTAGATAGTAATTAAAACTCTTAGTTTAGTCACTACAAAGACGACTGAATTTTCTTTATTTCTGGTTGTCTTTATATACATAATTTCTTAACATAATTAATTAAAAATGCTATTGATAAATGCTGATATAAATTAATTGTAATGTAGGTCGGTTACTAGTAGACATTAAATGCTATGTAAGCAAAATAAATAAATGTGTTAAAGAAACTTAAAAACATTGCAAAAGTGAATGAACCAATGCCCAATGAACTAAAATAAAGAAAATTAACTGTAACAATAAAATAGTCCAAATATGTGATATAATAATGCTGTATAAGCAGTTTTAAAACTTATAAATATGTAGGTGTGTTTGATTTTGTATTTATTGTTTGTTTTTGGTAATTAAATCTAAAGTATGTTTATAGAACAATAAAAAAATATTTATGTATGTTTTAACATTCTCCGCCGCGTTGACATTTTTCAATGATTGCGCCTGGGTTGGATGCATGTGGGAATGACTCCATTGTAACATCGATTGTTGATTGATGAGATCTTATAGCTGGTGTAGGTATGAATTGAGATGGCTTCTTAAATTTTGTGTGGATCCTCCAACTCAGCAGGCCAAGTAAAATAAGAATGCAGCAAGCTAAAGATGCGTAGCTAACTGCTTGATGATGTTGATTTGATGAGTGAATTAATTGTGGTAGGTGTTTTAGAGTTGATTCATGCAACTGTTTTTGTATATTATCCAATTCTTCTTGATGAATCTTGTAAGAGGTGGTATTGGTATTTGTTGAAACCTTTTCAATTTCCTCTTGTCGACTTATATATTGAATGCCTTTCAATCTTACATAGGATGTATGTAAACTACTGGAAGCTGCAAAATGTCCATGTATCGTAACAAATTTGTTTTTTATTACGCAGGTAGGACCAATTTCCATTATTCCGGAATTTTTAATGATGATGAGGTTGGTTTCAGATCCGCATACCATTGAAGATTCAATATCGGCTGTAGTAGCAAAGATCCATTTATTTTGATGATGTAATTGACTCCAAACTGCTGTTCCAGTAATTTTGTGAAGACGGCAATTGCTAGTTGATTGGTTATTGAAGATATTGATCTCGCAAGGGTTAACAAGTGCATTTTTCTTGAGCTTTGACTGCTGATTTCTGCAAATATATTCATCATCGTTTGGTTTGAGGCAGCTTGAAATATCCTCTGATTTGACAAGAATATATTCTTCTCTATGTGCATCGGTAGATATGTATTCCGTTTCTGGTTGAATGGCGATTAAGGTGTCATTTTGTATTGTTGGAACTGCAACTATTTTGAATAACTCAAAAAACTGTTGGTTAACTAAGGGTATCTTCACTTCAAAAATGATTTCATATTTTGTAACTGCCCCTTTGACACTCATAAGCTTATAAAGTTGAATCAAATTGTCACCTGATGTTGGCAAAGCATGTGACATTGGAAGATTAGCCTTAATGACACTAATTTCTTCTTTCAATTGATGAGGAGCCAATAACAGGGGACTTATTTTTCCATGATGAGTATCAGTAAGTACATTAATGATTTCGGCCTGTGTTCTCTGTAGCTTTATTGCGGATAACATCAAATGCGTTGATAGAAGTCCAAACAGTTGAGAATTGTTGAATTGGGCGGATTCTTCAGCTATATCGTTATTGTGTTTGTCAATCATTTTCAAAATCTCCCGTATTTTTTGATGAGTGTTAATCTCATCCTTTTTTATAACGTTAATAGTTGAATCAATTATTGAAGTCTGATTTTTCAATAGACTGATTATGTGGTCCTGTTCGCCTTTTGCCTGGTTGATAGTCTTTGACATTTCTTCCGCATAGTCCGTATCGAGAACGCCAAAAAGTGAGTGCGCAATATTCCCAATTATGTTGAATGGAGATCTTTTTACACGTTTGTTGATGAATAATTCTTTGTCTTGTAGTAATTCATTTTTCGTCTGCTTCAGGTTGTTTACAAAAATGTTGCACATCTCATGCTGATGCATTACATGGCACATTTGCTGCAACGTTTGTAAGCCGGATGCCAATGACTCTATTTCCGAAACAAAGGGCTTTAAGTCATAATATACTAACATCTTCCATTCTGCTGTATTCAATTTCATTGTTCCTAACCCTTCAAAATACAATCCTGGATCATTGTGAAATTGTGTAACTTTCAAATTGTTGCACAGGACCATAGGTATTAGGAACAATGTTAATAATACTGATAGTATTATAGGACTGTTTGCAATTCTCACTCTTTTTGCCGGAATGACATCTCTTCCATGTTCATCTGTTACCGATTTTTTCTTGTGGGAAATTGTGCTTTCTTGAGTTGTATCTTTGTCAATTATAGCATTATCATGATCTTCTGGACCCATTATTTGTTGATACCGTTGTGGTCGCGCTCTATTACATTTTATGCATCTTTGAACGGTAGACCTTGCTGTTATCTTGCCTTTTATTGGCCAGAATCGCTGTCTTATTGCGTTTAACAAGGCTTGAGCTCCACAATGTTTATTTTCTTTATGAACTGTCTTAAATAGCAATTTCACCAAAGGATCATTATAAGGCAATATCATTTGGTGTTTCGCATCCATTTGTAGTATAGCATGTTCAAATCTTCCTCCAACGCGAAGAATGCCTTCATCATCCAAAAACTGCATAGCGAGCTATGCTTATTAATCTGCTTTTCAGCCTTCAATGCGTTGATATCAGCTGCAAATTCGGATGATTGTACGGCTTGAATTATTCGACGAAGGGAGTCGTCTAATTCGTTGGAAGACAGTGCTATATGTTGAGGCCGGTGTGCCTTTTGCATACGTGCATTGCTGGTGAATCTAAGCACGTATGCTAAAATTCTTTGTAACTTCCTGAATGAATTTTTGTGCTCGATCATATGTATTAGATGCATGTCAGAAGCTACTATTGACGTCGTAGCTGCAGTCTTTAACTCCATGCTATTTGTTATATCCTCTTGCGGAGAGAATTTGGTCGGCCATAGTTCTTCCTTTGCATGAAGAAAAACTGGACCATGAAGCCATAATCGGCATTTAGAAAGATCAGCTGGCGAGAGTCCTCGGGATAAAATGTCGGCAGGATTTTCTAAGGATCTTCTATAAATAGCCGCGCCAAAAGCTCTTTCCGATGCATCGGCAAACACATGCAACTGGATTTTCGTCGGGATCTCCCCACAGAATACATGTCGCGGTATCTTAAAGTTGTTGAGACCTTCCAATTCCCTTCGAAATGTTTTCCAAGTGGCACAAAGTTTTTCGGGTAATGCTTCGTCCCAATCTAATGTATGTTGCCACAGCTGCTGAATAAATATTTTTGCCTTCACCACAATCGGTGCAAGTAGGCCAAGCCGATCAAATAATTTTGCTAGTTCAGACGTAACTACTCGTTTTGATATGATTTCATTATGATCAATGTTCGTTTTTACACAAAATTGTTCTGCTTTCGGCATCCAATATAATCCCAACGTCTTTATTGTTTGAGATTCGTTGAGATCCAGGTTCACTTCTCGATCGCTATGTGGTATGTCCTTCAGCAATCTTGGTGTATTGGATGACCATTTCCTTAGAATGAAGCCGTGTTGTTTCAAGATTGTTATTAACTCCTTTTGTATTTCAATAGCTGTACTTAGGCTATCTGCACCGCCGAGACCGTTATCCATATAAAAATTATCTTTCAGCATTTGTGAGGATAACGCTCCATGTTCTCGTTTGCAATCTTTTGTAAGCATTTTGTAGCCAGATACGGTGCTGAACGTGTCCCATATGTGACCGTATTAAGTCTGTAATAACTGACTGGATGGGATGGATCCTCTCTCCAGATAATTAGCTGATACCTTTGATCATCGGGATGCATTAAAATCTGCCTGTACATCTTTTCAATATCGGTTGTGAAGACGAATTTTGGCAATCGAAACCTCAGCAAAATAGAAAACAATTCACTTTGTACGATTGGTCCTGTATACATTAGATCATTTAACGATTGACCTGATGAAGTTTTCGCTGATGCGTCAAATACAACCCTAAGTTTTGTTGTTGTACTATCGGGCTTGAGAACACAATGATGCGGAATAAAATATTTAGGATTTGATACGGTACACACGTCAATCTTTTGCATGTGTCCTAATTGTTCATATTCTCGCATAAATTTAATGTACTGACTTCGGATATCTTCCTTCTGTAGAAGTCGGCGTTCAAGGCTCATAAATCGGTTATAAGCCATTGCATGTGATTTCCCCAATGCTGTTGGAGATTCTTGAAACGGAAAGCTGACGATGAAACGACCATTCTGATCCGTCTTAACATGTTGATTGAAGTGAGATTCGCAAAGGGTTTCTAATGGAGACATGACCTTTTCAGTTGATTTCACTTCCTCAAGTTTCCATAATTTTTCGATAGCTTGTTCCAGTGATGTTTCACTAAAAATTGCGCATGTTAGCGCTGCTGATGTGTCGTCCGTTGACGATTGTTGAACTAAACCACCTAAAATCCAGCCAAGCGCAGTATTTTGGAGTATGGGTTGATGACCATTTAGTTTTATTGTGCCTGGTTGCATTAAACTGAAGTAAAACTCAGCTCCGAGTAAAATGTCAATTTTTCCTTGAACGTTAAAATTAGGGTCTGCTAATCTAATATTCTTGGGAATTTGCCAGTTTTGTATATCCAAATCATGATTTGGTTGCGGAGGTATAATTGTGGGCAAAACAAATGCTTCCAAATTTGTGGAAAATTCAGAATTGCTTGATAACATTTGTATGTTTACCCGATGATAAGCCTTCTTCTGAATCCTTCCGACTCCGGAAATAGATAAAGAGGCATCTGCTGTTCTAAGTGACAATTTTTGTATGAGTCTTTCCGTCACAATGTTCACTTGCGAACCCGAGTCTAACACCGCTCTAAATTCTCCTGACATACCGTTAGTCGCTTTGATGATGACTCTAGCCGTTGCTAGAATTACATTTTTCTGATCTTCTGCTGATGCCGAAGAAACTGCAGTAACGTTAACTGGTGCGATATCGATTTTTGTTGGTGGTGATTGATTTGAGGCCTTCGGCGACGGTTAAGACTTTTTTGGCAAATGTAGCAGTGTATTGTGCTTATTACTACATATTTTGCAGTTGCCAGAAAAACAAGTTTTTGCTGCATGGTCCGATTTGAAACAATTTACACACAATTTATGTTGCTGTATCCATTTCAATCGCTCACCTTCTGTCATTGCCAAGAACTTCTTACAATGATAAATTGGATGGGAGTCGTTCTTGCATAGTTTACAACTCCTGTGATCCTCCACTGATGTTACGGACGAAACAGTTTTGGTTGAACCCTTGTGCGTAGATGCCGCTTTTCCAATCGTTTCCATTGATTCGAATTGAAGTTCCAAAAATGAAAACAGCTCTTTCATAGTAGGAACTTCCTTCGGATTCGCCAGTGATTGCATGAATCGTATGTACAGAGCGTGATCCAATTTCTTTGTGATCAATTGAATCAATAGAGCATCCCAAGACGTTGTGTCGATTTGAAGATTGTTGAGGGCTAGCATGCATTCCTTTGTAGTGTCATGCAGAGCCTTGATGGATGCCGTTGATGAAGTTCCATTTGGTTGACTCAAAATCCGTTCTACTAGAGTGGAAACAAGAACCCGCTTATTGTTATAACGTTCTTGCAGCAACATCCATGCCGTTTTGTAATTATCCTCTGTCAAGGATAGATGACTGATTAGTTTGCCAGCCTCGCCAGACAAATTGGTTTTGAGATACCACATTTTTTGAACACTTGGAAGAGACTGTTTGTCTACCATCTCCAAGAAAAGTTCATAGAACTGACGCCACTTCAAACAATCCCCATTGAATTGAGGAATTGTTACCTTTGGTAGTGGGAGTGAACTGTGTGCTATAATGTCACTCCCTAATTGAGGTGCAATGGTCACGGTTTCGCTGCATTTGTCTTTCAAGACTGCAAGTTTTATTAAGTTGTCTTGTACCGAATCTTCCAGCATATCGTAGTTTTCTTGACTTAATCCAATTTTCGATGGATCTTCAATCTGCTGCAATATTTCATCGAAGAGCTCCGTTATTTGATTCCATAGCTTTTTTATAGTATCTTCTTTGATGCTATAAAATTGCTTCGGCTGTTCCGCTTCGATTGTGCCCAAGCCTTGCAAGTGACGACTAAGGGCACTCATTCGAGCATTTATCATTCTGACAAGCCCATCAACACGGGAAGGTATTTTGTCTCCTGCGACAACTTCAGTCGATTTCTCTCTCAAGGTGGGAACTGGCTTACTTTTGGCTGACCTCAGTTTCTTTATTTCCGCGTCTATATATTCCATTGTTGAGCTGAACTTCTCTCCAATCGTTCTATATAGATTCCGAGCAATATACGGATCATCCTCTGACAATGATGGATCATCGCGAATTCTGTTTTCTGCCTTCTCAAAATTCTGCCATAACAGCCTTAGTTCATCAAGTTTGCTCTTGTAGAACTCTTCCGTTCTCCTTTCAAGAGGTGCCTTCTTTATAGTAGAGACGAATTTTTCGAAATTGCTGCCTCTTTCTTCTTGCTGAGAAATAAGCTCTTGAACGTTTGCCATTATTGTTTGTTGATTTATCAGCGAGTAGCAGCAGTTGTTGTATGATGATTAGTTACCGGCAATTTCCTCCTGGTTTTCCTCCAGAGCTCCAAAAGGGGGTTTTTGAAATTGGTACGCGTGCGTTACGTCCTCACACCTTGTGGATAACGTCACCAAAAAATGTTTCGGTTTAGTTATCGTCAGGATCACGTCTTACGATTCAAATCCTTTGCCACTTGTGGGGCAAAAGGATGTGTGTCAACGATCACGTCTTACGATTCAAATCCTTTACCACTTGTGGGGCAAAAGGATGTGTGTAAACGATCTCGCCGGGGCCTCCAAAAAAAAAAAAAAATGTTTTGATCGGGGTCACCAAAAAATGTTATGATAGTAGGATCTAGTGCGATTCAATCCAAACACATAAATTTGAACTGACACTTAGTATCCAAATTAATTTCCTTCCAAGCACATGAACTTGAAGGAAGCCGCCTAGATAGTAATTAAAACTCTTAGTTTAGTCACTACAAAGACGACTGAATTTTCTTTATTTCTGGTTGTCTTTATATACATAATTTCTTAACATAATTATTTAAAAATGCTATTGGTAAATGCTGATATAAATTAATTGTAATGTAGGTCGGTTACTAGTAGACATTAAATGCTATGTAAGCAAAATAAATAAATGTGTTAAAGAAACTTAAAAACATTGCAAAAGTGAATGAACCAATGGCCAATGAACTAAAATAAAGAAAATTAACTGTAACAATAAAATAGTCCAAATATGTGATATAATAATGCTGTATAAGCAGTTTTAAAACTTATAAATATGTAGGTGTGTTTGATTTTGTATTTATTGTTTGTTTTTGGTAATTAAATCTAAAGTATGTTTATAGAACAATAAAAAAATATTTATGTATGTTTTAACATGGGCCATACAACAACGTAGACCTATACATACAATGTTTCGCGGCCGGGGCTAGCACCCGTTATGACCCACAAATACCAATTTTTAGGCAAATCGGCGAAAAAAATGCGGCAAAAATCATTAAACTCTGAATATTGGGAGGTACCGTCATATAAGGTCTACACCAAAACGTGGACCTATACAAACAATCTTTTGCCACCGGAGCAGGAACCCATGAAGACCAACAAATTCCAAGTTTTAGACAAATCCGCGAAAAAATATGGAAAAATCATCAAATACCGACTATGGGAGGTACCGTTGTATGGGTACTAATTCAATTAACTGGAGACACTTCGTTTGTCGTGTCTTTTGCAAGTAAGGCGCTGTCGGAAGTTGAGCGCAGATATTCCGCGAAAAAATATGGAAAAATCATCAAATACCGAATATTGGGAGGTACCGTTGTATGGGTACTAATTCAATTAACTGGAGACACTTCGTTTGTCGTGTCTTTTGCAAGTAAGGCGCTGTCGGAAGTTGAGCGCAGATATTCGCAGACTGAGAAAGAGAGCCTGGCTCTGGTGTGGGCTGTCGAGCGATTTTACTATTACTTAGCAGGGATTCAATTTGAGCTCAAAGCCATTTTTAAGCCAACATCGAAGCCGCCTGCTCGTATCGAGCGAGTACCAATTTTTTGAAGAAATGTGGCAAAAATAATCAAAATACCGAATATTGGGAGGTAGCATTATATGGGGACTATACCAAATCGTGGACCTCTACATACAAATAACATTTCTTGGAAAAAACCGAGGAAAAGTGTGACAAAACTCATCAAAATAGCGAATATCGGAGGTACCGGCTATGTCAAAATGTGGACCGATATATCCACCTCAAATAACGTGGGCTGTATCGTGATTTCAACAGACAGACAGACGGACATCGCTAAATTGACTTAGAATTCAAGCTGATTGTGAATATATATATATATATATATATATATATATATATATATATATATATATATATATATATATATATATATATATATATATATATATGTATATATATATATATATATATATATATATATATACATATACATATATATATATATATATAAATATATATATATATATATATATATATATATATATGTACGATGAATATTTAGGGTTAATATACCCTCCCTTCCAATGTGAAGCGAATAAAAATTACATTAAGCGGACAAAACTGTTTGATCCTGGCGAAGTAGAAATAGGCCTAATGTTTGTTCGGCTATTGGCAACTTAGTTTCCTTTTTTAGTTAGGATACTTCCAAAATTTTAGTTGAATATAACTTCTAAACTCAAGCGCAGGTGATTCAACTATTTGTCCGTTTGGTACCGTTACTGGTTCCTTGCATGTTTTCAATAAAATAACATTTGACCTTTGTAAACTTACGGGGCATGTTGCCGCCAATTTTCAGCAATCCATCTTAAAGTGTCCTTCACCTTTACACAAATGGAAACGCTTTTCAGATTTATAACTCTTTAATATTTTTTTTTTTTTTTCGTATATACTTCTTGTGACGTTCACATTCCGCATCCGGCACATTTGGAACAGGATCAATCACATATTTCCATGTAGCTGCTTTTCGCAATGACAACTTCAATTTATGTTCCCAAAAATAGTAGTTTTCCGCATTCAATTTTGCAAAAGCAAAAACACGCACGTCTAATCTTCAGTAAATTTTATTAAGGATCTATCTAACTCGGACCGCGTTGCTGGCCAATAGTATTAGCGTTTAATGCATATTTTGAAGAATCTAATGTAAGCTGTACACGGTTAGCTTTTCGCTTTAGAAAGCTAAACTTTGATAAAAATGTTGGCTTGCAACTGTCATCAATCTACAAATTTGGCGGTCTTTATCAAGCTTATTGACGTTTTCCTTGTTTTGTGGTTTATTGTTGCATTCTTTTCAATTTATTTATTTAAAGTACACAATATTTGTGGTGAATGAAGGATATTTTGCATATACAATTTTATGCATGTTTTCAAATTTTTTGGAGTTTTCGTCGTCAGAATCTATAGTAATTTCTAAATTAAAGCCCTGACTATGGCAATCCGCTGAATAACTATCAGAGTGGCAGCATACGAACAGAACCAATTGATCTGGCATCACTTATGAAATAAATAATTATACGTTTTTCGAACGCATTATTTATTTTTCTACTATAAATAATATAACAGATGCGATCAAGAAAAAGAATAAAATTTTGCATAACGGTGGAACACAATTGCAGGAAGTTGTACAGAACATCCCAAGTGCCTTGACTTGTGCAGAGAACAGAGATGTTTACAAAATATCAGTTGACAAATTGACTGATTATTTTTCGCCGAAGAGGAATTCCATATTTGAGAGGCATCTACTTCGATCATTGAAAGCTGAATGTAATGAAACCTTTAATATAGTTTTGTTAAGAACTCGGCAACAGGCTTCGAAGTGTGTGTTTGGAACAACAACGGATGAAATTTTGGAAATTAGTATTAAAGATAATTTGATTGACGGCTGGCGTCTGCGGATTTGAGAAAGAGCATACCTTGAAGGAAGTAATTGAAATTTGGCAAATCAATTTCTGATAACAATAAAATTTCTGATAACCGTGAATGTTTTAGATGTAGACAGAGCAGGAATGACGAAAACAGCATGAACTGTAATGCAACAAATGTGCCATGTTGGGACATTTTGCCGTAAATGCAGTCTTGATGTAAGAAAGTTTACAACATTTGACAATAGAAATACACAACGCCGGGATTTGGTTTTAACAAAATACGATATATTGATGGCCAATCGATTGAGGTGAATGCTAATAACTCCAAACCAAATGATGTTTTAAGTTATTTAATGAAGGAGAATCTGCAGCTGAGATATATCAGTGTTTTATCGGTGACAAGCAAATAAGTATGCTGATTGATTTTGGATCAAAACGCAGTCTGCTTTGTGAAGATGATTGGAATTTGTTGAATAATGGAAACCCAGTCATGTGGATTATTCGTTTTGAATCAGATCATCAAATAAAAGCATAAGCTGGTAAGGCGGCATTAACGATAAAAGTGGTTTTCGAAGCTATTATTGGAATTAGGAATAGCTCGAATGTCATTGAACATGGCGATTAATCGTTGTTTGGTAAAGATACGGCCATCAAACTGGGTGCCGTCAGTAATCATGTTGAGAAATTGCAACCTTTCAATAAAGTTGCTGAAAGTAAACTTGTCTATTGACACCACCGCCTGGTGCCTGTTGCTGTTGAGGATAGGGTCGAGGCCAAACGTAATGAGGCATTAGCTCTGGATATTATTGAACCGGTTATTGATCCTAGCGCTTGGATATCTCCTTTGGTAGTTGCTTACAAAGAAAATAGCGACATTCAGTTGTACATTGACATGAGACGTGCAAATACAGCGATTTTGAGAGAAAATTATCCATTGTCAACTTTCGATAGTTTTGTGATGAGACTACAAGGTGTTAAATTCTTTTCGAGGCTTGATCTTAAAAATGCCTGTCATCAATTACAGTTAGAAAGGAAAGCCGCTACATAACAACATCTGTAACTTCAAAGGTTAATTTAGTTACAAAAGACTGTTATTTGCACCCGAAATATTTCAGAAAACTATGAAAAGTGTTTTGGCCCCGTGCAAGAATGCGCCAAACTGTTTGGATGATATCACAGTCTTCGGCGCAACTGAAAAGAAACATGAAAAATATTTACAGGATGTCCTCAACACCTTTAAAAATTTCAATGTAGCCATAAATGAGGACAAATGCTTGTGTAAGGTACAAAATCTTAAATTTCTGGACCAGGCCCTATCAACAAATAGTATAAGCGCTGACCCGGATAAAATGGATAGTGTGCTGAATTTTCGAGCACCGAACTCACAGGAGGGGGCTCGTAGTTTTCTTGGTGTGGTTACCTATTTAGGTAAATTTATACCAGATTTAAGCAATTTGGTTGAACCTCTAAGAGAATCCACGAAAGCCAATTAAAAGTTTATTTGGACCACTAGACAAAACGATTTATCTTTAAAAATCAAGGAAAAATTGATTGCCCTTCCAACACTTACTTATTTTTCACCGAACCGACGCACGAGATTAATTGCTGGTGCCAGCCCTGTGGCTTTGGGAGCACTACTAATTCACTTTGCTGGAGACACTTCGCATGTCGTATATTTTGTAAGTAAGTAAGGCGCTGTCTGAAGTTGAGCGCAGATATTCACAGACTGAGAAAGAGAGCCTGGCTCTGGTGAGAACCTCGCTCTCGAGCGATTGTACTATTGCTTAGAAGGGATTCAATTTGTGCTAGAGATGGACCACAAGCCTCTCAAAGCCATTTTTAAGCCAACATCGAAGCCGCCTGCTCGTACCAAGCATTGGGCCCGGGAAATACAACATAGCAGACTCATTATCCAGCCTCTGTAATCTGGAAACAGTTTGTTCCTTTGAAAAGCCATGTGAATTCAGCATTTGTTCTATCATAGAAAATTCAGTACCACAGGCTTTAACAATTTTGGAAATTGTATACAATAATAGCAAAGATGATGAGATTTTGCTGGCAGTGGAATGTGTAAATACCGAAGATTGGAGTATAGCTACTAAGAACTGTTATTATCCATTTTGATTGAGCTCAGTATTTTAGGAAATTTGTTGATAAGAGGTACGCGTCTTCGTGAGGCGAAACCGTGATGAAGCGCAGAATTCGTTCGAAGATTTGGTAGCCTTTGGTCGATTGAGATAAAGAGAAATACGTGAAAAGCTGTCATGAATGCATGTTGGTATCTCGGCCAATACCGCCGGCTCCTAAAAATATACGAACCATACCAGACAGCCCTGGGCTTGTGTAGCAATGGATTTATAGGGCCCGTTGCCAAATCACGATTTTGTATTAGTAGTTATTGACTACTATTCACGATCTACAATTTATGAAGAAGACACGTCAACGGAAATTATTGATTTTCTCGAGGAAATAATTATCCGACATGGATATCCCAAGTCAATAACTGCAGATACCGGGCCCCAATTTGGCCCAAGCTAATGGAGAGGTCGAAAACTTGAACCGCTCTCTTTTAAAACTTCTTCAGATTGCTCATTCGCAGGGTTTGGACTGTAGAAAAGAGATTCGTATTTTTACCCTCATGTATAATGTCACTCCCGCACTACAAGAAAAGCTCCATCGTAACTTTTTTTTAATCGGGTCATTAGAGATAAGATTTCATCGATTGACGTTGAAGAGAATGTTATCGACTCAGAAGCCAGACACAATGACATTGTGAATAAAGATAAACGGAAACAGAGAGTCGATTCTGGCAGAAATGCTGTCGATTGCAACATCAGAGTTGTGGAGAAAGTATTGCTGCGAAATACTGTCCACTCTAACAAATTTGCCTTTGGGCACACTACGGACATAAAGGGCAATGATTTCGTAATATCACGAGAAGGTAGAGTGTATCGCAGAAACATTACTCATGTCAAGAAAATTCAAACTAATTCACCATCTTTAGCCAGACCCACTGAGACTTCGATAGCAGATCCAGAACCCATCATGATCCAGATGCCACTGACGAAGTTCTTTCAAGTAATGAATCATCACCGCAACTATCATCAGAATTACCTTACTTAGATACGGGAGGATCTATGCCGAAAGTAACGATGAAGCATAAGAAAAAAATAGAGGAGGGATGTGCCAACTTGCTGAATAATTATCAGAGTTGCATCACACGAACAGAACCAGTTGATCTGGCATCACTTATGAAATAAATAATTATTAGTTTTTGGGATGCAATCGCGTTGTTTATGTTTCTAATATAAATAGTTTAGTCATTAAAATTTAATATGCGCCTCCCAAAGTTTGTACAGGCTTTTACATTACTCTTATGATGATTGATGTTACAAGACGATAAGACGATCTAGCGATGTCCGACTGTCTGTTGTAATCACACTATCTTGCGAATGAATTCAGATAGAAGGCTAAAATAAATGCATACATGCATAGTTTACCAGTAGGTAGGTTAAGTTTATAAATGGGCCATATCGGTCCACGTTTTCGTATAGCCCCCATATGAGAGTACCTCCCGATATTCGGTATTTTCATTATCTTAGTGTTACGGGTCTTAACCTTTATTACCATAAACATTATCGTATGCATCAGAGTACATGATCAATGAAGGTTACACATATGGATTTAATGACTGGGAAACTCACATATGGATTTAATGGCTGGGAAAGTCACATATGGATTTAATGACTTCTTGGAAGTTGATAACATTGGAAATTCTATCTTATGTACATAAAATTAATTCATAGCAAATAAGCAGCAACATTTATGACATATCTACATTACAATTTATTATCTAAGGCACTTAATTATTTTATTACTTCTTCTAAGCTATATAAGATAAAAGAAAGGTTCATGTTCATATTTTTATGAACATTCTCCCGGCCGGCAAATACTTTATTTAAACATTCGGCCTTCCTTGGAACTGAATTGCTGCTATCCGTCTCCTTATTATAATTTTCCTTATAAACTGAGTTAGCAACATTATAACTACTATGGTAACTAAAATAAATGACATGTGACCAGACCAATTAGGAAATTCTAAACCTCTTAAATTTAGTTTCTGCTTCTTCAAATCGTCCACGAGCGTCTTCAGCTGGCTGATTTCATTGTGATGTTTCACCAATACGTTTTCAAGGGGTTTTATGGTTTCTCTGTCGGCTTCACTGACGTCCTTAAAAAGAATAGAGTGAAATTGAGTTGACATTTCATTTCTTACCCGATGGACCGCCACTAGAGTCACTTTGTCAATTCTTGCCGTGCAATCTGTATCAAGGGAATCAAGGGGCAATTGTGAAAATTTTCTTCGCATACAATTTCATCTCCCAACGTGTTTTTACATTCGTTCAACATGACTTGTGTCAGATAGTGGAACGAATCCAATTCAAAATTGTACACGATGTATAGCGACCTTATCCTCGCTATCAATACCGCACCGTCATGTTCAATGGAATCGGGATTACTCTATAGAACTGCGATGACTGTCTGTTGAAAAGGGGTATCTTCAAGTCGATCACCATTTGTTTGCCGATGTACATTCCACGTCCCCTCAAATGTAAAACCTCCTTAAGTTCTGTACCAGTAGATTTTCCGTGTAAAACATATTTCGTGGGCAGCTCATTTCGAATTTTAAATATTTCCGACTGCAATTTCTCCGGACTTATGAGTACAGGGTGTATATGACCATTATTAATGTCCAGTAACAGGTTAATGACTTCTTTTAGCACCTCGTCACATTCGTCTATGTATTCATGAATTTCGTTAGTTATAATAAAGAACCGAATAGATTCTCTATAAACGAAGTAATTTTCGTTCATGTTGGCGGTTATGTTATCAATTTTGCACTTTTTCTCCACAAAGTGCGAATTGACTTCCTCCGTTGTTCTTTTTAGTAGAATCAACTATCGATGTCTGCTTTTTTGACAATTCTTTTAAGTCGTACTGGTTGGCTAACAGATTTTTAATATTTTTTTCCATCGCCACACGATCATCGTCGTCCATCACACCAAATGCCCAATGTTGAAAAGACCCTATGAACTTCAATGGGGCTCCTCTTCTTTGCCGTTTATCATCCCTCATGAAAAGCCGATTATTCGCCTTGATTTTATTTACTTTATATTATATTGTTTATTACTGACCAGCACTGGTCTTCAAATGTTTGGAGCCTTGGACATATTTCTTTAGAGGTGGTGAGCAATGTGGATGCAAGATCCAGTGTTTCTAAGTACGTTTTCATTTCAAAATATACAATCATGTTCCATGAAGACGAGGCCATGTGGATTTGAGAGATTGGATCAAAATATATTGCCGTCGAACTACTTAATTCTTTTACTGACGAGGCCTTAGTCGTCATAATCAGACAAAGATTTATCATCATAGTCCATATCATCAAGGAATTTGCTGTTAATCTTGGTAACTTCTTTGTTGAGTTCCCTTCGACCTCCTTTTTTTGCGAATCTTCTACCTTTTCCTCTTCAGGTCTCTCATCTTCGTGCTCTAATGGGCATAATTTATGTACTGGTCTTTTTATTTCTCCATTTTGTGTTTTCAACGTAACTACTCTCACTATTCCATCTTTGCCCGGTTGTACCTCAGTCACTCTCGCCAATGGCCAACGAGCTGGGTGAGTCTCTTCATTTCTGATCAGCACGATCTGCCCCACTTCCAGATTGTGATTTTCCTTTCTCCATTTTGGGCGATTTTGCAATATAGTCAAATATTCTTCTTTCCATTTTCTCCAAAAGTGGTTTTTTATTCGTGCAGCAGTTTCCACCTGCTCACACATGCTAAACTTCCTTCATCGATCTTCGCCGGAGCTTCTAATAACGGGCGTCCGACTATGAAATGCCCTGGCGTTAAGGTGTCGATATAGTCTGTGCCGCTTCCAAGATCATGCAACGGCCTTGAGTTTAGAACTGCTTCAATTTGAGCCAGAACCGGACTTATCTCTTCATGCGTTAATTTTATCTCGCCAATGATTCTTTTAAGATGGTATTTCATTGACTTAACTGCAGCTTCCCAAATTTCTCCGAAGTGAGTAGCTGCCGGGGGGATAAAATGCCATTTTATTTGTTCATTCTCCAGAATTGGCGCTAACGTATTGTTGCTTTTTATCGCTTCTATATAATCTTTATCTAGATGCCTTGATGCCCCGACAAAGTTCGTTCCGTTGTCGGAATATAAATCGCTTGATTTTCCTCTCCTTGCGAAGAATCTTCTCAGCGCTGCTAAAAATGCTTCTGCCGTAAGCTCGCCAACTGCCTCTAAATGCGCCGCTTTTGTCACCATGCACACAAATACTGCTACGTAACCCTTCATAGACTTGGTTCCTCTCGTTTTCAAACATCGTATTTGAAACGGACCCGCGTAGTCTATTCCGCAATGTTGAAAGGGTTGACTTATATTCACTCTACTCTTTGGTAGATTTCCCATTAACCGATTTCGTACTTCCCCCTATAGTGCGTACATCGTGGACAGCACCTGACGCAGAGTATTATTCTATTTTTGGCTCCGATTATCCAATATTTGCGCCTTAAAACATTTTCCATCAGCCGATTTCCTCCATGCAATTTTTCCATATGAGCTCTCCTTATAATATTTGCAGCTAATCGTGATTTTTGAATCAGTATTGGATGCTTTTCGTTATACGTTAGCTCTGACCAACCCAGTCTTCCTCCTACTCGCATAACCCCATATTCGTCGAGCTGCGGATGCAATGATGCTACATTGCTTCGATACTGCTCCTGAAGTTTTTAGCTGACTAATTTCCGCCGGCCATTCAATTTCTTGGTGCATTTTGATTAAAGTAATTTCGGCCTCTTCTATTTCTTCCGCAGTTAAATGCTCACCTTTTACCTTCTTACCTCTCAGTTTTTTTTAATAAATCGTAGTGCAGTCGCTGATGTTAATACTTTTTTAATTTTTTGTAGTAGTTTCGCCAAGAGGTGAGCAGCACTTAGTTCCAATTTTGGGAGGGTCTTGGTATTTTTAATAGGATTAACTTTGCTCTTCGCAGCCACGATTGCAATTTGAGAATCCACCTTTAGATAAACTACTGCCGCATATGCCTTTTCGGACGCATCAGCAAGCCCGTGTAGCTCTTCTCCACTGACTGGTGATATTTGAAACCATCTTGGTATCTTCACGTTCTTTATTAGGTGGAGACTATACGCAAATTTCTTCCAGTCATCACTCAATTTTTCATTCAACGGCATATCCCAATCTAATTCTGGATCCATAACTGCTGAATAAATAGTTTCGCTGTTATGGTTACTGGTGTCAGCCAACCCAATGGATCAAATATTTTCGGTAGATTCGACAACGCCATTCGTTTGGTCACCTTGTCTTCCTGTTTTACTTCCATACTGAATGTAAAGCAATCCATCTGTGGACTCCATTGCAATCCTAGCGTTTTCAAGCAGTTATCTTCTTGAATTTGCAATACTTCATTTTCTTCAGCCCGATTTACCGCTCTCAATATATCCGAAGAATTTGCTATCCATATTCTTAAATGGAACCCATACATTTCCAGTTGCTGAGCTATCTTCTCTTGTACTTCCATACATTCTAGTTTTGAAGTAAATCGTCCATGTAGAAATCTTCTTTTATTCTTTTTGCTATATCTTGATTCTCGCATCGATTTGCAATTTCTATCAGCGTCCTTGCAGCCAAAAAACGGCGCTGATGCGGTGCCATATGTCACTGTGGTGAGTTTGTTGTTGTTATTGTTGCACTGGCTCGCTTGATCTTCTTCGTCTATATTTATTTGTCTAAACATTTTTTCTACATCGGCTGATATGACAAATCTCCAAGTTCTCCATTTGGTGATAATATCAAATATGTCCTTTTGCAACTTTGGACCTGTATGCATAATGTCATTCAGCGACTTTCCATTTGATGTTTTCGACGATGCATCAAACACCACTCTCACTTTTGTGGTTAAGCTGGTTTCACGTATCACTGCTTGATGTGGCATTTAATATTTTCCTTGTTTTCTCTCTTCTACTTTCACCATGTGTTTAATTGTAATAAGCTCATCTATTGTTTTCCTGTATTCTGCTTTCAATTTCGGACATCCTTCTAATCTTTTCTCTAGACTTAAAAATCTCGCCATTGATCTTTTATATGATTCTCCCAAACGTCTGTCTTCAGCAAATGGCAATCGCAATACAAATCTTCCCGCTTGATCGACTCGTGTTGTTTCCTCATATAGTTTTAGACAGTAATCATCTTCTGCTATCGTTTCTTCATCTTTAATCTCTTCTATTTCCCAAAACCGTTCTATTATCGTCGTCGCAGCTGATCTCACGTTATTTCTTCCTGATATCATCTGATTTGTTTTGGAAAGAATCCATCCTAGTTTTGTATTTTGTGCCACTATCTTCTCTTCATGGCGAACACCTTCTTCCAATATTTGTTGGAAAAGGTCCGCGCCAATTACCAGATCGATTCTTTCAGATTTACAAAAATTTGGATCTGCTAGAGTTATGTTTTTCCATTTCTCCAAATCGTAATGGAAATTGTTGTCAGGATGAGCTGATGCTAATTTCGGCAAGACTAGTGCTTCCGTTATAATTTTAGTGTTGCTGAAAAATCTCGGCCTTATCTTCAGCAATACTTTAGATTTCGCGACGCCCACCATGGTATCTCCTAGACCTCGTAATCTCACCTCAGTTCTTGATCTTGGTAATTGTAGCAGCTGCGCCGCATCTTCGGGTACAGAAGTTATCTGTGTTCCTTGATCTATCAAGGCTCTTAAAGTAATATATTCTCCAAACCAAGATTTGACTCGAACTTGAGCTGTAGCAAGAAGAACATTTGTTGTTGCATGTGTGGTCATGGATTTTTTGTTGCTTGTTTTTTCCAAGTGGACTAATGTGTTATGCTGTATGGCATCTGGCATTTGGAATCGCTCAGGCCTCTTTTGTCTTTCGAGTGCTTATTACATCTGAGGCACATTTGGGCTGCTTTCACCCAACTAAATCTGTCGTTTGCCGGTTGTGCCGCGGATTTATCTTGATTTTTATACGTTGCTGAAACAGCATATTTTTTGCTCATTGATGCTTCATGCTGATAGGCTGTTTATATTTGGGTGATCCAAAATTTTATCAACCAATTTCGTGAATAAAATTCGTTTGTTGTTATAGCGTTTTTCTAATAGTTCCCTAGCTGCTCTGGAGTTTGCGTATGTCACTTGCAAATGTTGCACCAAACGAAACGCCTCTCCTCTCAGATTAGTTTTGAGGTAGTATAAATTTTGTATCTCGGATAGTTGAGCGTTCCTATTAACCAATTTCTTAAATAAATCGTGGAAGAAACTCAATTCCTCCACATTTCCATTGAAACATGAAATCTGTATTCTTTGTAACTCCACTGCCTGAGATTCTTCTTTTATGCCACCTATCTTTAAAATAATATTATTTATTTTCGTATTCATTCCCTTTCAATATCTTCCAATTCATCATCCACCTCTTCCATTCCATGTTCTTTTGTTAATTCTAAATGCAGTCGTTTTATGTCGTCGAATTGCTTTTCCCATGAAACCTTCATATTTTCTGGCTTTCCGGGTTCATCTTTAATTTTTTGTATTAGCTCCTTGCATTCTTCGTAATATCCCTCGATTCTGCCCCATATGTTCTCTTTAAAATATGGTTCATCTTTTTGTTCATATAATTCTAATCTCGCTTGATTTGTCCTGGCTTCCTGCATTTTGTTCTCCAGCGACATTGAATTTGCTTCGAAAGCAACCTTCCTAGTCGTTCCCGATTTCAGCTCCTCTGAAATTTCTAATATTTCCTTGAGGATTTGATTCTGGGTTTTATATAAGGTATATTTCTCTGCTGACATTTTTATTTGCTTCTTTGGATTAATAATTGGTTTACTTTAATATTTGCCTTTAGGCCTCTCGGTTTTCTTACATTTATTTCGTCTTTAAGTCTTTTTGACTAATTTCTCTTTCTACAGTTTATTATTCTTTATTAGTTTTACCTTTATTGATTTAAGCTCTTCTGTTTCCAATTTTCCGCTATATTCTGTATATATTCTAATTTCTTAGCCTCTTTGGCTTTTTAATTTTATGATTTTTTTTTTTCACTATAATATTTTTTTTCTATTGGATAATATCCTTGTTTCTTAATTCGTCACTATTTTCTCTGTTTTTTTTTTTTTTTTTTTTTTTTTTTTTTGTATAATATTCTTTTCACTGTAACTTTCACAATTATTTTTTCAAATAAAATTCTTTCTTAAATTAGACTTTTTTAATGTGCACACTTTTCCGGTCACTGATTATTTTTTCTCTTTCGAAGGACCACTGTTACGCGCGTATTAATAAAAGATGTTGCCGGCTTGGATGTTGGTTGAGTACTAATTTTATTTAACAAAATATTGTCCTTAATAGCTACATATGTTATTCGAACTTAGCGTAATGCAACCTAATAATAATTCTTATCTCTTCCTCCTTAATCCAGTGATCTTCTCTACCTACTGTGTGCATAGATAAGTGCGTGTGTGGGTCATAACCTTTATTACCATAAACATTATCGTATGCATCAGTGTACATGATCAATGAAGATTACACATATGGATTTAATGACTGGGAAACTCACATATGGATTTAATGGCTGGGAAAGTCACATATGGATTTAATGACTTCTTGGAAATTGATAACATTGGAAATTCTTATGTACATAAAATTCATAGCAAATAAGCAGCAACATTTATGACAGATCTACATAAAAATTTATTATCTAAGACACTTAATTATTTTATTACTTCTTTTAAGCTATATAAGATAAAAGAAAGGTTCATGTTCATATTTTTATGAACACTTAGCGACAACATTTAGCAGAATTGTTTATAATTTCGTATTTGAAGTTCGTAATGGGTACTACAGCCTATGACATTTTTTATGCAGCTCCAAGTCTTCGTATAGCCCCCATATAATGGTAACTCCCTATATTCGGTATTCTGATGATTTCCCCAACATTATTTACCGGTATCGTTTCAAAT
The DNA here is from genome assembly GCF_030504385.1 of Musca domestica. Taxonomy (NCBI): domain Eukaryota; kingdom Metazoa; phylum Arthropoda; class Insecta; order Diptera; family Muscidae; genus Musca; species Musca domestica. Next base: position 17,033,757 of record NW_026712115.1, on the reverse strand, counting down.
TTCGTACTGGAAGATCTTAATGGGTACTACAACCTATGAAAAGAAAATTGTACGCAGGTACCACCCCATATTCGGTATTTTGATGATTTCCCCAACATTATTTACCGGTATCGTTTCAAATTTCGTACTTGAAGATCCTATTGGGTTCTACAACCTATGAAAAGAAAATTGTACGCAGGTACCACCCCATATTCGGTATTTTGATGATTTCACCAACATTATCCACCGGAATTGTTTCAAATTTCGTACTGGAAGATCCTATTGGGTTCTACAACCTATGAAAAGAAAATTGTATGCAGGTTCAGATCTTCGTATAGCCACCATATAATGGTACCTCCCGATATTCGGTATTTGTATGATTTCAGCAACATTATTCACCGGAATCGTTTCAAATTTCGAACTGGAAGATCCTAAAGGGTACTTCAACCTATGACAAAAAAATTGAATACAGGTTCAGATCTTCGTATAGCCACCATATAACGGTACCCCACGATATTCGGTATTTTGATGATTTTAGCGACATAATTTACTGGAATTATTTAAATTTGAAGTTTGTAATGGGTACTACAGTCTATGACAAATTTTCACGGGAGAAGACTCGTAGTTTTCCTGGTTTGGTTACCTATTTGGATAAATTTGTACCCAATTTAAGCGATCTGGTTGAAACTCTAAGAGAAACCACGAAAGCCAATGATAAGTTTATTTGGACAACTAGACAAAACGATGTATTTTTAAAACTCAAGGAACCGACGCACGAGTTTAATTGCTGGTGCCAGTCCTGTGGCTTTGAGAGCGCTACTAATTCAATTTACTTTAGACACTTGGTATGTCGTGTCATTTGCAAGTAAGGCGCAGTCTGAAATTGAGCGCAGATATTCGCAGACTGAGACAAAGAGCCTTGCTCTGGTGTGGGTTGTCGAGCGATTTTATTATACAGGAATTCAATATGAGTCGGAGCGTTGGGTCATGCGTCTGAAGCCTTTAAGCTTCAAAATTAATTACAAAGCGGGGAACACAACATAGCAGACTCATTATCCAGACTCTGTAATCTGGATACAGCTGTTACTTTTGATAAGCCATTTGAATTCAGCATTTGTTCCATCGTAGAAAATTCAATACCACAGGCTTTATCAATTTTGGAAATTGTATACAATAATAGCAAAGATGAAGACTGGAGTACAGCTACTAAGAACAGTTATTATCCATTTTGATTGAGTTCAGTATTTTAGGAAATTTTTTGCTAAGAGGTACGCGACTTCGTCATGTGAAACCGTGATGAAGCACAAAATTCGTTCGAAGATTTGGTGGCCTTTGGTCGATAGAGATATAGAGAAATACGTGAAAAGCTGTCATGAATGTATGTTGGTATGTCGGCCAAAACCGCCGGCTCCTAAAAATAGACGAACCATGCTAGGCAGTCCTTGGGCTTGTGTAGCAATGGATTTATTGGGCCCGTTGCCAAATCACAATTTTTTATTTGTAGTTATTGACTACTATTCACGATCTACAATTTATGAAGAAGACACGTCAACGGAAATTATTGATTTTCTCGAGGAAATAATTGTCCGACATGGATATCCCAAGTCAATAACTGCAGATACCGGGCCCCAATTTGGCCCAAGCTAATGGAGAGGTCGAAAACTGGAACCGCTCTCTTTTAAAACGTCTTCAGATTGCACATTCTCATGGTTTGGACTGTAGAAAGGATATTCGTAAATTTACCCTCACGTATAATGTCACTCCGGCACTACAAGAAAAGCTCCATCGGGTCATTAGAGATAAGATTTCATCGCTGAATGAAGTTGAAGAGAAAGTTATCGCCTCAGAAGCCAGAGACAATGACATTGTGACATGCGGTCGATTGCAACATCAGAATTGGGGAGAAAGTATTGCTGCGAAATACTGTCCACTCTAACAAATTTGCCTTTGGACAAACTACGGAGCTAAAGGGCAATGGTTTCGTGATATCAGGAGAAGGTAGAATGTATGGCAGAAACATTACTCATGCCAAGAAAATTCTAATTCTAATACTAATTCCAAAATTCTTAGAGTATCTAGCGATGTCCGTCTTTTGTAATCCCACTATCTTTCGAACGAATTGAGATAGAAGACGAAGAATTTTGCATGTATGCATAGTTTACCAGTAGGCAGGTTATGTTTATAAATGGTCCATATCGGTCCACGTTGTCGTATAGCCCCCAAATGACGGTACCTCCCGATATTCGGTATTTTCATGATCTTAGCAACAACATCTAACAGAATTATTCAAAATTTTGTATTTGAAGTTCGTAATGGGTACTACAGCCTAAGATAACCATTTTTATATGCAGCTCCACGTCTACGTATAGCGCCCATATATCGGTACCTCCCGATGGTCGGTATTTTGACGATTTCAGCAACATTCTTTAACGGAATCGTTTCAATTTTCGTATTGAAAGATCTTTATGTGTACTGCAACTTATGGCAAAGAAGTTCGTAAGCAGATTCAGATCTTCGTATAGCCACTATATAAGGGTACCCCCTATATTCATTATTTTCATGATTTTAGCGACATTATTTAAAATTTCGTATTTGAACTTCGCAATTGGTACTACAGCCAATGATAAAAAAGTTCGTATGGAGGTTTACATCTTCGTATAGCCTCCATATGACGGTACCTCCCGATACTCAGTATTTTCATTATTTTAGCGACATTATTTAAAATTTCATATTCGAAGTTCGTAATGGGTACTATGACAAAAATTTTTGTATGCAGGTCCAAACGTTCGTGTAGCCCCCATATAACGATACCTCCCAATATTCGGTATTTTGATGATTTCAGCAACATTGCTCACCGGAATCGTTTCAAATTTCTTACGGGAAGTTACCAATGGGTACTACAGCCTATGGCAAACATTTCTGTATGCAGGTTCAGATCTTCGAATAACCCCCATGTAACGGTACCTCCCGATATTCCGTATTTTTATGATTTTAGCGACATTATTTACCGGAATTATTTCGAATTTCGTATTTGAAGTTCGTAACGGGTTCTACAGCCTACGACAACAATTTGTATATGTAGGTCCACGTTTTCGTATAGCCCCCATATATCGGTACTTTCGATGGTCGGTATTTTGACGATTTCAGCAACATTCTTCACCGGAATCGTTTCAAATATCGTATTGAAAGATCTTAGTAGGTACTACAACTTATGGCAAAATAGTTCGTATGCAGGTTCACATCTTCGTGTAGCCTCCATAGGATACTCCTCCCGACCTTATATGTTTTTTGCCATTTTGTTTGCATATTACGTTTTTAACTTGTATGTCGTTAATATGAAACTATAATTCAAAGAATAGTTTTAGGCATTTTAATTAAATAAATAAACTATCCCCAAAATATTTAATTAAAAGATTAATAACAATGGCTTGCATATAAAAATTGATATATTAAAACACTGAAGAGCGCTTAAGTACATATTGATACATATTGATTATGTGATAACCATGCACATTTTAACTGCGTCAGCTGTAAAGATTTAGTCCTGTTTATAATAACACTGTGTGAAAAATTTAAAGTTTTTCAAAAATTGCGAGGAAAGACTAGCAGATTATAAAAGCAGAACTTAAAAAGAAGACGCGTGTATAGGTGTTCTAAAAACTTTACATCGTAAAGTAATCTATATAGCGGGTCAAGTTCCTCCCTCTTCACGAAATCCGTGCATTTTATGTATATAGTGTCTATTGCCTATACATATAAGAAGGATATTTTTTTTTTCAAAAAATTCTACTACGAGTCCTGGAAGACGTCAAGGGTTCAAATCTTACTTAAACGCCAAGAATTCATATATATTAGGAACACATTTTAGTGCAAAAATCTCCAACAAATCATAATTTTACAATATTGACGTCAAAGTCAAATATTTTACTATGGAAAGAAAAGAAATCTTTATTTCCATTGTATACCGAAATATGTTTGCATCAATGAAAATTATAATAATTATTTTCTGATAGCCTTTTTACACAGCGTATTTTTCTTAAAATTGAAATTGAAAAAAATGCCTGCCCATGTTGTTAGTAGTAATATCACGGAGAATTTAAATTTAATTTATTTTCTTTCCATCCAATGAGAATTCTTCCGAATCCTTAAACATACCTTAAATTGGCGGATTATGCGCCATGGTGAGTAAATACACTGTGCAACAGACAATCTTGGTATTGGGAAATTCTTAGTGTATAGGATTCGCATGCATGCATGCATACATATCATGGTACAAATAAATAAATAGCCTTAACTATGTTTAAACAAAGGGCCTCAAATATTTTGCTTTATACTGCACAAAATTTACGATAGCGTTTTAAAATTGATACAGTCCTATGTAGAATTATTTGTACAAAGTATGGGTCGGTCTACATTTTCATATGACCCCATAGAAGGTTATACCCCTATTTAGTATTTTTTATATATATTCGGCATATTCTTTAAACTAATCTTGGCGAATTTTGATAATTTATGTGTTTAGAAAGAAAAAGTCATCCTTTCGAATATTATAAGTATGGACCCATGTTTTGGTATAATCCTTATATTATGGTGCCCTTGATTTTAATTGATTTGACCCTTATTTGGCACATTCGTTTCTAAGGTGATAGATGACCTCTTTACCCCATTATTTCTATTTCGAAATTACCAAACCGTCAAACTATACAAAATACATACACATATGGATAGATAGAAAATAGATGATAGAAAAGGTAAGGTGAGGCACAAGTGTTCATTTAAAATTTTATTAAGTTTTCTTGCATAATTAGCCTTTCAGAGAAATGGGTTCAAAAGACTACATCAATACAGATCAAAAATCTTAAACCGTCAAACCTCATATAACGGCAATTTCCGGTATTCGGTATTTTGACGACATAGATCACATTTTCTAACACAATTGTTAAAAATTCAGTATTCAACGTTTTTTACGGGTTCTACCCCATGTGAAAATTGTTTATATAGTTACTGATGGAATAGTCTGACATTCCTTTCAACGCTCGTAAGGAAATACCTACGAATATTTGTTATTTTGGTGGTTTTAGTCACATATTTTAGCAGACCATGAAAAGGAAGATATACTAAATTTGTCATTTGGTTTGTAGCACATCTAAATATTTGTCGTAGACCCAAAGTATATATAATCATGATCACCATACAATTTTAAGTCGATTTAACAATGTCCGTCTGTCTGTTGAAATCAAGATACAGCCCACATTTATTGAAGTAGTTTGTATTGTATAGCCGTATAGCCGCCACATTTTTCATCGGATTTGTCTGAGAATTGGTATTGGCAATGGAATGAATAGAGATAGTAAGCTGAATATTTGCATACGTGTGTATATTGTCAAGTTCGTAAATGGGTCATGTCGGTCTACGTTTGAATCCAAATACTTTTATATAAAATTTGTTTCTTTACCTTATGGTGGATAATATTTAAAGTTTTTATTGTCAGTTCAGTCGTTCTAAAGTCATAAAAAGAAAATTCAGCGGTGAAGAGTCAAAATGTGACACATTTTTTAGGAGTACTACAAAACAATTAGAATCTGGAAGAAATGTGGTGCAACTACCATTTAAAACATTAATCCAAAATCAGACTTTACCAAAAATAGATAACAACCTATTAAATTCAATGAAAAGACTAAGACAACTTGAAATTTCATTTTTCAAACGGCCAGATTTCACCCAGAAGGCCCGGGTTCGATTGCCGGTATGGGAACCACAGTCTAATGTACGTAAAGATTAAAAATAATTTTCCAACAAAAAAAAAAAAAAAAAAAGTATATATATATATATAAAGTTGATTATTTCTTTCGAAAAATGGTAGAATTTTATTAAAGAAAGAAATGCACAATATGAACAAAAAACCATGTGTTGAGTTACAGCATGTAATAGGCACAAAAAGGAATGTATAAGTAGATTTATACTTATCTTGGTGAAGGTTCAAAAAGAATAGAACGATAATTGAGTTTTATTTTATCGTGAACCTCTTTTAGTTGAAACAAATTAGGCAACTCATTCCAGAACTTCCAACAATAATAATCTTCTCTAGTTACACTTAGGCCAGCATGTACAACAAACATAAATATAAATGTATTCAATTATTATTTTTTAATGTTTGATTGCAAACATTGTTGTGTACCTGCAGTCATTAATGTAACTGGTAAAGTTCATGAGTAATGAGCTCAACCGCTTACAACAACAACTACTTAAGCCAAGTCTTAAGCTGCGGTTATGAGTGTGCTCATAATAATTGAACATATGAATTTGTTCGGGAGTATGCACATTGGTTTTTTGTGCTGTATTCTCTCATAATATAATATATATAATATAATATAATATATATAATCTAATAATATAAATATAATATAATAAATATAATTATAATATTAATTATATAATAGAAATAAATATAATATAATATAATATATTATAAGATAATATAATAATAATATATAGAATATAATTATAATATAATATAATTTAATATAATTATAATATAATATAATATAATTATATAAAATTTAATATAATTATATTATATTAAGTAAATATAATAAAATATATATATATAATTATAATAATATAATATAATATAATATAATATAATATAATATATATAATATAATATAATATAATATAATATAATATAATAGTAATATAATATAATAGAATGTAATTATTAATATAATATAATTATAATATCATATAGATATAATCATAATATATATAATATAATAGAATAATAATATATATAATGTAGATAATATAATATAATATAATATAATATAATATAATATAATATAGATAATATAATATAATATAATATAATAATATACTATAAATATAATATATAATAATATAATTAATATAATATAATATAATATAATATAAATTAATATAATAATATAATATAATATAATATAATATAATATAATATAATATAATAGAATATAATATAATTAATATAATAATATAGATATAAATTAATATAATATAATATATATAATAAGATAATATATATATATAATAATATAATATAATATAATTACTATAATATAATATAATATAATATAATATATATAATATAATATATAATGTCAATATAATATAATATAATATAATAATAATATAATATAATATAATATAATAATATAAAATAATATAATTATAATATAAATATAATATAATATAATATATATAAATATAATATAGATATAATATAATATAATATATCTAATATAATATAATATAATATATATATTGTTGAATATTATTCGCGGATTGTCTGCAGATGTTTGTTTAAATGAAAGACGACTGTTGCTGTTGAGTGCTTTATTACGAGTGAAACTTATTCTACTTACACACTACACATGTAACCTTAACGCTTAGAACTAATCTATTTACAAGGGTGTAGGTGTCACACATTGCGAACACACCGCAATTACTCTGTACGTGTGTTGTGTGTTGTACGATCGTATCGTGGAGATACTAATATTTCAACACTCCTCCTCAACACACATACACACATACCAAAAATCAAACTCAACTAAATAACTTTTTATTTACATTCAAAACATAATTTTGTAAACACATTACAAAATGATTTCAATACACACAGTATTAAATCAGTATATGACAATTTCTAAAATGCTCCTCCTGCATAAAGTTCCCTCACAAGGGCTTGACAATAGTTGACCTAACTGTTCTCCTTTTGCAAAACACATTCGCTTCTTTATGTTGTTGTGTCAGCGGGCTCACCCCTTTCTGATAATCGTAACGGCAACTTGTTGTTTTACTTGCTCGAAACAAATTCGAACCTCGATCGTCTGCTTGTTTATGTGAGCTCTCCTCCATTCGACGACCGTAACGGGATTTCATTGCGTTTGTTGTTGCATTCGCCAGATACAAATTTTCAATTGGCTCCCTATGCAAAAACAAATTTCCGACCCTTCTTGCTGTCAGCACTGTTTTCCCCTTGCTTACTATTCTGGCACATTTTTCTCCAAATATTACATCATCTTTTGCCGCTACTCTGCCAACCGATATAAAATTACATTGCAGGTCAGGCACAAACAACACATCATTTAACTCGATGTCCCCTTCGTTAATCAGCACTCTCCCCCTTCCCTTGGCTTCTATTGTTTGCTTGCCAGCTAGGGAGATCTTTTCACGATGATGCTCAAAGGTCGTAAACACATTACGATCGCAGCATAAGTGTGATGATGCACCGCTATCCAAACACCAAATGTTCTTGCTTACATTGTTGTTGTTGCTCATAGATCGAACGGTGTATGCGTGCTCGTTGGGGTTTCTCGGCTTACCCTTTTTCTCTGCCGTAGAACATTGTACTGCGTAATGGCCTCTGCCTCCGCAATTGTAACACTTGAAATTACTTCTGCTTGTGCGTGAATCACTTTTCTTGCTACCTGCATTTTTGTTGTTGGACCTCTTTACATTTCGATTTTGCGCATTGGATTTTCTATCTTTACCGTTGTTGTTGCTATTTCTTTTGCTATGTGTCATAAATGCTTGGTTGGAACAATCATCTCTCACATTTGCTGATGATTTTCGCCTTTCGCTTTCCTCTGACAATTTTACCTTCAATGCACACAGCTTAGGTAAATCATCCCGCGATTCCAACGCAACCACAAAGTTTTCAAACGACACTGGCAAACTGGCGAGAATTATTATGACTAACAGCTCTTCAGCTAACTCTATACCTGTCTGATGCAACTGATCCACGACGGACGTGAACTCGCACAGGTATTCCTGAATTCCATCGCCTTCATTCATACGCATGCCTAGCAACTGCTTGAACAACGACACTTTTCTTACTGGCCCTTTTGGTCGATGTACCTGACTCAAACTATCCCAAGCTTCTCTAGCCGACTTACAGCTCTTTATGTAAGATAGCTGGATAGGAGTAAGGCTCAGTATGATCGTTGCCATCGCCTTCTCGTCTCTCTTTTTCCACTCTGCACTTCTCTCGGCATT